>NC_141079.1:41422887-41627887 GCF_041138505.1 Cibotium barometz | reverse complement strand
ACATAAAAATGTGTGTTTTTTTGTGTGTATGTGAAAGAGTGCCATTTGGAGTGCATAAAGTATTCTAAAGCAACTCATGCACCCCTATGGAGCGCATAAAGTATTCTTCTCTATCCCCTTAGCCATTTTAACACACACATGGTTATCTTTCACACACACACACACATAATCACACACACAGACACACCTACATCACTATAAGTTGGTGTGTGTGTGTGTATGTGTGTATAAGATAGCCATTTGGAGCTATAAGAATATTCTAAAGCAACTCTACAGGAGCACAAGATACAAAGCCAATGGTCCATAGCCATTTAGCGCGCATACTACGTTCCAACATTGTTAAGGTCTAAATATCATGCCAAAGGGCACTAGAATTTAGAGTATGTGTGTGTGTGTGTGCGTGTGTGTGTGTACATGCACACACACAAACATATACATACATACATACATACACACACACACACACTCACATACACACACACACGTGTGTGTGTGTGTGGTGATACAAAAGAGTACTAAAATTCATCATACTTTATTTCAAGTTTTCTTCTTTGCTAGAACATTTAGCACACAAAATAAACTTTCCCTTTCATCATCTTCATCATTCTTCTTCTCTATCCACCTAGCCTTTTTAGCAGACATGGCTATCTTTCACACACACACACACACACCCCTACAGGCACCTCATCTAGAGATTGAGCCTCAACATCTTGATCTTGAAAGATATGTTTTGAATGAGGGAAATCTTGTATAGCATACCACCACTTTGGATCAATTAGATTGGTTTGAAACACAACCTCGGGGGGTTCACTATATGTAAACCCTCTATATCACGTGCGTTCAAGGCCTATTTAAAAAACCCCTTATCTATGAATTTTACATGAATAAAACACACCCTTTTTCTATTCAAGCTATGAATACCCCCTTTAAATGGTACCCTTATATATGTAAAAAATGTGTAAAATAAGGATTTTAAAAATTCCTTCAGTTGAACCCACGTGATATGCTTACATATTTATGAGTGGCCCTCACGAGAACACAACCTAAAATCACAAAGCAAAGGGGTTACACTTTCATTATACTACATCAAGATTTACCAGTGAGATTGGTTGGTTTACTAACCTATTGTTCACAATGTTGAGGCAGTACATGTTGGTATCCACCACAGGATCACACAAGGAGATATGGAGGATGAAATATCATCATCATGATGGAGTGTGTGTGCGTGTGCGTGTGCGTGTGCGTGTGCGTGTGTGTGTGTGTGTGTGTGTGTGAGAGAGAGAGAGAGAGAGAGAGAGAGAGAGAGAGAGAGAGAGAGAGAGAGAGAGAGATGATGATGATGATGATGATATTTTATCATCCACAAGAGGCCAAATAGTGACCTATAGGACCAACAAGTGATACAGAGTCTCCGCCCTAGGGAGGGAGGGTAGTGTGGCAATTAAGTAGATTCTGATGATGTTGAAAAAGGACTCGTGCTGCATAATTCGGGGACGAACCTGTAGTAGTTACAAAAGATTAGTACAAACCTCTAATGAATGGAAAAAATGAAGTCGGATGTGAGTATAAGCCGGGCAAACAATCATGAAGTGTTCTTCATCCTCAACTATATAGGTGTCACATAGGGCGCAAATGTGGTTTTCAACTAAGAGGCCTTTACCCCTAGGTGCTGACGTAGAAACATCTTCTGTATCTTCTCAAAGTCATTCCATGTGGTTTGTGATATAATTCCTCCCCAAACTTCCACTCCATAGAGCAAGACTTGAGTAACCAATGCATTAAATAAAGTAGCTCAGATATGCCATCCACGAGTATCACTTCTGTTGTGTTGGTACTCAAACATATAATAGCTTTCCACCCAGCTTCTAATCAACTACTAAAAGTCCATCTTCTCCAAGTACTGGCCTAAAAAAACATGATCAAAGCATTTCTAAGCATAGTTTTCCTTTGACCGAAATCACCAAGAATCTAGTTGGACATTCAGTCAAATGATGGGTAGATTACCCTGATGAGAGATCATGGTAGATTACCCTGATGAGAGATCAATTATTCTTATTAAGAAAATATGGATTAACAAAAAAGGGTTTTGTGAAACCAATCTCAAACCGAAAATTTTACTTGCATAGAACCTCTGTTTTCTTTTAAAGGACTGTTTTATGCTAGAATGCTGGAGGAAGCATTTGGTATGTGTTTAACTAAGAAGAGGCTCGTTGCAACAGCTACTCTTGCTTCTATTCTCCTTTGAAGCTCTAATCTCTCTGGCAAAGACAAACTAGACAACACCTCATCAGTAGTACTTGCTTTAGATGAATTAGTATTCTGACTTTGTACATCACCTTTCTTTCTTTTGCCATTAACCTTTGAAGCCATCCGTCCAGCCCACTGGAGAAGCGTACCTTGCCTTTTTTTGTTATCTTTGATACCTTGTCTTTTACCGGTTTCAACATTGTTGGGCTCCATTATAACAAACAAATCAGCTTATGTGTTTAAACTTCCCATGCTATAAACTCAATCGCAAAAAACTATCAAATATTATACTAAGAACTTTAGAATTAAAGGGGCCCTTTGCCATCTTTGAAATCTTTGCCATTTTTGTAGCTTCTGCTATTCCCCCTCTTCATAGTGGTGCTGAAAAACACCTGGATGAACTGCGCTGCTAACTTCTGCACTGTGCAGTCCATGCAGAGAACTCTGATGAGGATCCATAACCAAAAAGGAGGGGTGAGGGCGGGGCCTGTAGAGCAACTCCACCACTCACATTGCTTAGCGTCAATGAGGTGGCTGCGGGTGTGCCACAGTGCACACAGAAACTATGTAGCCCCAAAAGTGCATGTGAGAGTAGGTAGGCTTGCAGCCACCCTCCACTTCATGAATCATTGCTGCCAGCCTGCCAAAGCCACCATCCTTTCTCAGGCCCTCTTGCACAATGCAAATCCTTCACTTCAGAGTTCAGACTCGTGGGGCACATCACCTATGCGTAAGTGCTGTGTGGACAAACCGACAAGGCAAGGCGCTAGCTCGGCTGGCAATCACAATCTATACACAATGTCCTATGTATCCACCATCACATAATATTTACTTATTTTTTTATTTATTCATCCTAGCATGCACTTTTAGAGGGCAGAGAGTCGGTGAGAATCCACTTGCTCCCTCCAAAATCTCTGTTCAGTCTGTAACCTAAACAAGTGTTAACTTTGAGAACACCTTGATGGATGAGATTCAAGCTTTTGGTGGAGGCGGGCGAGTAACGGATCTTGTTGAACCGTCTGACTCAGCTGTTAAAGCAGGAAACTCGCTTCCATAATACAGGGTCAAGGAAAGTAATTTTACCTTGAAGGCTTGAAAGTTGATCGGCTCTGTTCAGTGTTGAGTCTGTTCGTAGGTTTTTCGAAAGGACAATGACTCGGGAGTCGGGAAGTGAAGGCCACCCGCCACGCTTCTTCTGTGCAACGAGAAGAAACTCCTAGCTTTTCACCAGCAAACAACAAGGAGAGCCTCCCGTCGAAACTTGAAAGGCCGCCTGCTTGCAGGAGTGCACAGAGTCCAGACTCCAGACAGCGTATGTAGGGACTTGGGAGTACTCAGGACTCAGGAGTCAGTATTCAGGAAAGGGACTCGGAAGTACTCAGGAGTCAGTATTCAGGAATCAGTAAGGGTTTGAACTTTGGTGATTATGGAACTTGAAACTTGAAAGAGGTCCTGGAGGCTGGCATAAACATGCAGGCCGCACGGTTAACCGTTAGGGGAGCGCTCAGGCTTCAGCTCAGGGCTCGGGAAAACCTACAAAGTGAACCAGCAAAATATCCCCCTTGACCAAAGATGAACCGGCTTTGCCAGATTTGGACAAGCTTGATCCTTTTCAAACTGAATTGAACCGGAAATTTTCCTTTTCGACAAATCTATCGCTATTTCATTTAAAAATAGAATCTTGTTCTTTCTCATATTCAAAGAAGCTAAGCTTTTAGCCTTTCACTCTTTCCTACTATTCGAATACATTCTTAATATTTTGTATGAACTATGGAGATCTCAGCTTGTTTGATACTATTATCATGCTTTCAATTGATCAAATCCATGAATCAAGACTGGTTATTGAGCATTGAATCTGATGAAATTTTGCATAAATAAAAAGACGACATACATGGTAAATCGTTGCAAGCTTTGAGTAGGTTGACAAAGTTTGCATTTGTCATCGAGCACGATGTAGCTGCACATAAATGATATCATCATTACACATTCAAAACATTATAGTCTCACTCAAAGCTCAAAACACCAAAACCTCAACCATACCTTCAATGTGCCATGAAATATGACAACACACATGGTCATTGTAGACAAAAAAGCATCATCCATGATCTGTAAGACATCCTTCTCACATCACGATCTATGCTCAAAATGATAAAAAAATATTTATTATTGAACACGTGAGGATATACAAGGAGAGAGTTGGGGAATTGAACCCCGTCACCATTTTGAATGGCTACACCAAGCCCTCTTGGGGGAGTGAATAAAGTGAATGCACTTTATCCACTCCCATAACAAGTTAGTAGGTGAATATGAAAAAAAAAGCGATCAAAAGAAATGATTAAGCTATAAAAAGCGTACCTTCTTCATTGGATGATTAAGCTACAAATACCTTGCACCGTGTAAAGATGTCTATGAGCCTTTGCTCCCCATAAAACCATACTCTCCTCCAACTCTGAGTCACATAGCTTGGAGGGTCCTTCAATATTGATCTTCATAATAGCATCCAAGGTCCCTAACTCCATGCTATTACGCAACTTGGTCTTTATAAGTGTGCATGTCCTAAAACCTCTTTCACAAATAGCATTACTTGAACATTGAACTAAAGCAATTTGACACAGAGTTAAAACATTAGGATAAGAGTCTCGCCACATTGGATTACATGCTATTGCAGCTGTAACATCAGGAAGAATATAGCGTGCCCAACTAATTGAAGCTTGCTGTTTAAAAGACCGAAAATCATTAATAAAATCATCTTCATCAATGATAGAAGAAAAATTCATTACCTCCAGAGACTTTTCCTTACCATAGAATGAGGCTATTTCTTGAGCCTCAAACTTACCATAGTCCTTGAGCATCTTCTCTAGAAGAGGATGTTGTGCAGGCACTAGTACTCGTAATCTGCTTAATATTGTATTGTCTGCAAAACGTGCTTCAAGGTTAGCAATAATTTCTTTCGAAAAAGATACCTGAAAGGCAAGGGCTGATGCTAGATCTACTCCAGGTATGTCCCTATCTATCTTGATGTCAAAAAACATGTTGCCATGAAGAGCTCCTCGCAATGTAAACAAGTGACCCTTCTTAGGTCAATGATCCCGTAAAAATGCAAAACCATCAATGTCACAAGTAAGAGCATTACAATCAACATCAAGAGGATCAATATAATATTTCCGAATTAAATTGATCTCCTTTTGGATAACATCATGGATTGTAGTCACATCTACAAACTCTTTTTGAAATATCTTACTCACAATAGCCATACCTTTTAAAATATCCGCTAAAGAATAAAGACAATAGATAATTTCAAACCTGGAAATTTCAGCAAATATACTCGGAGCATTTTCCTTGGTTTCCACAAGAATAGCATCAAGAGAAGAACACACCTTGCTCATAGCCGACGATCGGCTCAACCACTAACATCAAATGTGTGTTCCATCTTCAAGATAGGACAAGCAAGCTCCTCTTGTATGATCCTTAGCTCTTCCAATCTTTTGCCACTTGCATTGAAATAATGGGCAATGGAATTCACCAATTTTTCTATTTTCTTGGAAATCTCCAAATTCTTCGCTAGAAGACACAACCAAAGCTGTCCTATGAGCATTACAATGAATGGATGTCAAGTATGGATTAACATGTTTTTTAAAAAGTGTGGCGACACCATTCTTCTTTCCTGTCATTGTACTACAGCCATCAGACCCAAAAGCAATTAGCTTCGTTAGATCAAACTTACTTCTTTTTAGCTCTGAAAGAATGGTGTTAAAAATGGTCTTTGCACTCCCATCACTCACACGAATAATACCATAAAAAGAATAGGCAGGAATACAATCATCAATAAGATAAGACAAATAAATAATCAAGTGTCCATGCTTGGAAATATCAGTTGATTCATCTACAAGAACACCAAAAAACGGACTTCGAAACACTTTCTTCAATGTGGTGTTCATCAAACAGTTACCAATACAAAATACCATCTCTGCGCAAGCCTTGTCATCATTATACAAGGATGTTGAGAATGGCACACGACAATCCTGTAAAAGACTAATCATATCTGGAAAACCAACAAAAGCATATCTCTTTTTTGCCATATGATAGGCAACTTTAAAGAGAGTTGTCAATGCCTCATCTTTAAAATTTTCAGCCTTTTTCATGCTAGTTTGAATAGTTTCCTTCCCTTCAAGTAGAACTGCTTCCATAGAATGTGCATGACAAAGTGTTCTACAATGTGCTTTTAAATTACTAAACTTAAAATTAATGGAACCATCCTTTGAATATGCACTATGGTGATGGGGATACTTTAAACAAAACTTACAGTACATCTTAGCTTTCTCCTCGTCGTAGACAAGCCAGTCAAATGTTTGAAGCCAACTCTCTTGGAAAGCTGCTCTTGCTTCTATTCTCCTTTGAAGCTCTAATCTCTCTGGCAAAGACAAACTAGACAACACCTCATCAGTAGTACTTGCTTTAGATGAATTAGTATTCTGACTTTGTACATCACCTTTCTTTCTTTTGCCATTAACCTTTGAAGCCATCCGACCAGCCCACTGGAGAAGCGTACTGTGAGGTGAAAAAAAGAAAGAAAGACCTGCCTCTATAGCCCTTCCACCTCGCAAACTTGGAATAACACACACGAACGGGGGCACCACCAGCCACCGGCTGGAACAATTCTCTCACTCACCACCCAACCCACGCCAGACAGACAGCCCAAAACAGGGGCACCATAAACCAAGACAAACACCCAGCTTTATATTCCCAGATCAAAACATTTTACAAGCTTCTCCCGACACAGAAGCCTTACTCACACAACCCAATCACACACACTCATCAGGCCTGTCAGCCGAGGATACACCACATCCCCAATCACCACATAATCGCCTGCCTGCTCTGTACCAACCACACCAGAATGAACCCGGTCACTCTCGCTCCAGAAGGCGCCCACACCAGCTAACCCTCGAGTCCTCTCTGACCCATCACTTCTGCATGTGTCGTCAGCAGCAGCTACACCATCATCTCTCTCACTTCTCTGTCTCTGTGCTGATCCTCTGCCAGCTTCACCACAAACCCAGGCAGCTTATCTGCCTTTGCTACCGGCCCACCACCAAGCAGCAACACTTCTCTGTCTCTGTGCTTCACTCGGCACCCTGTTCTATCCACTGTCCTGTCTTCTAGGCGACCCACACCAGCCCACCTATCACCAGCAGCTTATCTGCTCCCTTTTTGTCCTCGCTAGCAGCTCCCTTTGATGCCAGCACCCGCTTTCTTTCCCACAGGCAGCGCCCCACCAGCCTCTGCCTTCTCTCCTATACCTCAGCCCTTTGGTTACTTCTCCCTTTTCCGACCGCCGACTCGCCTGGCCACCACCTCGGCTACTCACCTGTACCTACGGTATCACCAACCCCGCACTCTGGTGCCCAAGGCGGTCACTTCAAAGCCCACTGGCCTCTGCCTTTGAACACCAGCAGCTCATACGGCTTCAACACTAGCCGTTTCTTAGTAAACCTGTCCCACACCAGAGCTGCGCTCCACGCCTAGCTCACCACGCTCACACAAGGTTGCGCCTCATCACTTCTGCAAATCCAGTCGCCAGCACATCAGCTGCGTACCATGCTCACCAGCCCATAGGCTGTCCTCACTCGCCTTCACACGCCTTGTTCACCTTTTCACACGGGAGGGTCTCCAGCTGCTACACGATGGCCACCAGACGACAGCCCTACTGCGCTTGTCTTGCAGCTGCGCCAACTGTCCATAGGCTCACCAGCCCGACCACGCACACGTCCTCTGCACCTTCAGTCTGGATTGCGCCTGAGAGCCTTCTACTGTGGCTGCATGCCTTCTGTTCCACGCTCCTCTCTAAGCGTCTAAGGAGCCCCCCATCTGCAATACGGCGACCTCCTTCGCTTTTCTGCAGCACACGCCGCCTTCACCACCTTCGACCGGCTTCCAGAATGCAGCGTTGGCAGCGCAATATAGCTCCACGCTTTCATTACCTTTTTGGCCATTAATTATTATATATATATATTTTTTTGCCTAAGATGGCCACTCCCCCCATTTCACACTCATATGCCCACAATACTACCTTGGCCATTATCATCTATATTTTGCCCATGCCTCCATACTCTTTCCAAATGCAACCCACAATCCTTGGGGACACGTACACACGGAGAGCTGCCAAATGGTTGATATCACCTCCATCTGACCTTTCACCAGACAGACCTGCAACCAGCCCAAAACCAAAAGCATCCACCCAGAACATGTGCACACGCTCTCCTGAGCAAAACTCTGCACAACTGCCATGCACCCATATGTACACTGACCAAAAAGACGTCTCAGAAAAACGCAAGCAACTCACCATCCCGTTCCCCAGTATCCCTCAAACACCATGGTTGCATCACTGCACACCAAACATCAACCACACGTATCACAAAATCATCCATGTCCACTTCACCCACTATAAACCTCCTCGTCTTCAAAACCTGTGGCATCCCAGCATTTAGCATCCCATCCATCAACACCAATGAAGGCCAGGTTTCAGCATCTTGACCTTTCTGCACACCAAAATCCACGTCCTTTCTATCAGCAATGTCCACCAGCACTTCCAGCTCCTGTATTTCAGGCATCTCCTCACAACCATCCAACTCAACTGGCTCAGAACCCTTGTCCTCCATGCACTTTGCTTTCAGCATTTCAGCAATACGTAAGGAAGCCTTTGCCACGCTCTCAGCCATATCAGCATCCATCTCCACCTCTGGTTCCTGCTCATCCAGGCTAGCAACTTCCCAGATATCATCCTCAGGCACACTACTCACCTCACAACGCTCTTCATCAGCCAAATCAACATGCATACCTTCTTCAGTGTTGCCAACCCCCCTGGTATCATCGTCCAAAGACTCCTCAACACCTAATCCATCCACATCATCCATCGCAGGTACCAGACCATCCAGCTGTCCCAGAAAATCCATAATGATGGAGTCTTCCTCCACGTTCTCCACATCCGCATCACAAGCCATCTTCACTTCATCAGAAGTCTCTACCCCATCCTCCACCCTTGCAGAATCTGACAAAGAATCATCCTCAAAGCATCCTGTATCCAGCTCCTCTTCCTTCTTATCATCAGCCAATCCCAAGGCATCATCCTCGTTGCTTCCCTGTGCATGCATATCCTCCAGATCACTGTCATGTACAGCCACGACCTCCAAATCCAAAGAAGAATCCACTGGCAACTCCTCATATGCACTTTGCTCCTTCACCTGCTTCTCATCCACCTGCACATGCTTTTCAAACTTTGGAAAAAAATCAGAAGGCATATAAAACATACCCCTTTGCACCTGTTTCGGCCTTTGAGGCTCCTGTCTGATCAGGCTTTCCATAGGACTCTTGTCCACCTCAACCAAATTCACCTGCTTATCCCTTGCAGACACAACACCTTCATACGGATAAATACCCATCTCCATTTGCTTCAAAACCTTGCCTTCCTTTTCCCTAGCAATGCTAACAGCATCATCAAATGACCTGGGATTCTTCAACTCAACCCTGACCCTCAAATGGGGTAGCAACCCATCAATAAACAAGCTCTTCTTCAAAAACATAGGAGGAACTCCCTGCTTTAATGTCATACACCACTTACCCCACAAACATGTAAATACCTTCACAAAATCATCCAGTGATTGCCCATGTACCTGCTTTAAGACGCTCAGCTCCTGCCAAAGCACACCAGAATCCTCCACTTGCTGAAATCGCTCCAAAAGCCCTTCCTTCAACCTGTCCAAGGTCAAGACACCAGTATCCTGTGCTTCAAAACCCTTCAGCCAGCTTCGGGCATCTCCCTTCAAGAAAATCTTCATCAATCTCAAAACCTGCTCTTCATCTGTGACATGGTTGCTAATGCATGCCAACTCCATCTGCTCCAAAAAATCAACCACATCCTCTCCCTTCCTGCCATGAAACTCCGGATAAGACCACATCATGACAGCCTGTACGATCCCTGAGCTCTCCTCAGCGGAACACACGCCCTTCTAGGCACAAAACAATGCCAGAGCTTTCCTCAGTCACACTATACCAGAAAGAGCCACTCCTCAGTGGGGGCACCAGAAGGATGTGAGGTGAAAAAAAGAAAGAAAGACCTGCCTCTATAGCCCTTCCACCTCGCAAACTTGGAATAACACACACGAACGGGGGCACCACCAGCCACCGGCTGGAACAATTCTCTCACTCACCACCCAACCCACGCCAGACAGACAGCCCAAAACAGGGGCACCATAAACCAAGACAAACACCCAGCTTTATATTCCCAGATCAAAACATTTTACAAGCTTCTCCCGACACAGAAGCCTTACTCACACAACCCAATCACACACACTCACTCAGGCCTGTCAGCCGAGGATACACCACATCCCCAATCACCACATAATCGCCTGCCTGCTCTGTACCAACCACACCAGAATGAACCCGGTCACTCTCGCTCCAGAAGGCGCCCACACCAGCTAACCCTCGAGTCCTCTCTGACCCATCACTTCTGCATGTGTCGTCAGCAGCAGCTACACCATCATCTCTCTCACTTCTCTGTCTCTGTGCTGATCCTCTGCCAGCTTCACCACAAACCCAGGCAGCTTATCTGCCTTTGCTACCGGCCCACCACCAAGCAGCAACACTTCTCTGTCTCTGTGCTTCACTCGGCACCCTGTTCTATCCACTGTCCTGTCTTCTAGGCGACCCACACCAGCCCACCTATCACCAGCAGCTTATCTGCTCCCTTTTTGTCCTCGCTAGCAGCTCCCTTTGATGCCAGCACCCGCTTTCTTTCCCACAGGCAGCGCCCCACCAGCCTCTGCCTTCTCTCCTATACCTCAGCCCTTTGGTTACTTCTCCCTTTTCCGACCGCCGACTCGCCTGGCCACCACCTCGGCTACTCACCTGTACCTACGGTATCACCAACCCCGCACTCTAGTGCCCAAGGCGGTCACTTCAAAGCCCACTGGCCTCTGCCTTTGAACACCAGCAGCTCATACGGCTTCAACACTAGCCGTTTCTTAGTAAACCTGTCCCACACCAGAGCTGCGCTCCACGCCTAGCTCACCACGCTCACACAAGGTTGCGCCTCATCACTTCTGCAAATCCAGTCGCCAGCACATCAGCTGCGTACCATGCTCACCAGCCCATAGGCTGTCCTCACTCGCCTTCACACGCCTTGTTCACCTTTTCACACGGGAGGGTCTCCAGCTGCTACACGATGGCCACCAGACGACAGCCCTACTGCGCTTGTCTTGCAGCTGCGCCAACTGTCCATAGGCTCACCAGCCCGACCACGCACACGTCCTCTGCACCTTCAGTCTGGATTGCGCCTGAGAGCCTTCGACTGTGGCTGCATGCCTTCTGTTCCACGCTCCTCTCTAAGCGTCTAAGGAGCCCCCCATCTGCAATACGGCGACCTCCTTCGCTTTTCTGCAGCACACGCCGCCTTCACCACCTTCGACCGGCTTCCAGAATGGAGCGTTGGCAGCGCAATATAGCTCCACGCTTTCATTACCTTTTTGGCCATTAATTATTATATATATATATTTTTTTGCCTAAGATGGCCACTCCCCCCATTTCACACTCATATGCCCACAATACTACCTTGGCCATTATCATCTATATTTTGCCCATGCCTCCATACTCTTTCCAAATGCAACCCACAATCCTTGGGGACACGTACACACGGAGAGCTGCCAAATGGTTGATATCACCTCCATTTGACCTTTCACCAGACAGACCTGCAACCAGCCCAAAACCAAAAGCATCCACCCAGAACATGTGCACACGCTCTCCTGAGCAAAACTCTGCACAACTGCCATGCACCCATATGTACACTGACCAAAAAGACGTCTCAGAAAAACGCCTGACACGTACCTTGCCTTTTTTTGTTATCTTTGATACCTTGTCTTTTACTGGTTTCAACATTGTTGGGCTCCATTGACACAAAGCCACTATAACAAACAAATCAGCTTATGTGTTTAAACTTCCGATGCTATAAACTCAATCGCAAAAGACTATCAAATATTATACCAAGAGCTTTAGAATTAAAGGGGCCCTTTGCCATCTTTGAAATCTTTGCCATTTTTGCAGCTACTGCTATTCCCCCTCTTCATAGTGGTGCTGAAAAACACCTGGATGAACTGCGCTGCTAACTTCTGCACTGTGCAGTGCATGCAGAGAACTCTGATGAGGATCCATAACCAAAAAGGAGGGGTGAGGGCGGGGCCTGTAGAGCAGCTCCACCACTCACATTGCTTAGCATCAATGAGGTGGCTGCGAGTGTGCCACAGTGCACACAGAAACTATGTAGCCCCAAAAGTGCATGTGAGAGTAGGTAGGCTTGTAGCCACCCTCCACTTCATGAATCATTGCTGCCAGCCTGCCAAAGCCGCCATCCTTTCTCAGGCCCTCTTGCACAATGCAAATCCTTCACTTCAGATTTCAGACTCGTGGGGCACATCACCTATGCGTAAGTCCTAAGAGCTGAAGAGCTGCCGTGTGGACAAACCGACAAGGCAAGGCGCTAGCTCGGCTGGCAATCACAATCTATACACAATGTCCTACGTATCCACCATCACATAATATTTACTTATTTTTTTATTTATTCATCCTAGCATGCCCTTTTAGAGGGCAGAGAGTCGGTGAGAATCCACTTGCTCCCTCCAAAATCTCTATTCAGTCTCTGTAACCTAAACAAGTGTTAACTTTGAGAACACCTTGATGGATGAGATTCAGGCTTTTGGTGGAGGCGGGTGAGTAATGGATCTTGTTGAACCGTCTAACTCAGCTGTTAAAGCAGGAAACTCGCTTCCATAATAGAGGGTCAAGGAAAGTAATTTTACCTTGAAGGCTTGAAAGTTGATAGGCTCTGTTCAGTGTTGAGTCTGTTCGCAGGTTTTTCGAAAGGACAACGACTCGGGAGTCGGGAAGTGAAGGCCAGCCGCCACGCTTCTTCTGTGCAACGAGAAGAAACTCCTAGCTTTTCACCAGCAAACAACAAGGAGAGCCTCCCGTCGAAACTTGAAAGGATGCCTGCAGGAGTGCACAGAGTCCAGACTCCAGACAGCATATGTAGGGACTCGGGAGTACTCAGGACTCAGGAGTCAGTATTCAGGAAAGGGACTCGGGAGTACTCAGGAGTCAGTATTCAGGAATCAGTAAGGGTTTGAACTTTGGCGATTATGGAACTCGAAACTTGAAAGAGGTCCTGGAGGCTGGCATAAACATGCAGGCCGCAGGGTTAACCGTTAGGGGAGCGCTCAGGCTTCAGCTCAGGGCTCGGGAAAACCTACAAAGTGAACCAGCAAAATATCCCCCTTGACCAAAGATGAACCGGCTTTGCCAGATTTGGACAAGCTTGATCCTTTTCAAACTGAATTGAACCGAAAATTTTCCTTTTCGACAAATCTATCGCTATTTCATTCAAAAATAGAATCTTGTTATTTCTCATATTCAAACAAGCTAAGCTTTTAGCCTTTCACTCTTTCCTACTATTCGAATACATTCTTAATATTTTGTATGAACTATGGAGATCTCAGCTTGTTTGATACTATTATCATGCTTTCAATTGATCAAATCCATGAATCAAGACTGGTTATTGAGCATTGAATCTGATGAAATTTTGCATAAATAAAAAGACGACATACATGGTAAATCGTTGCAAGCTTTGAGTAGGTTGACAAAGTTTGCATTTGTCATCGAGCACGATGTAGCTGCGCATAAATGATATCATCATTACACATATTCAAAACATTATAGTCTCACTCAAAGCTCAAAACACCAAAACCTCAACCATACCTTCAATGTGCCATGAAATATGACAACACACATGGTCATTGTAGACAAAAAAGCATCATCCATGATCTGTAAAACATCCTTCTCACATCACGATCTATGCTCAAAATGATAAAAAAAATATTTATTACTGAACACGTGAGGACATACAAGGAGAGAGTTGGGGAATTGAACCCCGTCACCATTTTGAATGGCTACACCAAGCCCTCTTGGGGGAGTGGATAAAGTGAATGCACTTCATCCACTCCCATAACAAGTTAGTAGGTGAATATGGAAAAAAAAGCGATCAAAAGAAATGATTAAGCTACAAAAAGCGTACCTTCATCATTGGATGATTAAGCTACAAATACCTTGCACCGTGTAAAGATGTCTATGAGCCTTTGCTCCCCATAAAACCATACTCTCCTCCAACTCTGAGTCACATAGCTTGGAGGGTCCTTCAATATTGATCTTCATAATAGCATCCAAGGTCTGTAACTCCATGCTATTACGCAACTTGGTCTTTATAAGTGTGCGTGTGCTAAAACCTCTTTCACAAATAGCATTACTTGAACATTGAACTAAAGCAATTTGACACAGAGTTAAAACATTAGGATAAGAGTCTCGCCACATTGGATTACATGCTATTGCAGCTGTAACATCAGGAAGACTGTAGCGTGCCCAACTAATTGAAGCTTGCTGTTTAAAAGACCGAAACTCACTAATAAAATCATCTTCATCAATGATAGAAGAAAAATTCATTACCTCCAGAGACTTTTCCTTACCATAGAATGAGGCTATTTCTTGAGCCTCAAACTTACCATAGTCCTTGAGCATCTTCTCTAGAAGAGGATGTTGTGCAGGCACTAGTACTCGTAATCTGCTTAATATTGTATTGTCTGCAAAACATCCTTCAAGGTTAGCAATAATTTCTTTCGAAAAAGATACCTGAAAGGCAAGGGCTGATGCTAGATCTACTCCAAGTATGTCCCTATCTATCTTGATGTCAAAAAACATGCTGCCATGAAGAGCTCCTCGCAATGTAAACAAGTGACCCTTCTCAGGTCCATGATCCGGTACAAATGCAAAACCATCAATGTCACAAGTAAGAGCATTACAATCAACATCAGGAGGATCAATATAATATTGCCGAATTAAATTGATCTCCTTTTGGATAACATCATGGATTGTAGTCACATCTACAAACCCTTTTTGAAATATCTTACTCACAATAGCCATACCTTTTAAAATATCCGCTAAAAAATGAAGACAATAGATAATTTCAAACCTGGAAATTTCTGCAAATATACTCGGAGCATTTTCCTTGGTTTCCACAAGAATAGCATCAAGAGAAGAACACACCTTGCTCATAGCCCCGACGATCGGCTATACCACCTAACATCAAATGTGTGTTCCATCTTCAAGATAGGACAAGCAAGCTCCTCTTGTATGATCCTTAGCTCTTCCAATCTTTTGCCACTTGCATTGAAATAATGGACAATGGAATTCACCAATTTTTCTATTTTCCTGGAAATCTCCAAATTCTTCGCTACAGAAGACACAACCAAAGCTGTCCTATGAGCAACACAATGAATGGATGTCAAGTATGGATTAACATGTTTTTTAAAAAGTGTGGCGATACCATTCTCCTTTCCTGTCATTGTACTACAGCCACCAGACCCAAAAGCAATTAGCTTCGTTAGATCAAACTTACTTCTTTTTAGCTCTGAAAGAATGGTGTTAACAATGGTCTTTGCACTCCCATCACTCACACGAATAATACCATAAAAAGAATAGGCAGGAATACAATCATCAATAAGATAAGACAAATAAATAATCAAGTGTCCATGCTTGGAAATATCAGTTGATTCATGTACAAGAACACCAGAAAAAGGACTTCGAAACACTTTCTTCAATGTGGTGTTCATCAAACACTTACCAATACAAAATACCATCTCTGCGCGCGCAAGCCTTGTTATCATTATACAAGGATGTTGAGAATGGCACACGACAATCCTGTAAAAGACTAATCATATCTGGAAAACCAACAAAAGCATATCTCTCTTTTTCCATATAATAGGCAACTATAAAGAGAGTTGTCAATGCCTCATCTTTAAAATTTTCAACCTTTTTCATGCTAGTTTGAATAGTTTCCTTCCCTTCAAGTAGAACTGCTTCCATTGAATGTGCATGACAAAGTGTTCTACAATGTGCTTTTAAATTACTAAACTTAAAATTAATGGAACCATCCTTTGAATATGCACTATGGTGATGGGGATACTTTAAACAAAACTTACAGTACATCTTAGCTTTCTCCTCATCTCGTAGACAAGCCAGTCAAATGTTTGAAGCCAACTCTGTTGGAAAGCTGCTCTTGCTTCTATTCTCCTTTGAAGCTCTAATCCCTCTGGCAAAGACAAACTAGACAACACCTCATCAGTAGTACTTGCTTTAGATGAATTAGTATTCTGACTTTGTACATCACCTTTCTTTCTTTTGCCATTAACCTTTGAAGCCATCCGACCAGCCCACTGGAGAAGCGTACCTTGCCTTTTTTTGTTATCTTTGATACCTTGTCTTTTACCGGTTTCAACATTGTTGGGCTCCATTGACACAAAGCCACTATAACAAACAAATCAGCTTATGTGTTTAAACTTCCCATGCTATAAACTCAATCGCAAAAAACTATCAAATATTATACCAAGAACTTTAGAATTAAAGGGGCCCTTTGCCATCTTTGAAATCTTTGCCATTTTTGCAGCTTCTGCTATTCCCCCTCTTCATAGTGGTGCTAAAAAACACCTGGATGAACTGCGCTGCTAACTTCTGCACTGTGCAGTCCATGCAGAGAACTCTGATGAGGATCCATAACCAAAAAGGAGGGGTGAGGGCGGGGCCTGTAGAGTAGCTCCACCACTCACATTGCTTAGTGTCAATGAGGTGGCTGCGGGTGTGCCACAGTGCACACAGAAACTATGTAGCCCCAAAAGTGCATGTGAGAGTAGGTAGGCTTGCAGCCACCCTCCACTTCATGAATCATTGCTGCCAGCCTGCCAAAGCCACCATCCTTTCTCAAGCCCTCTTGCACAATGCAAATCCTTCACTTCAGAGTTCAGACTCGTGGGGCACATCACCTATGCGTAAGTCTTAAGAGCTGAAGAGCTGCTGTGTGGACAAACCGACAAGGCAAGGCGCTAGCTCGGCTGGCAATCACAATCTATACACAATGTCCTACGTATCCACCATCACATAATATTTACTTATTTTTTTATTTATTCATCCTAGCATGCACTTTTAGAGGGCAGAGAGTCGGTGAGAATCCACTTGCTCCCTCCAAAATCTCTGTTCAGTCTCTGTAACCTAAACAAGTGTTAACTTTGAGAACACCTTGATGGATGAGATTCAGGCTTTTGGTGGAGGCGGGCGAGTAACGGATCTTGTTGAACCGTCTGACTCAGCTGTTAAAGCAGGAAACTCGCTTCCATAATAGAGTGTCAAGGAAAGTAATTTTACCTTGAAGGCTTGAAAGTTGATAGGCTCTGTTCAGTGTTGAGTCTGTTCGCAGGTTTTTCGAAAGGACAACGACTCGGGAGTCGGAAAGTGAAGGCCAGCCGCCACGCTTCTTCTGTGCAACGAGAAGAAACTCCTAGCTTTTCACCTGCAAACAACAAGGAGAGCCTCCCGTCAAAACTTGAAAGGCCGCCTGCAGGATTGCACAGAGTCCAGACTCCAGATAGCGTATGTAGGGACTCGGGAGTACTCAGGACTCACGAGTCACTATTCAGGAAAGGGACTCGGGAGTACTCAGGAGTCAGTATTCAGGAATCAGTAAGGGTTTGAACTTTGGCGATTATGGAACTCGAAACTTGAAAGAGGTCCTAGAGGCTGGCATAAACATGCTGGCCGCAGGGTTAACCGTTAGGGGAGCGCTCAGGCTTCAGCTCAGGGCTCGGGAAAACATACAAAGTGAACCAGCAAAATATCCCCCTTGACCAAAGATGAACCGGCTTTGCCAGATTTGGACAAGCTTGATCCTTTTCAAACTGAATTGAACCGAAAATTTTCCTTTTCGACAAATCTATCGCTATTTCATTCAAAAATAGAATCTTGTTCTTTCTCATATTCAAACAAGCTAAGCTTTTAGCCTTTCACTCTTTCCTACTATTCGAATACATTCTTAATATTTTGTATGAACTATGGAGATCTCAGCTTGTTTGATACTATTATCATGCTTTCAATTGATCAAATCCATGAATCAAGATTGGTTATTGAGCATTGAATCTGATGAAATTTTGCATAAATAAAAAGACGACATACATGGTAAATCGTTGCAAGCTTTGAGTAGGTTGACAAAGTTTGCATTTGTCATCGAGCACGATGTAGCTGCACATAAATGATATCATCATTACACATATTCAAAACATTATAGTCTCACTCAAAGCTCAAAACACCAAAACCTCAACCATACCTTCAATGTGCCATGAAATATGACAACACACATGGTCATTGTAGACAAAAAAGCATCATCCATGCTCTGTAAAACATCCTTCTCACATCACGATCTATGCTCAAAATGATAAAAAAATATTTATTACTGAACACGTGAGGACATACAAGGAGAGAGTTGGGGAATTGAACCCCGTCACCATTTTGAATGGCTACACCAAGCCCTCTTGGGGGAGTGGATAAAGTGAATGCACTTCATCCACTCCCATAACAAGTTAGTAGGTGAATATGAAAAAAAAAGCGATCAAAAGAAATGATTAAGCTACAAAAAGCGTACCTTCATCATTGGATGATTAAGCTACAAATACCTTGCACCGTGTAAAGATGTCTATGAGCCTTTGCTCCCCATAAAACCATACTCTCCTCCAACTCTGAGTCACATAGCTTGGAGGGTCCTTCAATATTGATCTTCATAATAGCATCCAAGGTCCGTAACTCCATGCTATTACGCAACTTGGTCTTTATAAGTGTGCGTGTGCTAAAACCTCTTTCACAAATAGCATTACTTGAACATTGAACTAAAGCAATTTGACACAGAGTTAAAACATTAGGATAAGAGTCTCGCCACATTGGATTACATGCTATTGCAGCTGTAACATCAGGAAGACTGTAGCGTGCCCAACTAATTGAAGCTTGCTGTTTAAAAGATCGAAACGAACTAATAAAATCATCTTCATCAATGATAGAAGAAAAATTCATTACCTCCAGAGACTTTTCCTTACCATAGAATGAGGCTATTTCTTGAGCCTCAAACTTACCATAGTCCTTGAGCATCTTCTCTAGAAGAGGATGTTGTGCAGGCACTAGTACTCGTAATCTGCTTAATATTGTATTGTCTGCAAAACGTGCTTCAAGGTTAGCAAAAATTTCTTTCGAAAAAGATACCTGAAAGGTAAGGGCTAATGCTAGATCTACTCCAAGTATGTCCCTATCTATCTTGATGTCAAAAAACGTGCTGCCATGAAGAGCTCCTCACAATGTAAACAAGTGACCCTTCTCAGGTCCATGATCCGGTACAAATGCAAAACCATCAATGTCACAAGTAAGAGCATTACAATCAACATCAGGAGGATCAATATAATATTGCCGAATTAAATTGATCTCCTTTTGGATAACATCATGGATTGTAGTCACATCTACAAACTCTTTTTGAAATATCTTACTCACAATAGCCATACCTTTTAAAATATCCGCTAAAAAATGAAGACAATAGATAATTTCAAACCTAGAAATTTCTGCAAATATACTCGGAGCATTTCCCTTGGTTTCCACAAGAATAGCATCAAGAGAAGAACACACCTTGCTCATAGCCCCGACGATCGGCTATACCACCTAACATCAAATGTGTGTTCCATCTTCAAGATAGGACAAGCAAGCTCCTCTTGTATGATCCTTAGCTCCTCCAATCTTTTGCCACTTGCATTGAAATAATGGACAATGGAATTCACCAATTTTTCTATTTTCCTGGAAATCTCCAAATTCTTCGCTATACAGAAGACACAACCAAAGCTGTCCTATGAGCAACACAATGAATGGATGTCAAGTATGGATTAACATGTTTTTTAAAAAGTGTGGCGATACCATTCTCCTTTCCTGTCATTGTACTACAGCCATCAGACCCAAAAGCAATTAGCTTCGTTAGATCAAACTTACTTCTTTTTAGCTCTGAAAGAATGGTGTTAAAAATGGTCTTTGCACTCCCATCACTCACACGAATAATACCATAAAAAGAATAGGCAGGAATACAATCATCAATAAGATAAGACAAATAAATAATCAAGTGTCCATGCTTGGAAATATCAGTTGATTCATCTACAAGAACACCAGAAAACGGACTTTGAAACACTTTCTTCAATGTGGTGTTCATCAAACACTTACCAATACAAAATACCATCTCTGCGCGCGCAAGCCTTGTTATCATTATACAAGGATGTTGAGAATGGCACACGACAATCCTGTAAAAGACTAATCATATCTGGAAAACCAACAAAAGCATATCTCTTTTTTGCCATATGATAGGCAACTTTAAAGAGAGTTGTCAATGCCTCATCTTTAAAATTTTCAACCTTTTTCATGCTAGTTTGAATAGTTTCCTTCCCTTCAAGTAGAACTGCTTCCATTGAATGTGCATGACAAAGTGTTCTAGAATGTGCTTTTAAATTACTAAACTTAAAATTAATGGAACCATCCTTTGAATATGCACTATGGTGATGGGGATACTTTAAACAAAACTTACAGTACATCTTAGCTTTCTCCTCGTCTCGTAGACAAGCCAGTCAAATGTTTGAAGCCAACTCTCTTGGAAAGCTGCTCTTGCTTCTATTCTCCTTTGAAGCTCTAATCCCTCTGGCAAAGACAAACTAGACAACACCTCATCAGTAGTACTTGCTTTAGATGAATTAGTATTCTGACTTTGTACATCACCTTTCTTTCTTTTGCCATTAACCTTTGAAGCCATCCGACCAGCCCACTGGAGAAGCGTACCTTGCCTTTTTTTGTTATCTTTGATACCTTGTCTTTTACCGGTTTCAACATTGTTGGGCTCCATTGACACAAAGCCACTATAACAAACAAATCAGCTTATGTGTTTAAACTTCCCATGCTATAAACTCAATCGCAAAAAACTATCAAATATTATACCAAGAACTTTAGAATTAAAGGGGCCCTTTGCCATCTTTGAAATCTTTGCCATTTTTGCAGCTTCTGCTATTCTCCCTCTTCATAGTGGTGCTGAAAAACACCTGGATGAACTGCGCTGCTAACTTCTGCACTGTGCAGTCCATGCAGAGAACTCTGATGAGGATCCATAACCAAAAAGGAGGGGTGAGGGCGGGGCCTGTAGAGCAGCTCCACCACTCACATTGCTTAGCGTCAATGAGGTGGCTGCGGGTGTGCCACAGTGCACACAGAAACTATGTAGCCCCAAAAGTGCATGTGAGAGTAGGTAGGCTTGCAGCCCCCCTCCACTTCATGAATCATTGCTGCCAGCCTACCAAAGCCACCATCCTTTCTCAGGCCCTCTTGCACAATGCAAATCCTTCACTTCAGAGTTCAGACTCATGGGGCACATCACCTATGCGTAAGTCTTAAGAGCTGAAGAGCTGCTGTGTGGACAAACCGACAAGGCAAGGCGCTAGCTCGGCAGGCAATCACAATCTATACACAATGTCCTACGTATCCACCATCACATAATATTTACTTATTTTTTTATTTATTCATCCTAGCATGCACTTTTAGAGGGCAGAGAGTCGGTGAGAATCCACTTGCTCCCTCCAAAATCTCTGTTCAGTCTCTGTAACCTAAACAAGTGTTAACTTTGAGAACACCTTGATGGATGAGATTCAGGCTTTTGGTGGAGGCGGGCGAGTAACGGATCTTGTTGAACCGTCTGACTCAGCTGTTAAAGCAGGAAACTCGCTTCCATAATAGAGTGTCAAGGAAAGTAATTTTACCTTGAAGGCTTGAAAGTTGATAGGCTCTGTTCAGTGTTGAGTCTGTTCGCAGGTTTTTCGAAAGGACAACGACTCGGGAGTCGGGAAGTGAAGGCCAGCCGCCACGCTTCTTCTGTGCAACGAGAAGAAACTCCTAGCTTTTCACCTGCAAACAACAAGGAGAGCCTCCCGTCGAAACTTGAAAGGCCGCCTGCAGGATTGCACAGAGTCCAGACTCCAGACAGCGTATGTAGGGACTCGAGAGTACTCAGGACTCACGAGTCACTATTCAGGAAAGGGACTCGGGAGTACTCAGGAGTCAGTATTCAGGAATCAGTAAGGGTTTGAACTTTGGCGATTATGGAACTCGAAACTTGAAAGAGGTCCTAGAGGCTGGCATAAACATGCTGGCCGCAGGGTTAACCGTTAGGGGAGCGCTCAGGCTTCAGCTCAGGGCTCGAGAAAACATACAAAGTGAACCAGCAAAATATCCCCCTTGACCAAAGATGAACCGGCTTTGCCAGATTTGGACAAGCTTGATCCTTTTCAAACTGAATTGAACCGAAAATTTTCCTTTTCGACAAATCTATCGCTATTTCATTCAAAAATAGAATCTTGTTCTTTCTCATATTCAAACAAGCTAAGCTTTTAGCCTTTCACTCTTTCCTACTATTCGAATACATTCTTAATATTTTGTATGAACTATGGAGATCTCAGCTTGTTTGATACTATTATCATGCTTTCAATTGATCAAATCCATGAATCAAGATTGGTTATTGAGCATTGAATCTGATGAAATTTTGCATAAATAAAAAGACGACATACATGGTAAATCGTTGCAAGCTTTGAGTAGGTTGACAAAGTTTGCATTTGTCATCGAGCACGATGTAGCTGCACATAAATGATATCATCATTACACATATTCAAAACATTATAGTCTCACTCAAAGCTCAAAACACCAAAACCTCAACCATACCTTCAATGTGCCATGAAATATGACAACACACATGGTCATTGTAGACAAAAAAGCATCATCCATGCTCTGTAAAACATCCTTCTCACATCACGATCTATGCTCAAAATGATAAAAAAATATTTATTACTGAACACGTGAGGACATACAAGGAGAGAGTTGGGGAATTGAACCCCGTCACCATTTTGAATGGCTACACCAAACCTTGGGGGAGTGGATAAAGTGAATGCACTTCATCCACTCCCATAACAAGTTAGTAGGTGAATATGAAAAAAAAAGTGATCAAAAGAAATGATTAAGCTACAAAAAGCGTACCTTCATCATTGGATGATTAAGCTACAAATACCTTGCACCGTGTAAAGATGTCTATGAGCCTTTGCTCCCCATAAAACCATACTCTCCTCCAACTCTGAGTCACATAGCTTGGAGGGTCCTTCAATATTGATCTTCATAATAGCATCCAAGGTCCGTAACTCCATGCTATTACGCAACTTGGTCTTTATAAGTGTGCGTGTGCTAAAACCTCTTTCACAAATAGCATTACTTGAACATTGAACTAAAGCAATTTGACACAGAGTTAAAACATTAGGATAAGAGTCTCGCCACATTGGATTACATGCTATTGCAGCTGTAACATCAGGAAGACTGTAGCGTGCCCAACTAATTGAAGCTTGCTGTTTAAAAGATCGAAACGAACTAATAAAATCATCTTCATCAATGATAGAAGAAAAATTCATTACCTCCAGAGACTTTTCCTTACCATAGAATGAGGCTATTTCTTGAGCCTCAAACTTACCATAGTCCTTGAGCATCTTCTCTAGAAGAGGATGTTGTGCAGGCACTAGTACTCGTAATCTGCTTAATATTGTATTGTCTGCAAAACATCCTTCAAGGTTAGCAATAATTTCTTTCGAAAAAGATACCTGAAAGGCAAGGGCTGATGCTAGATCTACTCCAAGTATGTCCCTATCTATCTTGATGTCAAAAAACATGCTGCCATGAAGAGCTCCTCGCAATGTAAACAAGTGACCCTTCTCAGGTCCATGATCCGGTACAAATGCAAAACCATCAATGTCACAAGTAAGAGCATTACAATCAACATCAGGAGGATCAATATAATATTGCCGAATTAAATTGATCTCCTTTTGGATAACATCATGGATTGTAGTCACATCTACAAACTCTTTTTGAAATATCTTACTCACAATAGCCATACCTTTTAAAATATCCGCTAAAAAATGAAGACAATAGATAATTTCAAACCTGGAAATTTCTGCAAATATACTCAGAGCATTTTCCTTGGTTTCCACAAGAATAGCATCAAGAGAAGAACACACCTTGCTCATAGCCCCGACGATCGGCTATGCCACCTAACATCAAATGTGTGTTCCATCTTCAAGATAGGACAAGCAAGCTCCTCTTGTATGATCCTTAGCTCTTCCAATCTTTTGCCACTTGCATTGAAATAATGGACAATGGAATTCACCAATTTTTCTATTTTCCTGGAAATCTCCAAATTCTTCGCTACAGAAGACACAACCAAAGCTGTCCTATGAGCAACACAATGAATGGATGTCAAGTATGGATTAACATGTTTTTTAAAAAGTGTGGCAATACCATTCTCCTTTCCTATCATTGTACTACAGCCATCAGACCCAAAAGCAATTAGCTTCGTTAGATCAAACTTACTTCTTTTTAGCTCTGAAAGAATGGTGTTAAAAATGGTCTTTGCACTCCCATCACTCACACGAATAATACCATAAAAAGAATAGGCAGGAATACAATCATCAATAAGATAAGACAAATAAATAATCAAGTGTCCATGCTTGGAAATATCAGTTGATTCATCTACAAGAACACCAGAAAACGGACTTCGAAACACTTTCTTCAATGTGGTGTTCATCAAACACTTACCAATACAAAATACCATCTCTGCGCGCGCAAGCCTTGTTATCATTATACAAGGATGTTGAGAATGGCACACGACAATCCTGTAAAAGACTAATCATATCTGGAAAACCAACAAAAGCATATCTCTTTTTTGCCATATGATAGGCAACTTTAAAGAGAGTTGTCAATGCCTCATCTTTAAAATTTTCAACCTTTTTCATGCTAGTTTGAATAGTTTCCTTCCCTTCAAGTAGAACTGCTTCCATTGAATGTGCATGACAAAGTGTTCTACAATGTGCTTTTAAATTACTAAACTTAAAATTAATGGAACCATCCTTTGAATATGCACTATGGTGATGGGGATACTTTAAACAAAACTTACAGTACATCTTAGCTTTCTCCTCGTCTCGTAGACAAGCCAGTCAAATGTTTGAAGCCAACTCTCTTGGAAAGCTGCTCTTGCTTCTATTCTCCTTTGAAGCTCTAATCCCTCTGGCAAAGACAAACTAGACAACACCTCATCAGTAGTACTTGCTTTAGATGAATTAGTATTCTGACTTTGTACATCACCTTTCTTTCTTTTGCCATTAACCTTTGAAGCCATCCGACCAGCCCACTGGAGAAGCGTACCTTGCCTTTTTTTGTTATCTTTGATACCTTGTCTTTTACCGGTTTCAACATTGTTGGGTTCCATTGACACAAAGCCACTATAACAAACAAATCAGCTTATGTGTTTAAACTTCCCATGCTATAAACTCAATCGCAAAAAACTATCAAATATTATACCAAGAACTTTAGAATTAAAGGGGCCCTTTGCCATCTTTGAAATCTTTGCCATTTTTGTAGCTTCTGCTATTCCCCCTCTTCATAGTGGTGGTGAAAAACACCTGGATGAACTACGCTGCTAACTTCTGCACTGTGCAGTCCATGCAGAGAACTCTGATGAGGATCCATAACCAAAAAGGAGGGGTGAGGGCGGGGCCTGTAGAGCAGCTCCACCACTCACATTGCTTAGCATCAATGAGGTGGCTGCGGGTGTGCCACAGTGCACACAGAAACTATGTAGCCCCAAAAGTGCATGTGAGAGTAGGTAGGCTTGCAGCCACCCTCCACTTCATGAATCATTGCTGCCAGCCTGCCAAGGCCGCCATCCTTTCTCAGGTCCTCTTGCACAATGCAAATCCTTCACTTCAGAGTTCAGACTCGTGGGGCACATCACCTATGCGTAAGTCTTAAGAGCTGAAGAGCTGCTGTGTGGACAAACCGACAAGGCAAGGCGCTAGCTCGGCTGGCAATCACAATCTATACACAATGTCCTACGTATCCACCATCACATAATATTTACTTATTTTTTTATTTATTCATCCTAGCATGCACTTTTAGACGGCAGAGAGTCGGTGAGAATCCACTTGCTCCCTCCAAAATCTCTGTTCAACAATCTGTAACCTAAACAAGTGTTAACTTTGAGAACACCTTGATGGATGAGATTCAGGCTTTTGGTGGAGGCGGGCGAGTAACGGATTTTGTTGAACCGTCTGACTCAGCTGTTAAAGCAGGAAACTCGCTTCCATAATACAGGAAGGAAAGTACTTTTACCTTGAAGGCTTGAAAGTTGATAGGCTCTGTTCAGTGTTGAGTCTGTTCGCAGGTTTTTCGAAAGGACAACGACTCGGGAGTCGGGAAGTGAAGGCCAGCCGCCACGCTTCTTCTGTGCAACGAGAAGAAACTCCTAGCTTTTCACCAGCAAACAACAAGGAGAGCCTCCCGTCGGAACTTGAAAGGCCGCCTGTGCAGGAGTGCACAGAGTCCAGACTCCAGACAGCGTATGTAGGGACTCGGGAGTACGCAGGACTCAGGAGTCAGTATTCAGGAAAGGGACTCGGGAGTACACAGGAGTCAGTATTCAGGAATCAGTAAGGGTTTGAACTTTGGCGATTATGGAACTCGAAACTTGAAAGAGGTCCTGGAGGCTGGCATAAACATGCAGGCCGCAGGGTTAACCGTTAGGGGAGCGCTCAGGCTTCAGCTCAGGGCTCGGGAAAACCTACAAAGTGAACCAGCAAAATATCCCCCTTGACCAAAGATGAACCGACTTTGCCAGATTTGGACAAGCTTGATCCTTTTCAAACTGAATTGAACCGGAAATTTTCCTTTTCGACAAATCTATCGCTATTTCATTCAAAAATAGAATCTTGTTCTTTCTCATATTCAAACAAGCTAAGCTTTTAGCCTTTCACTCTTTCCTACTATTCGAATACATTCTTAATCTTTTGTATGAACTATGGAGATCTCAGCTTGTTTGATACTATTATCATGCTTTCAATTGATCAAATCCATGAATCAAGACAAGTTATTGAGCATTGAATCTGATCAAATTTTGCATAAATAAAAAGACGACATACATGGTAAATCGTTGCAAGCTTTGAGTAGGTTGATAGAGTTTGCATTTGTCATCGAGCACGATGTAGCTGCACATAAATGATATCATCATTACACATATTCAAAACATTATAGTCTCACTCAAAGCTCAAAACACCAAAACCTCAACCATACCTTCAATGTGCCATGAAATATGACAACACACATGGTCATTGTAGACAAAAAAGCATCATCCATGATCTATAAAACATCCTTCTCACATCACGATCTATGCTCAAAATGATAAAAAAATATTTATTACTGAACACGTTGTCGTGAAGTGTGCGGTACAGCCAGGAAAGTACGAGACTTCTAGCTGTGAGAGTGAATGTCAAATCTAACAAGGAAACTCACACACAAAATTTCCCAAGGAGTATTGAACATCACTATTTCCAATGACAAGTACATGTGTCGATTCACCTCAATACATCCTTGAATTCATCCTGATGATTGCACAAAATTGCATACCAAGTGTTTGTTCCTTTATTCACTGACTTCTTTCTTGAAATCCTTTGAACCATTCACATGTAGGCATAACAAGGGTTTCAAAATTTTCCAATATACATGTGGCCAGTTACATCCTTTACATCCAGTGCCATCAAAACCATTATGTCAAGATGCTCTTTTTCACCTGAAAACCTGCCTTAAAATTCTAACATCTCACATCTCACAAGCAAAAGATAGCATTCGGCATAGCTTTAACATACTCGTAATTTCCAAAATTCATTTGAGTAGAAAGTAAGACCAATTACCCTCGACTTCAATGTATTTTTCACAAATTTCCGAGCTCCAATCCTTTAGCTTTTTCCCCAAGGTCTTTCTATTCACTTCCAAATTCATTTTGTAGAATGGATATACGATTCTCTCAAATCGTATAAGTGAGAGTAATTTTAAAGGAAATAAAAAAGAAAACCACTTAACTGAAGGTCCACGTGCATGAAATTTCTTGATTCCTTTCACTAATCGCAAGCTGCACGTCGCCTCTGTTCGATGAAGGTCATGAGAAAAAAAATGAAGAGTATCTCCTTCTATGGTACTCAAGATTCCCTCCAAATCTAACTCCTACAAGGCATAAACATTTTATGTATTCTTGAAATTAAAAAGACTGGTCGATTGGACGGTGTTCCCTTTTCTCTGCAGAATTTTTTTTCTTCACTGAACTTCGCCGCCGTCTACCTCTGGTTTTTTCTCCTTTCCCCGCGGAGAGTTCGGCGCCCCCCACCACCTTTTGCAGCTATTCATGCGGGAATTTCCAATTGCAAAAGCTGCGCTCGCATTTCTCTCCCATACTATCTAGAAATTTCCAAATAAAAGAAATACATTTCCTTTTCCATGTATGCTGCCACCCTTAGTGCATTGCTTCTAACCTTAGCATTAAGGTTAAAATTCTCAATGCAAGGCATAACCTTAGCATTAAGGTTAAAGTTCTCAATGCAAGGCATAACCTTAGCATTAAGGTTAAGGTTCTCAATGCAAGGCATCTCATTTAATTTTATTCCCCGGCATTCAACAAATTCTTCGGCACTGTAATGTCCATTGAATCTCTATTACTCTTGATGCCTCCGTAGTGTATAAATCATCATATTGGCCATGTGATTTATAGACTCCCCAATTGTTCATTCAAGTATTTTCCCATATCTTCATAAATACATTCCTTTGTGCATTGAGATGCCCTCATGTTTGCATTCCATAAGAGGTATTCACTGATTTGACCCAATCGATACCATTTAAAAGCTACCACACATTATGCACATGGGAAGCCATTAACATCATTAACTTATCCCTTTGGCGTGCCACTCATACCATCATATATAACTGGATGTTTCTAACTTACCCATGGTCTCTGAGTAACAGCAGAACCATCACCCTCCACACTCATATACAGAAACTCCTAGATCTGGCTCAGCCTCAGCTTGTCTTATTGAACCTCATTTACAGTATGAACATATGTACATGGCATCATATAATGACTCGTCATGGCCAATAACCTCATGCATCTGGATGTGTATTTGATGGCCTCACATGCACGGTTTCACACCATAGACGTGCCATGGCACGACATCCACCCCCTCTAAACCTGCACATCCTCTGGTATGTGCCGAATCATCATCAAGGTCCACATATAACTGGATGTCGTCTTCATCTTCTGCAGTTCCAGGAAGATCATCCTCTTCCTCTTCAACCATATCCATACTACCACTGTCAAGCCTCTCATCCTGAATCTCTTGTGAATCAAAAGGATCATTATCATGCCTTCTTTTAAATATCTTGATTCTTTTGCCAGCCACAAGATTCTTTATTTCTGTTCCATCAAGCTTACACAGAGTATACGTGGCATTTCCATGCACATGCTTGACAATGTAAGGGCCAAACCATCTTTTTGCAAATTTTCTTTGAACAGTGAATTGGTTGTCAAGGCTACTGTCATACATTAGAACCCAATCACCTTCTTCAATAGGTTTTGGCCGGAGTCTGTGTCTACTATCAAATCTTTCTTTATTTTTCAACCTTGCATCTTTCAAGCAGGCTTTAGCAAGCTCTATATCTCCAGGCCTCCTCTCCAACTGTCTTATTCGCAATGCAAGGAGGTCATCTCTGCTCAATCCTTCGACCCAAGGCAAAACATTCCAAGTTAGAACTACTTCTTCAACTGGCATCACTGGCTTCTGACCATACATCAATTCTGCAGGCATGTATCCTGTCACTGAGCTATGAGTTGTACAGTCAGCCCACAAGGCATATGGTAGCAGCTTTGGCCATTCTCGCATTCTTTCTCTGCATGCCTTAGCCAAAGCTTTAATGATTGGAGGATGTCCTCGCTCACTTTTCCCATTGCCCTCAGGATTGTAAGCACATGTTAGGGACAGTTTGATACCAATTCTAGAGAAGAATTCCCTTGCTTCTTCAACATCTAGCTCACCCCTATCAGCTGTTATCTTCCCAACACAACCATACCGACAGATCACATCTTCCAAGAGAAATTTGCATACTGTTTCCGTACTCTTTGTTCTAAGAGCACGCCCTTCTACCTGATTTGTCAAATCTTCTCTTGCAAGTGCAATGTACCGCATCTGCCAAATTCCCAAAGGCATTGTAACTAGATCCACTACCCATTTGTAGTGCATGGCAGGTGGGTAGGTTGGTTGCAAGCCATCACGATGCCGCACATTTGAGTACATTTGGCATACCATGCATGTTTCCACATATTGGGAAATATCCTTGTACATTCCTTTCCACCAATATTTTTCCTTTATTTTGGTAAAGGTGGCCCACACGCTTCTATGTCCAGCCGAGAGACTCTCATGGAATTCTTTCACAAGCTTTCCTTGAGTCTCTTTATCACATATGACTCTCTGTGGCATAGCATTCCTCTGCTTAGGATGCTTCCAGAGATACCCATCCTTTAGGAAATAACCATATGCTTTTCTGCGGATTCTCTTAAATTCTGAGTCAGACCAATTTTCTTGCCTTGTCAGAGTACTCAAATATCGACCAATAAGCAACCAATCTCCTTCATATATTTCCTCAATAAAAGACTCAAGTGCATTTGATAGGCAAATATGATCCCCTTTTGCATATGCTGTAGTATAGAACTTTGTACCCACATCATCAATGTCACTAATCATCTCTTTCTCATCTTCATACCTGGCTCTTGATAGCATATCTGCAACTGGATTATCTTTTCCCGCAATATGCTCAAACTCAGGATTTAGTGACTTGATATAAGCAATCCACCTAAGCATAGCAATATCTGGGGTGGTACAACTTGCTATCATCCCAAGAAGTGGCAAGCAATCAGTTTCCACAAGTACAGATGCCCCAATAAGATATTCTTTTTCACATTTTAGAGCAGTGACTATCCCCCATAACTCTCTCTTGATCTGTGGATACTTTCGTTGCCGAAAGCTTAACACCTTTGCTCCAAATCTAATTACATACCTATGATCATCCTCATCATCTTGCCCTACTGCCCATCCTATCCCAGTAGGACTAGTATCAACTGTAACAATCACAGGCCTGCCACAGTCATAATCTGCCTTTCTCAAAATGGGTGATGATTGGAGCAAATATTTCAGCTTCCGCATAGCTTTAATATGTACTGCACTCCACAGAAATTTTTGATTTTTTCTCAAAAGTTGATAAAGAGGATCTGCTACATGTGCATAATGTGGGATCCAAATAACATAAAAGACACATGCTCCAAGAAATCTCCTCAGCTCTGTAACATTAATGCATGTTTCCTTCATTCTTTGTATTGCATCTATCTTGGCTGGACAAGGACGGCGTCCACTAGTACTACAAAGATGTCCCACTATTAGCACTTCACCAACTCCAAACACTGATTTCAGCCCAGATAAAGTAAGATTCACTTCTTCAAGCCTGGATAGAGTCATGTCACAATCCTTTATATGATTTGCCACAAACTTGCGGCACCCTTTTGAATCCAAATCCTCATCTTTGTCTTTCTCATCACAGCCCTTTATTGGCACATCATCCAAAAATGGCATAGTTTTTTGTGGTATGAAGTCTCGTAAGACTTTATTCATTCCATTCATCATATGTGCCACTGAGTTGGTGGCTCCCTGTGGTAAGGTACACATCCTTACTAATCCCAAAGGAGTTCTCATTGTGGTCAAGTCCCTGCTTTGTATATCCAGCTGAAACTGATCATATCCCGAATACAGATCACCCATAGAGTATATTGCTTTCCCTGCAAATGCTTCTGCAAACTCATCCACAATTGGGCCTGCTCCCACATTCCTGATTGTGACTTTGTTTACAGGTTGCATGTCTTGAATAAAGCGCAATGTCCCATTTTTCTTTGGTACAGTAAACCATCTGTTGGAATATGGGGCACATGAAGGCTCCAAGATTCCCATCCTGATCTTTTCCTTTAGTAATTCCATCAACTTTGGCAAGAGAGCCTTTGGTACTGGAATTGGCCGCAGGTTCCAAGGTACATGTGGAACAGTAAAGATCACCATTGGTGCTGTTACACTTGGATCAACACAGCCTATCTCATGCGGCTGAAAAGCAAAGGCTTTCCCATGTTTTACAAGCATCTCCTCAAAGCATTCCCTTTCAACTGGCAACAGAAAATCCTTCTCACCAATCTTCAGCTCTTTTAGAGTTTCTTGAGTAAATTTATGCCCAATTTTCTTCGGATCTCTAAGATTTGGCTGCATAGAAGCTTCATCTATCTTCTCCTTGCTTCCTGGTGGCAAGGGCAAGGCAACTGGTTTCACCTTCTTTGCAACCGTTTTGTACTTTGTATCTACATGAGCATCCATCTCACAATTCATGTTTTTACATTCCACCCCCTCAAATTCCTGGATTATATCATACATCTCCACAGATGACACCTTTATCATTTCATTTCCACCCTGTAAGCATGCTCTTCCCATATCAAAAAGCACATCCATAGTATCTACAAATGACACCTCATCAAGCACCCCTGAAATAAACTCATTCTTCTCCAAAAGACCACACTGCTCAAAACTTTTTTGTTCATTTTGTATATGTTTTTGCATACCACGCTTCAAATCCTTGCTTTTTACAAAAACCAGTGACCCATAGCTGGAGAATCCCTGAAAATTTGCTGAAAAGCTATTTACATTGATTGAGTCCTGCGAGAACTCATTTCCCCTTGTACCATTGGAATCCCGCTTTACAATGGCACCTGGCCAAAATCCCTCATCTCCCTGTAATTCATGAACTCTCTGTTTATCTTTGGGAGCAGGGATTTTATATTCACGTGATCACAAGATTTTTTTTGTTAATAACACTTGTGAACATGTTATTCACATGTTCACATGTTTTCATGTTCTCAAAATAGCAGGTTACCAGTGACCTGGTAACCTACCGAAGCCCGCCGGGCTTTTTGTTTTCCCGGCGGGCCCGCCGGGAAAATCCATTTTCCCGGCGGGAAAAAAAGTTAAAAAAAATGGTCAAAATATATTCATGTTCACAGTCATTCCTACCATTTTTGGGCCTTCTGGACTCATTTATGATGTCAAAAGTTCAAAATTCTTTGTACAAAAAAAGTTATCTCTAAATTTATCACCTTAAGCTTGATTATCATCAATTAGATCTTATTATACTTCCAATTGAGTCTAATTGACATTAATTAATATCTAATTGAGTCCAATTAATATCAATTAAGTCTAATTGGGTGTCAATTGATCGATTGGGCTCAATTGACATCAATTGACACCCCATTGGACTCAATTGGGCTTAATTGGACTTAATTGGATTCAATCAATTGACACCCAATTGGACACAACTGGGCTTAATTGGACTCAATTGACATCGATTAACACCCAATTGATGTCAATTGAGCTCAATTGACATCAATCCTAGTCCATTGATATCCAATTGATGCCAATTGAGCCGAATTGACACCAATTGCACTCAATTGGTACCCAATTGATGTCAATTGAGTCCTCAATTAACATCAATTAACACCCAATTGAGTCCAATTGACATCAACTAATACCCAATTGAGTCAAATTGATATCAATTAAGTATAATTGGGTGTCAATTAATCAATTCGACTCAACTGATATCAATTGACATCCAATTGGACTCAATTGAGATCAATTGGGTGCCAATTGAGTCCAAGTGACACCCAATTGATATCAATTGCATCCAATTGGGCTTAATTGACATCAATTCACACCTAATTGATGTCAATTGAGTCCAATCTGGTTCAATTCACACCCAATTGATGTCAATTGGGCTCAATTGACATCCAATTGATGTTAATTGGACTCAATTGACATCAATTAACACCCAATTGTCAATTGAGCTCAATTGACATCAATCGTAGTCAATTGACACCCAATTGATGCCAATTGAGCCGAATTGAGCTTAATTGATATTAATTGCACTCAATTGGCACCCAATTGATATCAATTGAGTTCGATTAGACTCAATTAATATCAATTAACAACCAATTAAGTCTAATTGATATCAATTAATACTTAATTGAGTCAAATTGATATCAATTAAAACTAATTGGATGTCAATTGATCAATTGGGCTCAATTGGTACCAATCGACATCCAATTGGACTCAATTGACATCAATTGGGTGCCAATTGAGTCCAAGTGACACCCAATTGATATCCATTGCATCCAATTGGGCTCAATTGATATCAATTCACACCTAATTAATGTCAATTGAGTCCAATCACGTTCAATTCACACCCAATTGATGTCAATTGGGCTCAATTGACACCCAATTAACTCAGCCCAATTGATATCAATTGAGTCTAATTCAAATCCAATTGAGTCTAATTACATCTAATTGGACTCAAGTGACATCAATTAACACCCAATTGATGTCAATTAAACTCAATTAACATCAATTAACACCCAATTGATGTCAATTCAGCTCAATTGACATCAATCGTAGTTAATTGACACCCAATTGATGTTAATTGAGCTAAATTGGGCTTAATTGACATCAATTGCACTCAATTGGCACCCAATTGATGTCAATTGAGACTCAATTAACATCAATTAACATCCAATTGAGTTTAATTGACATCAATTAATACCCAATTGAGTCAAATTGATATCAATTAAGTCTAATTGGGTGTCAATTGATCAATTGGGCTCAATTGATATCAATTGACATCCAAGTGGACTCAATTGACATCAATTGGCTGCCAATTGAGTCGAATTGACACCAAATTGATATCAATTGCATCCAAGTGGGGTCAATTGACATCAATTCACACCTAATTGATGTTAATTGAGTCCAATTAGGTTCAATTTACACCCAATTGATGTGAATTGGGCTCAATTGACACCCAATTGATATCAATTTAGCTTAATTGATACCTAATTGATATTAATTAGACTTGATTGACATTAATTAACACCCAATTGATGTCAATTGAGCTCAATTGACATCAATTGTAGTTAATTGATACCCAATTGATGTCAATTAAGCCAAATTGGGCTTAATGGACATCAATTACACTCAATTAGTATCTAATTGATATCAATTGAGTCTAATTGAGCTCAATTAACATCAATTAGCATCCAATTGAGTCTAATTGATATCAATTAACACCTAATTGAGTTAAATTGATATCAATTAAGTCTAATTGGGTGTCAATTGATCAATTGGGCTCAATTGATATCAATTGACATCCACTTGGACTCAATTGACATCAATTGGGTGCCAATTGAGTCTAATTGACACCCAAGTGATATCAATTGCATCGAATTGGGCTCAATTGACATCAATTCACACCTAATTGATATCAATTGAGCCCAATTGATATTAATTGAGTCTAATTCACACCCAATTGAGTCCAATTGCATCTAATTGGACTCGATTGACATCAATAAACACCCAATTGATGTCAATTAAACTCAATTAATATCAATAAACACCCAATTGATATCAATTGACTCCAATTGGGTTTAATTGACACCCAATTGATGTCAATTAAGTCCAAATAGATACAATTACGCTCAATTGACACCTAACTGATGTCAATTGAGTCCAATTGGATTCAATTGAGTCCAATTGGGTTAAATTAGATACAATTAGGCTTAATTGATGTCAATTGAATTAAATTGGATGCAATTTGTCCAATTGATGTCAATTGAGTTCAATTGGATGCAATTAGGCTCAATTGACACCTAATTGATGTCAATTGAGTTCAATTCATACCCAATTATTGTTAATTATGTCCAATTGAGCTCAATTAACACCCAATTGATGTCAATTGGGCTCAATTAATATCAGTTAACACCCTTTTGAGTCCAATTGATGTCAATTGAGTCCAATTGGGTGTCAATTGATATCAATTGAGCCCAATTGATCAATTAATATCCAATTAGACTTAATTGATATCAATTGGACTCAATTCATTCAATTTAGCATCAATTATAATCAATTAATACCCAATTGATATTAATTGACATCCTTTGATGTCAATTGAGCCCATGTGACATCAATTGTGTGTCAATTGAATCCAATTGATGTCAATTAAGCCCAATTGACATCAATTGTGTTTCAATTGATACACAATTAGCTTCAATTGGGCTCAATTGACATCAATTGACACCCAATTGATGTCAATTAGGCTCCATTGACACCCAATTAGACTCAATTTGACTCAATTGACATCAATTGACATCCAATTAAACTCAATTTGGCTTAATTAAGTCTAATTGGACTCAATTAGACTCAATTTGGCTCAATTGATATCAATTGACACCCAATTATACTCAATTTGACTCAATTGACACCCAATTAGACTCAATTTTACTCGATTGACATCAATTGACACCCAATTGATGTGAACTGATGTGAATTGAGCTCAATTGCATCGAATTAGGCTCAATTGACATCAATTGACACCCAATTAATATCAATTGATGTCAATTGATGTCAATTGAGCTCAATTACATGGAATTAGGTTTAACTGACACCCAATTAATATCAATTGAGTGCAATTGAGCCCAATTCAGCTCAGTTGTAATCAATTGACACCCAATTGATGTCAGTTGCATCCATTGAAACCCAACTGATGTCAATTGAGTCCAATTGATGTTAATTGGCACCCAATTGATGTCAATAAGGTTCAATTGACGTTAATTGACCCCCAATTGATGTCATTTACGTCCAATTGAGCTCAATTGACACCCAAATTATCCAATTGAAGTCAATTAGACTTAATTGACTTCAATTGTGTTAATTGGATATTAATTGATATCAATTAACACCCATTGCTATCAATTGAGTCTAATTCGGCTCAATTGACACTCAATTTACATCCAATTGGGTGTGAATTGAGCTCAATTGTATCATATTAGGCTCAATTGACATCAATTGACACACAATCGATCACACAATTGAGTGCAATTGAGCCCAATTGATATCAATTGTGATCAATTGACACCCGATTGATGTTAATTGCATCCTATTAGGCTCAATTGAGCACAATAGGATGCAATTAACACCCAATTGAGTGTCAATTGAGTGCAATTGAGCCCAATTGAGCTCAATTGATATCAATTGACACCCAATTGATGTCAACTGAGCTCAATTGAGCTTAATTGATATCAATAATTGATATTAACTGAGCTCAATTGAGCTTAATTGACATTAATTATAATAAATTAACACCCAATTGAAGTCAATTGGGCTTAATTAATATCAATTAACATCTAATTATTATCAATTAAGTCCAATTCGACTCAATTGATACTTAGTTTACACCCAATTTATGCAAATTGGGTGTAAATTGGGCTCAATTGCGTCGAATTAGGCACAATTGACATCAATTGACACCCAATTAATATCAATTGAGTGTAAATCAAGTGTAATTGAGTCCAATTGGGCTCAATTGAGTGCAATGATGTCATGGACAATTGAGTCAATTGATGTAAGTATAGTTAGATTTAATTGGTGTGTCAATTGAACTTAAGGCCAGCAAATTATATAAAACTTTTTTTGTGCCAAGAATTTGAAACTTTTGACATCATAAATGAGTCCAGAAGGCCCAAAAATGGTAAGAATGACTGTGAACATGATTTTTTATTTTTTTATTTTTTTATTTTTTTATTTTTTTATTTTTTTATTTTTTTATTTTTTTATTTTTTTAATTTTCCCGCCGGGAAAATGGGTTTTCCCGGCGGGATTACTGGCAGAGAAGGTTTTTGCAGGTCATAAAAAATGCCCGTGAATATACATTGTGATCACAAGAATTTTTATGTTAACAACAGGTTTTGTTAACGTGATCACGAAATTGTGAAGACGTTAATGAAATCCCTGTTTGGGAGTGACTGTGCCCGAAGAGACTCACGATTCCTTTCATGATTAATGCAAACTGTCAAAAACTGAACAGCTTTTTTGCCATCTTTACTCCTTATTCTTGCATATGCTGAACCATCATCCAAAACTTTTGTTTCCATCCTTACAGCTGTAATGTAGGGTTGCCCAAGGATAAGGGGATACGATGACATCTCCTGAACAAAGAAATTCTGATCATCCTTCACATCCCCTATAGTTACCCTTACATTTGGACATGCTGCATAAAGCTCTCCAGATGAGTTATTGGCTGCTTTAATCATCCACCCATGATCCACATCCATTGGCCACTTACATTTGTTGTAGAGATTTTTAGCCATAAGATTTATTTCAGACCCATGATCAATTAGAGCGACATATGGCTCTTCCAAATCACCTATCTTGACAAGGGTTTCAGTGGTTGCTCTTGCCCAATGGCTCCTGGAGTAATGACTCTTTGTAAGAACTTCTTTTTCATCATCCTCTTCCACAAAGCGCACTTGTCGTGCCCCATCAGCAGAGTGATTACATTTCACCACATTTTCTCTCTCTTCCTTTTTCTGTACCTGTACTCCATGAGTCTTGGAAGTGCTTGCCTCCCCTTGTGATGGAATAGATTCAATTATGGACTGCCTTTTTCTTCGTATAATATCAATTATCTCATCATGAAATTCTTTCTTTGCAATCCCCAAGACTTCCCCTAGTGTGAATTCCACCCTGCTGTTTAGAATCCTTTCTTCAAGTACCTTTTTGAGATCTGTTGCAACTTCAATATCAGATTGAAGCTTGTAGAGTGGACTTTTCCCTTTACCCTTCTCCTTCATTTTCGCTGGCACTTCTTCCATTGAAACATCCTGTGGAGGTCTGCTATGCTGTGGAGGCATATGTGATGGCCCAGGATCCTTCTTTTCACTTCCACGTGTAACTCTTTTTGATGGCCCTCCTTCCTCATTTTCCCTTTTTCGCTTCTCCTCTACCTGTGCCTCATTATTTTGGCATTTGGCAATATAGGCATGAATGGATAAAGAATCCACAGGCTCCTCCCAGCCAGTCTCAAGACGTATACAATCACCTGCCTCATGCAAAGCTTGCTTCGACACTTTCTTTGACGCAATTAATTCCATTGTTGATGGCCAAAAATCCTCATTCTCATAATCCTCATCATTCTCAAATCCCTGCTTTAATTGACCAACCTTTAATCCATAGGTTGCTGCCTCAACCATAGAAATGGCATGACTAGCAGCCATATCGTCTACCAGCTTTTTCATCCCTCCTTTCCCAAAGTTTGTACTCAATGGAAGACCAGTCTCTGTAAGATGGATTTTCCCATCTTTGAAAAACACAAGTTGATTTTTAAGAGCTTCTTTATAGCTAGCACAATCTTTCTTTGCATGCTCTGGGTCATCACACCATATACATCTATATGTAAACCCTTCTTTGCTTTGAGGCCTTTGCATAGAAGCCTGCCCCAATGGTAAACCTTTTTCTTCAATCCTGGACATCTTCAATTTTAAGTCACGCATACCCTTGATAAGCTCATCCATTGGCCCATCTACCTTGGGAATTGTAGCAGCTGGTTTGGGTAGATTCTCAGGGGTAACAGCAGCTATGGGGGGTGCAGAGCCCATCACCATTTTATCCCTCCTCCGCTGCCGCTTTGCTAACATAGTGACTGCATCCTCAACATCATTCCAATCACTCTTTAATCCTTGCTCTGTATCCTTATCCTCAAGGAGGATTTCCAATTTCTCCTGGAGATCTTTCCCAGCTGCTTGTAAGAAGAGCTTTGTTTTTTCTCTGTCCAAAGTTGCACGCTCTATCCTTGACAACTGGGCATAACGCTTCTCAAACTCTCTTAGCAATTCTGTGGCAGAAATTCCCATCTTAGATTTTGTGACCCATTCCAAGAAAGTTCGTTTAGTCACTCGCTCAGAATCCTCCATAAAATATTCATCCTTTAAAGCAAGCTTGAACTCTTCCCAATTTCTGCCACCCTGTGCTGTCTGCAATCCTTTTATGCGCTCTCTTATTTCAGGAACACATACCAGCTCGAAACTTGAATTCATCCTGATGATTGCACAAAATTGCATACCAAGTGTTTGTTCCTTTATTCACTGACTTCTTTCTTGAAATCCTTTGAACCATTCACATGTAGGCATAACAAGGGTTTCAAATTTTTCCAATATACATGTGGCCAGTTACATCCTTTACATCCAGTGCCATCAAAACCATTATGTCAAGATGCTCTTTTTCACCTGAAAACCTGCCTTAAAATTCTAACATCTCACAAGCAAAAGATAGCATTTGGCATAGCTTTAACATACTCGTAATTTCCAAAATTCATTTGAGTAGAAAGTAAGACCAATTACCCTCGACTTCAATGTATTTTTCATAAATTTCCGAGCTCCAATCCTTTAGCTTTTTCCCCAAGGTCTTTCTATTCACTTCCAAATTCATTTTGTAGAATGGATATACGATTCTCTCAAATCGTATAAGTGAGAGTAATTTTAAAGGAAATAAAAAAGAAAACCACTTAACTGAAGGTCCACGTGCATGAAATTTCTTGATTCCTTTCACTAATCGCAAGCTGCACGTCGCCTCTGTTCGATGAAGGTCATGAGAAAAAAAATGAAGAGTATCTCCTTCTATGGTACTCAAGATTCCCTCCAAATCTAACTCCTACAAGGCATAAACATTTTATGTATTCTTGAAATTAAAAAGACTGGTCGATTGGACGGTGTTCCCTTTTCTCTGCAGAATTTTTTTTCTTCACTGAACTTCGCCGCCGTCTACCTCTGGTTTTTTCTCCTTTTCCCGCGGAGAATTCGGCGCCCCCCACCACCTTTTGCAGCTATTCATGCGGGAATTTCCAATTGCAAAAGCTGCGCTCGCATTTCTCTCCCATACTATCCAGAAATTTCCAAATAAAAGAAATACATTTCCTTTTCCACGTATGCTGCCACCCTTAGTGCATTGCTTCTAACCTTAGCATTAAGGTTAAAATTCTCAATGCAAGGCATAACCTTAGCATTAAGGTTAAAGTTCTCAATGCAAGGCATAACCTTAGCATTAAGGTTAAGGTTCTCAATGCAAGGCATCTCATTTAATTTTATTCCCCGGCATTCAACAAATTCTTCGGCACTGTAATGTCCATTGAATCTCTATTACTCTTGATGCCTCCGTAGTGTATAAATCATCATATTGGCCATGTGATTTATAGACTCCCCAATTGTTCATTCAAGTATTTTCCCACATCTTCATAAATACATTCCTTTGTGCATTGAGATGCCCTCATGTTTGCATTCCATAAGAGGTATTCACTGATTTGACCCAATCGATACCATTTAAAAGCTACCACACATTATGCACATGGGAAGCCATTAACATCATTAACTTATCCCTTTGGCGTGCCACTCATACCATCATATATAACTGGATGTTTCTAACTTACCCATGGTCTCTGAGTAACAGCAGAACCATCACCCTCCACACTCATATACAAAAACTCCTAGATCTGGCTCAGCCTCAGCTTGTCTTATTGAACCTCATTTACAGTATGAACATATGTACATGGCATCATATAATGACTCGTCATGGCACATAACCTCATGCATCTGGATGTGTATTTGATGGCCTCACATGCACGGTTTCACACCATAGACGTGCCATGGCACGACAACGTTTAGACATACAAGGAGAGAGTTGGGGAATTGAACCCCGTCACCATTTTGAATGGCTACACCAAGCCCTGTTGGGGGAGTGGATAAAGTTAATGCACTTCATCCACTCCCATAGCAAGTTAGTAGGTGAATATGGAAAAAAAAGCGATCAAAAGAAATGATTAAGCTACAAAAAGCGTACCTTCATCATTGGATGATTAAGCTACAAATACCTTCATCATTGGATGATTAAGCTACAAATACCTTGCACCGTGTAAAGATGTCTATGAGCCTTTGCTCCCCATAAAACCATACTCTCCTCCAACTCTGAGTCACATAGCTTGGAGGGTCCTTCAATATTGATCTTCATAATAGCATCCAAGGTCCGTAACTCCATGCTATTACGCAACTTGGTCTTTATAAGTGTGCGTGTGCTAAAACCTCTTTCACAAATAGCATTACTTGAACATTGAACTAAAGCAATTTGACACAGAGTTAAAACATTAGGATAAGAGTCTCGCCACATTGGATTACATGCTATTGCAGCTGTAACATCAGGAAGACTGTAGCGTGCCCAACTAATTGAAGCTTGCTGTTTAAAAGATCGAAACGAACTAATAAAATCATCTTCATCAATGATAGAAGAAAAATTCATTACCTCCAGAGACTTTTCCTTACCATAGAATGAGGCTATTTCTTGAGCCTCAAACTTACCATAGTCCTTGAGCATCTTCTCTAGAAGAGGATGTTGTGCAGGCACTAGTACTCGTAATCTGCTTAATATTGTATTGTCTGCAAAACGTGCTTCAAGGTTAGCAATAATTTCTTTCGAAAAAGATACCTGAAAGGCAAGGGCTAATGCTAGATCTACTCCAAGTATGTCCCTATCTATCTTGATGTCAAAAAACGTGCTGCCATGAAGAGCTCCTCGCAATGTAAACAAGTGACCCTTCTCAGGTCCATGATCCGGTACAAATGCAAAACCATCAATGTCACAAGTAAGAGCATTACAATCAACATCAGGAGGATCAATATAATATTGCCGAATTAAATTGATCTCCTTTTGGATAACATCATGGATTGTAGTCACATCTACAAACTCTTTTTGAAATATCTTACTCACAATAGCCATACCTTTTAAAATATCCGCTAAAAAATGAAGACAATAGATAATTTCAAACCTGGAAATTTCTGCAAATATACTCGGAGCATTTTCCTTGGTTTCCACAAGAATAGCATCAAGAGAAGAACACACCTTGCTCATAGCCCCGACGATCGGCTATGCCACCTAACATCAAATGTGTGTTCCATCTTCAAGATAGGACAAGCAAGCTCCTCTTGTATGATCCTTAGCTCTTCCAATCTTTTGCCACTTGCATTGAAATAATGGACAATGGAATTCACCAATTTTTCTATTTTCTTGGAAATCTCCAAATTCTTCGCTACAGAAGACACAACCAAAGCTGTCCTATGAGCAACACAATGAATGGATGTCAAGTATGGATTAACATGTTTTTTAAAAAGTGTGGCGATACCATTCTCCTTTCCTGTCATTGTACTACAGCCATCAGACCCAAAAGCAATTAGCTTCGTTAGATCAAACTTACTTCTTTTTAGCTCTGAAAGAATGGTGTTAAAAATGGTCTTTGCACTCCCATCACTCACACGAATAATACCATAAAAAGAATAGGCAGGAATACAATCATCAATAAGATAAGACAAATAAATAATCAAGTGTCCATGCTTGGAAATATCAGTTGATTCATCTACAAGAACACCAGAAAACGGACTTCGAAACACTTTCTTCAATGTGGTGTTCATCAAATACTTACCAATACAAAATACCATCTCTGCGCGCGCAAGCCTTGTTATCATTATACAAGGATGTTGAGAATGGCACACGACAATCCTGTAAAAGACTAATCATATCTGGAAAACCAACAAAAGCATATCTCTTTTTTGCCATATGATAGGCAACTTTAAAGAGAGTTGTCAATGCCTCATCTTTAAAATTTTCAACCTTTTTCATGCTAGTTTGAATAGTTTCCTTCCCTTCAAGTAGAACTGCTTCCATTGAATGTGCATGACAAAGTGTTCTACAATGTGCTTTTAAATTACTAAACTTAAAATTAATGGAACCATCCTTTGAATATGCACTATGGTGATGGGGATACTTTAAACAAAACTTACAGTACATCTTAGCTTTCTCCTCGTCTCGTAGACAAGCCAGTCAAATGTTTGAAGCCAACTCTCTTGGAAAGCTGCTCTTGCTTCTATTCTCCTTTGAAGCTCTAATCCCTCTGGCAAAGACAAACTAGACAACACCTCATCAGTAGTACTTGCTTTAGATGAATTAGTATTCTGACTTTGTACATCACCTTTCTTTCTTTTGCCATTAACCTTTGAAGCCATCCGACCAGCCCACTGGAGAAGCGTACCTTGCCTTTTTTTGTTATCTTTGATACCTTGTCTTTTACTGGTTTCAACATTGTTGGGTTCCATTGACACAAAGCCACTATAACAAACAAATCAGCTTATGTGTTTAAACTTCCCATGCTATAAACTCAATCGCAAAAAACTATCAAATATTATACCAAGAACTTTAGAATTAAAGGGGCCCTTTGCCATCTTTGAAATCTTTGCCATTTTTGCAGCTTCTGCTATTCCCCCTCTTCATAGTGGTGCTGAAAAACACCTGGATGAACTGCGCTGCTAACTTCTGCACTGTGCAGTCCATGCAGAGAACTCTGATGAGGATCCATAACCAAAAAGGAGGGGTGAGGGCGGGGCCTGTAGAGCAGCTCCACCACTCACATTGCTTAGCGTCAGTGAGGTGGCTGCGGGTGTGCCACAATGCACACAGAAACTATGTAGCCCCAAAAGTGCATGTGAGAGTAGGTAGGCTTGCAGCCACCCTCCACTTCATGAATCATTGCTGCCAGCCTGCCAAAGCCGCCATCCTTTCTCAGGCCCTCTTGCACAATGCAAATCCTTCACTTCAAAGTTCAGACTCGTGGGGCACATCACCTATGCGTAAGTCTTAAGAGCTGAAGAACTGCTGTGTGGACAAACCGACAAGGCAAGGCGCTAGCTCGGCTGGCAATCACAATCTATACACAATGTCCTACGTATCCACCATCACATAATATTTACTTATTTTTTTATTTATTCATCCTAGCATGCACTTTTAGACGGCAGAGAGTCGGTGAGAATCCACTTGCTCCCTCCAAAATCTCTGTTCAGTCTGTAACCTAAACAAGTGTTAACTTTGAGAACACCTTGACGGATGAGATTCAGGCTTTTGGTGGAGGCGGGCGAGTAACGGATCTTGTTGAACCGTCTGACTCAGCTGTTAAAGCAGGAAACTCGCTTCCATAATACAGGGTCAAGGAAAGTAATTTTACCTTGAAGGCTTGAAAGTTGATAGGCTCTGTTCAGTGTTGAGTCTGTTCGCAGGTTTTTCGAAAGGACAACGACTCGGGAGTCGGGAAGTGAAGGCCAGCCGCCACGCTTCTTCTGTGCAACGAGAAGAAACTCCTAGCTTTTCACCAGCAAACAACAAGGAGAGCTTCCCGTCGAAACTTGAAAGGCCGCCTGCAGGAGTGCACAGAGTCCAGACTCCAGATAGCGTATGTAGGGACTCGGGAGTACTCAGGACTCAGGAGTCAATATTCAGGAAAGGGACTCGGGAGTACTCAGGAGTCAGTATTCAGGAATCAGTAAGGGTTTGAACTTTGGCGATTATGGAACTCGAAACTTGAAATAGGTCCTGGAGGCTGGCATAAACATGCAGGCCGCAGGGTTAACCGTTAGGGGAGCGCTCAGGCTTTAGCTGGGATGCAGATAAGGCTGTGCATAGGTGCCTGCCATGTGGGATGGAGAGAACGCTGGCAGGGCCAGGCTGGCGGCGAATCGATCTGATTCGAGATAGTTATTATAGGTAAGTGTATCACTCATAAATTATGAGTGATACACTTACTATAATCACTCTAGAGTCTATAATATATATACTATAGTTACTAGTATATACTATATAGCATATAGCATATACTATAATATATATAGTATATAGCATATACTATATATATTATATAGTATATATTGTATTTTTAAAACCTCCTCTAATTATATGAGTAGTGCTTTTTTCCTTCTCCCACGCGTGCGAACCGGCCTAAAGCCTTTCGAGGCAAAAAATCAACAATCGGCATAAGCCTCCTCGTCCGGAATTGAACCAGCCCATGTCGATGGCGAGCAGGTTTTGGATAAAGTGAACCTACCTTTTCCCGAGCCCTGTAGAGTATGCGACGGGCCCTTGAAGTGTTCATGCAACACTTCAAGATGAGCTATCCGCAAAAGTTTACACAGCCAGAGACTCTGTTAACAAGACACTTCATAATGGCTGCGGTAAACTATCATGAGGCTGCAAAAGATTTCGCCCCGTACATATGTAAGGGGATCAAGAATGCCAGAAGCTATCATGCTAAGAGGGGTGAATACCTACTAGAGTTGCTTGTACGAGAGTAGTTTCAACAGAGGATTGGAGAAGAGTAGCTGCAGGAGCAGACATTTCAGACATTTTAGAAAAAGAACAAAGAGAAGGGCTCATCCATAAGAGATCAGTTGCCCTAGGGGAGCCAGGAACCTCAGGCACTCAACAGGAGCCAATTCAAGCTGAACCTATAAGGGTGGCTGCCCTGCAGGCACATCTAGCTTCCCGGAGGTAATAATGGGTATTGATCCGGAAGAAGGGAAAGCTGGAACTGCAACCGAATCTCAACAAGTGCCAGAAGCGCTAGAGTTTCGCACCAAGCGGAGAAACGACAAGGCTTTTTTGGAAGAATTTAGGAAGAAGAAAAAGCAGTCGAAGAGGAGTGGCTGAAGCGTGCTGACGAACAGAAACAGAAGCTCCATGCAGAAGAAGTGGATTGTGCTAAATGAAGAGATACAGAATACCAAAGAGAGCTCGACCGAGCCGTCGAAGAGTCTTTGAGAGAGCAGAAAGAGCGTAAGTATGCGCACAACAAAAAGCTGACGAGGAGATTAAATTGGCAAAAACAGCTGCTGAAAAGCAAAGAAGAGAACAAGTTGCCAAAGAACAAGAGATTGCCAGGCTCCAAAAAGAGAAGGAAGAAGCTGAGAAAGTTGCAGCTGAGCTTGAAAGAATAAAGAAAGATGATGAGGAAGCAGGAAAGGCTAAGGAAGAGGCCACAAAGGCACAATTCGAAGCACAAAAAGATGAGAAACAGGAGGGAGAAATATCCGGTGAACAGGAGACAACTCCCATGGAGGCTTCGATGTCTGGATCTATTGAGAAGATTGTTTTAAAAGACAAAGATGAGCTCCTTCCCCCGAAGAAGAGAAGAGGTTTGCAAGGTCCACGAGAGGAAAAGCCCAAAGTGGGTGGAAAAGCTGAAGGAGATGTGGAAATCCAAACTCCTGGCACAATAGACAACTGAAAGAACAAAAATATCATCGATATCACAAATGCTAAGTGGGAGAAGAAACTTGCACGTCTGCAAAGACAAGCCCTGGAGGCTTATGCCAATAGAAATGAAGACCCGGAGGAGATAAGAAAGTCTCTCCATGAAATAGTGGAGGATGCCATTGAAGTTTACAGGAGCCCATGCCGGAGTCTGAAAGCCCTACATGTGTAATGAAGGGGGCTTGATTTTGAACATAAGGGAAACCCATGGGCATGGATATGAGCGAGCAAGTATGGGGACATTAATAAGTGTGAAAAGGTGGGCAAGTATATAAGTGAACAAATTGTAATTAGGAACATCTAATCATTTTGACTAATCAAATCATACTTCTTGGAGCTCCAAGCTTCCATGGCTATGGTGGTACTCCCTTGAGTGCATGTGGTACTCCATCATGAGTGCATGTGGTACTCCATTATGAGTGCTTTCTCTTCCCATCATTACAGTGGTATCAGAGAACTTTGTCTTTGATCCAATTTTGTGATTTTTTTCAAAATTTTTGCATTTTCTTGATCTTTCTTGAGTTTCTTGGAAATTTTCTTGACTTTCTTGATTTCTTGATCAAGAAATGGAGCATCATGATTGTAGGATGCTAGAAATTTCCTTGATTTTTGATTTGTTCTAAGTTTTGGGGGGTTATGGGTCAATGTGGACCAAAATTTGGAGTAGCCGCTCCAAAATTTGAATGGCATGACCAAATTTGTTGTTAATCATGATTAATTTCCTTACTACTACTAGTCAGAGACTCACTCAGGAGTTGATAGAGGCAAGAGTGGAGATCGACCACCTTAGAGCTGCATTATGGATAGCAGAGGCAGCCACTGCAGAGGCACACCATGCGAGAGTCTGATATCCAGTAGGTAGGTTTTTCTTGTACGTAAAAGAGTTATAATTAAGGTCTAAAGTTGTAAATTTCTTTAAGTAATCAATTATTTGTATGCTTTACTTTTTGAGTAGGCGCTCCGACTGAGGTAGAGAGTTCTAGAGCTGAGGTAGAGCAACACATCATTATGGAGTGGATTGCATAGCGCATAGGGCAGAGAAGTTGATGCTGTATGTCCAAGAGTTCCGTAGATCTTCAGACGTGACAGTTCCTTTGTATGCTTTACTTTAAGGTCTAAAGAGTTATAATTAAGGTCTAAGTTGTAAATTTCTTTAAGTAATACCTAATGAGAGAGACTAATCAATTATTTGTATGCTTTACTTTTTGAGTAGGCGCTCGGATTGAGGTAGAGAGTTCTAGAGCTGAGGTAGAGCAACACATCATTATGGAGTGGATTGCATAGCGCATAGGGCAGAGAAGTTGATGCTGTATGTCCAAGAGTTTCGTAGATCTTCAGACGTGATAGTGCCTTACTTGCCTCTATATCCACGGCCTGTATTACAGAGGTTGTTTGATGACCTCTCCCTCAGGATGCACCACCATTCTTCCATGACGCCTATTGCGTTCTATGCCTCGAGAACATTGACAGTACTGGTGGATATGCTCTGGGATGTGGACAGTTTTTCTAGTTGTCTTGCATCACTCAAGAGCTATTACGCTTCTCGACTTGTCTCTTTTACCAAGCATGTGTCAACCTAGCGACATACAGAGTTCTAAACATTGATGATCTTCACCTAGGCTTCACTTAAGCAGATGCTAGGACTGGCATGCCACTTGATTTTACCTCAGCTATTAACTTAGGACTCGACACTACCGATGATAGAGATTAGGAGCCTGAGGTGCCTTCGGAGATTTAGTGGAGTGCACACGAGCTTGATGCATACCAGAGAGTCCTTCATCACAACAAGAGCTAGCTCACAACACACAAGCATGTGGGTGGGGCTGGTCCTAGTGGCACCTTGGGTAATCGTGCTGGCAGCAGTGCTGCTTCTCATGTCCAGCATGTCCTTATAGCAGAGGAGCTTACACGCATAGAGTGGCAAGCGCGTACCATTGCCAATTACAGATTTTGGGTTTTTATAAGACAGAGAAGTCTTGTAGTAGCACGACGTAGAGAGAGAGAGATATAGCAGCTTATGGGACTCGTGAGCTCCCGAGTACACCAGCACCAGCTTATGATTCTGCCTTTGAGGTAAACCTCCTCGTAGATATTCGACAACCCCTACAGCTGGCAGATCCTCCTCGACGTGCACAACAACCTCAACATACACATCGACCACCAATCAGAGATGACGATACTGATTGGGTTCCGGTTGATATTGAACTGAACTCAGACTAGTTAGATTAGCTCACTTACATTGTACTTAGATTTATTGGCAGTGACTAACCTTAGGCTAGCTAGGGTATCTCATTTTCATTATGCCGTGATCTATTGAGTTAGTGGCTAAACCGAGAGTAGTTGGGCTAGCTCACATTCTGATGTACTTAGTTGATGTTTATATCATTATGTGTTTTTTCATTATTGAGGATCATTACATTTTAGTTGATGTTCATGAATTTTTTATTTTTTTCATACTTTGGCTATCATATTGCTTGTTGAAAATCCCCATGCCATTATACCCAAACATGCTCCAATGGGGACGAAACTTTGTGAGCATACGGGGGTGGGTCCCCCCCACATGCTTACAATGTTTGGTCACCATCGAAGCATGTTTGGGTTAGCAATTAATGCCCAATACAGATTTTTCAAGTCTCTTAGTGCTTGAGAGGCCATGGGAAATCTCGCTCTTTCTCATACGATCGTACCCAAACAACATACTCTGATGGTGACCAAACTTTTCAAGCATGTGAGGGGAACCCACGCCCACATGCTTGCAAATTTTGCTCCCCATCGGAGCATGTTTGAGTTACCAACTAGCGGCCAGTGTAGATTTCTCAAGTCTTTTGGTGCTTGAGAGGCCATAGAAAATCTTGCTCTTCCCCATTTCATTGTACCCAAACATGCTCCAATGGGGGGTGAAACTTTGTGAGGATGTGAGGGTGGGTCCCCCCCACATGCTTACAAATTTTGGTCAGCATCATCGGAGCATGCTTGGGTTAGAAATTAGCGCCTAGTGCGGATTTTTCAAGTCTTTTGGTGCTTGAGAAGCCATGGAAAATCTTGCTCTTCCCCATACCATCGTACCTAAAGATGCACTGATGGGGACAAAACTTTGTAAGCATGTGGGTGCAAAATTTGGTCACCATCGAAGCATGTTTGGGTTAGCGTCTGGATTTTTCAAGTCTTTTGGTGCTTGAGAGGCCATGGAAAATCTCGCTCTTCCCCATACCATATAGTACCCAAACATGCTTTGATGGTGGCCATGGAAAATCCCGTTCTTCCCCATACCATTGTACCCAAACATGCTCCAATGCTTGAAAATTTTGGTCAAAATCAGAGCATGTTTGGGTATGATGGTATGGGGAAGAGCAGGATTCTCCATGGTCTCTCAAGCACCAAGAGACTTGAAAAATCCGCACTAGTAGGCGCTAATTTCTAACCCAAACATGCTTCGATGGTGATCAAACTTTGTAAGCATGTAGGGTGGATCCCCCACCCTCACATGCTTACAAAGTTTGATAACCATCGGAGCATGTTTGGTTAACGATGGTATGGGGAAGAGTGGGATTTTCCATCACCTCTCAAGCACCAAGAGACTTGAAAATTATGCACTAGACGCTAATTCCTAACCCAAACATGCTTCGATGGGGACCAAACTTTGCAAGCATGTGGGGGTGGGTCCCCCCACATGCTTGTAAAGTTTGGTCACCATCGGAGCATGTTTGGGTATGATGGTATGGGGAGGAGCGGGATTTTCCATGGCCTCTCAAGCACCGAGAGACTTGAAGAATCTGCACACACTAGGCACTAATTGTTAACCTAAACATGCTCCGATGGGAATAAAAATTTGCAAGAATGTGGGGTTGGGTCCCCCCCACATGTTTGCAAAGTTTGGTCACCATCGGAGCATGGTTGGTTATGATGGTATGGGGAAGAGCGAGAATTTCCATGGCCTCTCAAGCACCATTAGACTTGAAAAATCTGGGGGACGCTAATTGCTAACCCAGATATGCTCTGATGGTGACCAAACTCTGCAAGCACGTGGGGAGACCCACCACAACCATGCTCACAAAGTTTCCTCCCCATCAGAGCATGTTTGGATACGATGGCATGGAGATTTTCAACAAACAATACGATAGCCAAAGTGTTAAAAAATTTGAACATCAACAAAAATGTAATGATACTCAATAATAAAAAAACTCATAATGATATAAACATCAACTAAGTACATCAGAATGTGAGCTAATCGAGCCACTCTCGGTTTAGCCACTAACTCAAAAGGTCAAGGCATAATGAAAATGAGCTACCCCATCTATTCTAAGGTTAGTTAGTGCCAATAAATCTAAGTACAATATAAGTGAGCTAACCCAGCTAGTCTAACTATCAAGATAGAGATCTAGTCAGCAACACTCTCTCTAGCTCTAAAATGCTCTAGAGTGCTCTCATGGTGGTCATCCACTCTAAAAGTCGAAAACAAGGGCGAGAACTCTGTTTTTGGTTCTGTACTCGATCAAGAGTGAGCCTGGTAGCACCACTAGATGAGAGAACTGAAATGCCTTGAACTCCCACTTCCACTGCTCGAACTCAAGACTCCCTCGATGAAGTCGACTTGGCTGGTAGAACCGGCCTGCCACAATCATGCTATGGGTGTCAAAAGAAAACCCATGATCATCCACTGTATCCTGGTCAAGGATGCACTTTGGCCTAGTGCAACTCATCAGATAGAAGTCTACTCCCTCGCTATTGCCCTCACCGGTAATAATAGCAAATACATCACTCTCCTAGCAAATATGTGAGATCATCATAGATGGCCATGAACACAGGACCTGTGTGCTCATCGAACAACACTAAATGTGAAGGATGCTCAAGGGAGAGGACTATCTCTGTATCCATGCATCTACCCATCCTCTCGAGGCACAATGTGTCTAATCGCCATCCATACATGCTCCACAAAAGCATGCAAACCGTCATGTATAAATCGTGGGGGCTACCATGCCCGTGCTCTTGATGGAATGTAAGCCCAAGGTGCCAAGTACTGTGTCACAATCATGGGAGGCTCTATGGTCAATCATGCTACCATCCACATGCCAAAAAAATATCCTGACAATCTGAGCTTCACGTTTGGGATACGATGATGTTGCACACCCACACAAATGTTGGGAGCACCACTCGACCACATGGCACGTATCTCTGAACCGCTCAGCATTCTACCATAGTTGATGACATCTCAGGGCACGTTTCACACATGAGCCCTCACCATTATGCTTTCCCTTCCCGTGACCAGTCTCAAAGAATGACCAAATCACTGGGATACTAGACTGCACAGGCCACCTATAAATCCATAAAACAAAGTTTCAGTTATTGTTTTCTTTAAGATGTTCTAGTGAATTTAGTTTAATTGTGAATATAAGAGAACCATAAGTACTACCTGTAGAGTCAATAGAACTATCGTGATGACTTGAACTATGCGCCACAACCATCCGACCAAACCGATCGATGGCCACATGTGATCCCACAATCTCGTAAGAAATCGTCATACAGAGAAGAAAACAGTGTTGCACAAAATGTGCGTCATGTGAATGATCATCACTAATATAGAAATGATACTCTTGAATAATCACACGGGCCTTAGATAGGGGTACCCACTATCCCATCTACATGGGCCTCTACATGTTAATAGCTAATGTGGACCATAATAGCAACCTGGTGAGGTAAGCAAGAGAGACAATCAAAACAAAAAAATCAAATAAGTAATATAGCTCAAATCAAATAAGTAATATAGCTCAAACACGAACAAATATTATGAAATATAACCATTACCTGCTCCGAGAAGTAATACTCAAATTATATCTCCTGAAAAGGTGTGAAGGTGTAGTTCTCTGCAAAATCAACCACATAGATGACCACACCAATAGGAAACTCTACCAGGCATGCTCGGAACTGATGATCCTACCACTTGGCACAATGACTGTGCCGTATATACGGATAGATCTACTCCCTAAATATGGTTGTGAAGTGATAACGTGGTGTATGTTTATCCACGAGCTGCAACTTTCTAGAGTACCCACCACTCTGGAGTTGGTGTGTCACATACTCATAACGTCGCCATGGCACTATCTCTTGGTAGTCACTTGCATCAAGATCTACTATCTGTAGATGTGCAAGTGAACCACATGATGTGCGATTTCTCTCCACACAAGGCATCCTATGGAATTGGGCATCCTCCGTGCGTGCACACAAAAGAGAGTGGATGAAATCATGAGGACTACGAGGCAACTCTCTATGCCCACTAAGAGAACATAACACATCATAAAAAAGTTGAAACTCAACATGGTAGCGACAAGATGTGTCATGCTGTTGTGAGTACCTCAAAACTAAGGCTTACACCCCTCAAATGACCTTTGCCCAATTTTAAGCTCCGGATATGATGCGACAAACTGAGAATATAACTCTGTTTGGATCATTTCAAGAAAGAAAGCATCGTGCTCAATGAACACTCCTCTTGTCACTCTCTTACGCGCAAAGCTTTCTTGAAAACTGGTGAGGCACAATAATTCTCCTCCCAAAAACTTTCTATCAAGGATCTAGTGGTTTCATCTATATGACCACTACTCGCTCACAAAGCACAAACCTCATTGGCATCTAAACTTTGCCGTCTAATAGACCTAACTCTAAGTGCATGTGGTGCTGTGGAAAGGATGCGAGATGTGGCACTCACCTTACCCTCATTTGGGAGCTAGTTATGGCTCCCACAATAGCCCATCGAGCAGCCAAAGCATCTGCAGAGTTCCTCTTCTTGTTAACTGTATAGGAACAACGAACACTTTGTAACACCGCCATGCTAGCTCTCCTCTCTCTTCGACCTCCAATGTCAGAAAGCACCCTGCAGTTGGCCATGTTGGTAGATCGATCAAAGCATCAAGCACACATGCTTGTGATGAAGGCATGAGATCCTTGAAATAGGATCAGAACATTACATGGGCACGACGATGCGCCCCTGACTTTGATAATTCTTTCCTATCCACACTATGGGCGCCCAAAGGAGGGGGTGGGTTCTTGTGGAAGAGAAGGGAGCTCAGGAAGGGCGGATTATCTAAACTAAGGGGTAGTGGGAGGGAAGAGGGCGAAGGGAGAGGAAGTGGAAGAGGAGGATAAAGGCTTGGATCATTGCCAACAACAAAAGGTGTTGCTCGTTGACATGCTCTCCACTGTCTCTTTTTCTCATGAGCTACCCTTTTCCTCTCCTCCTCTTGAGCTTGGTGGACGGGGGGAACTCTAGTCCTATCATGTTTTCGACTCCTACGACTTTGAGAACCCATTCTAAAGGAAGCTAAGAGAGAAAAATTTATGAAAGCTCAATGATGGGATAGTACTAGAGATGTGTGATTATATAGGAAAAATAAGTTATCCACTTCAAATCTCATTGGATTTCCTATCTAAGATTGATTGGATACTTAAGATAAACGTAAAGATAATTAAAGATAAACTATTATCTACTTAAAAATAAATATTATTAATAATAAATATTAACAAGTCTAAATATTTATCATTACTAGATATAAAAATATATCCTTAAATTTATCTTTTATTTTATAATTATATAAGTGTATTTTCTTTTATAATGTATTTTTTTTAAATGTTATTCAAAAGTTTATCCTATACATAAAATATTTTTAAAAAATATTAATTTAAAAAATTAAAATTTTAAATTAAATAACTTGAACTTTTAAAATAATATTATTTATCTAATTTCAAAATATAATCCTTCAAAATTAGTGATTTTTAAATTCTTTTATATTAATAAGTTATATATATATATTTTATTATTAAAAATTTTATATTTTATTTCTCTTTTTTTTAAATACTAAAAATATACTAAATTAACTTTTTCAAAAATATGTTTTTGAAAAAAATGGGAAGGTGAGAAGGAGGTGCCATGGGTCACATGCGTGCATAACACATGGCATTTTCTTGACATGTTGCACTATTATGGCTAATGTAGCAATTCCATAATGTGGCATGCCATGTCACCAAGTGCAAGGTGGCAAGAAGATGTGGCATTAATGAGATGACTATGATGATGAGGTGGGGAGTCAAGTAGGTTGACCATGTTGACATGGAGGGTGGAGGTTGCAAGGTGAGGTGGCAAGATGCTTATGTGGATCCTCTCGAAACTGATGTGGACATAAAGTGGCAAGTATATATAAGATTTGTGCCTACCCAAGCCTCACACCACATGGCACGAAATCTAGGCTTTGAAGTTTACCAAGCCTAGATTTCCAAACCTAACTAGGAAAGGTTTTAGACTTGAAAAGGGAAGAGGGGACATAATATGGGAATTTTCACTTGGGAGAATTAAAAATGGACATTCCCATATACTCAAATTAAGCTAAATTTTTTCAATAAATGCATGGCAACAAGTATATTGATCCCTAGAGTTTTTAGATTGAAATATTTAATATTTAATTTTCTAGATTTAAATTACAATTGATTTTACGGGCCTCTTATAGTCATAACAAATTTTCCAAAGTAAATCTACAAAAATCCAATCGTTAGATTTGTAATTTTGCCTTAGATCCACATTCTACTAATTTTACCCAATCTAATTATCACTAGATCCATACAAATTGATCATTTTAAATGGTAGATGTTGTGGGAGGACAAAATAGTATGTTTCTTAATAATTCTAATATCTTATAAATAATATAAAAAATAGTAGAACAAATAAAAAATTACTTGATAAATCAATTTAAGCTCCATGTTATTTGAATTTGTGATATGCAAAGTGGGAAGATCATATGAGTAATAATGTAAAAGTTATAGGCAATTTACTCACATTCAGTGTATGTACCTGTCCAAACCTTCGACAGGACTTGTATACAATTTTGGTTCCTAAAGAAAAGGGAATTTGTAATTATTGGATGTTTGATAAGATTATAGTTTTAGGTGCCCAACTTTGTATATGATGTTTCATTAGAAGATCTTGAAAGTGAAACTCCTTGGCTAATTAGGAGAGATTAGCTATTCTTCTTGAAAAATGCATGTTTTTAGGCTAAACCTAAGGGCATCCACTAAACAAAACTAGATAACTTCATCTTGCAACCACTCGCATATGACATATAGCCTAGGCATACGGCCTTATACATAGGGTATGCATATGCTATACATAGGGTATTCATAGGCTATACATGGTGTGTGGTTTAGACTATGCATACACTACTATGGTCTATGCATAGAGGTATGGGACATTATTATTTACTATCTAGAATGTTACTTATGTCAGGTTAGGACTGGTTATCCGCAAGTAGGTGGTTATAGTGGGGGACGTTGTCGTGCCATGGCACGTCTATGGTGTGAAACCATGCATGTGAGGCCATTAAATATAAATCTAGATCCATGGGATTAAGTGCCATGACTTGAGTCATTTTATGATGCCTATGTACATATGTTCATATTGTAAATGAGGTTCAATAAGACGAGCTGAGGCTGAGCCAGGTCTCGAAGCCTCTGTACATAAGTGTGGTGTGAATCATGGAGTTTTTATGCTTATGGTGAACCTTGAGGTAGCACGAATTATCAATGAACCAAAAGCAGCATCACTTTCTTATGGGGCTGACAAGAAAGAGGGATTAGTTGCAGTTTTTGATCTTGATGGAGGCACAAGAAAGACTGAAGGACCAGCAACTGATCACTTCTAGAGAGGGAGTAGATAATATGGTTGAAGATGCATCCATGCAAAATGGCATTATGAACGTTTCTTCTGGGATGGTAGAAGCTTTAAAAGATGCTAGCAATGCAGAGAATGCCAAGGTTACATCACCAGAGGAAACATTTACATTGCTGAAGGAAGAAGAACTAAGGGCAGCTGAGGCGCAGAGCTGAAGGCTTGTGAGCTCGTCCTTGCACAGTATGAGGCAGATCTTCTAAGTATTAAGAGCTTAAAGGAAGAGCTTCAAAAAGAGGCTTTGAGAACATCAACAGCTGCAAAGTTGGCAAGAGCAGTTACTGGGGGAAGCAAGTGAGGAGTCAGGAACTTGCCGTTCACATCATCATCATCATTTGATCGTAATCCTGGCTTCGCAGCCTAGTACTATTGGGTGTGCAGTGTGCTTAGAATTTTAGCACGGGGCGCTTTCACCAGGCGCCCTCTCTATCGCACCAGATCTCATCAAAGCTCGTGGCTATGGTGCCCTCCACTTCCTTTTCTCCGCTGCTCGATCTGCCCCCTCGCCTCGCGGATATCGACGGCCAGCTACTACAGGATCATTTCAGGGCCCCTCAAGGTTGGTGGCAGAAGAGGGAAAGTCGAAGTGCTCCTGGGTAAGCCTTGATGATGTGACATATTGGTATGTGCGGGGGGGGGGACTCAGAGAAAATGTACCACCATCGGGTAGTGGAGCTGCAACGCCTGCACTCAATCTTCGGAATAAGTGAGAGACAGTGGGTAGAGGCACAGGTTGAGAATGCAAAGCAACAAGCTGTGCTTGCTACAACAAAAATGCAAGCCTCAGCTGATGAAGCACATGTTCACTCTGACCTTCATTTTCTTAGAGGAGGGAATCTATACAAGATTTATCTTGCACCAGGGGACTCAATCAGTGGTTTGTGAAGCAGTTCGACACGGGCTCCTCAGGGTGGCGTCTTGCATGGGGAAAATATGAAGGCAGTGTTTTTTTAGATAAAAGGAATATCCGAATTTTAAGCTAAAAAAGGGACGCAACATTTTTTTCATTTTGGGAAACGCGAGTTTTTGGCTGTAAAAGGAACTCGGCCCGAATTCCTTGTGGAAAATCAGAAATAACCAGGCAGCGCACATATTTGAAAAAAGGGGGGGAAGTGTGCAAAAAAGAAATGGGAGGGAACCAGTCTGGAAAATCTGCAGAAATTCTTATTTTGGGAGGTTAACTTCTGTTCGTGCCTTCCTGGTGCTTGAAATATAGAGGTTTTGAAGCTCTTTCAAAGGACATCAACATCAAAAATCTCAAGAAAGTAACATGAAGTGCTGCTTGATTTTCTCAACGAGTGGAGTTCAACGGTAATTGCAATGATGTGAAAATGAGAAATCGTTTTTTTTAATGAGATAAGCTTTTTATATACGATTTTCAAAAATCGTAAAACTTTTAATGGTTATAGGTTTGGTTTGTATTCTTGGTAAAGCTTGGGCACTCACACAGCTTTGGACAAATTTTGATGATTTCTTTTGAGCTTTGAAAGCTGAGAGTCTCAAAGCAAGGTTGATTTTGGGTTTTGAACATGAAGCTTTTGGAAATCACATGATGATGTATATATGCCATATGTTATTTTTGCTTTTCTAAAGTTGTTGGATTCAATAAGCAGGTTTTCGAGAGATCAAAATCTCATCTTCATATGATGAAGCTGGCAAAATGTGAAATATGCTATGTGAATGGTTACATGTATGTAGAAATCTTTTGAAGGTTGTGTTATGCCTACATTTGTTATGTACGAGTCACTTGGATAAAGGGATAGGTGATCTATGATTTGAGTTAATCAAGCTCTTGGTTCGTGACTTGTGTGCAATCATCAAGCTGAAATCGGGAATGTTTTGAAATGAATTGATACATATACATGTCAGCCAAAATTGAGATGTCACATGCCATTTGAAATGCATTGATACATGTACATGTCAGCCAAATTGAGATGACACATGCCATTTGAAGAGATAGGGATTGGAAGCTACTCTCACAGCCAGAAGTCTCGCACTTGCCCAGCAATACCGCCCACGTCACGACAGCATTTGGTGAACCCGACGTGAAACTGCTGGGGTGAGAGTTAGTGGTGAAATACACAGTGCAAGCTATGGCTGAGAATCCTGAGGGACAGGGGGTTTGTTTTGACCCTGGGGTTATGCAAATGTTTCAGATGTTTACTATGTATATGCAATAGCAGCAAGCGGCTGAGAGGGGGCAAATTTCCACGACTAAAGCACTGCAGTCAATCGTGAAAAAGGTGGATCAATTTGATGGTAAAGACATCACAAAGTACCTGCGCAATTACACAAAGGAAATGGAGCTAAACAGGGTGACTGAGGAGGATATGGTTCGAAGCTTTGAGCTGGTATGTGTTCCCGAAATAAGAGAGCGCATAAGAGGATTACAGGCAGCACATGGTGGCAGAAATTGGGAGGAGTTCAAGCTTGCTTTGAAGGATGATTATTTTATGGAGGATTCGGAGCGGGTGACCAAGCGAACTTTCTTGGAGTGGGTTACAAAACCCAAAATTGGAATTTCTGCCACAAAGTTGCTAAGAGAGTTTGAGAAGCGCTATGCCCAGCTATCAAGGATAGAGCGCACAACCTTAGACAGGGAAAAAACAAAGCTCTTCTTACAAGCAGCTGGGAAAGATCTCCAAGAAAAACTGGAAATTCTCCTTGAGGATAAGGATATAGAGCAGGGGCTAAAGAATGATTGGAATGATGTCAAGGATGCGGTCACCATGCTAGCAAAGCGGCAGCGAAGGAGGGATAAAATGGTGATGAGCTCGGCAACTCCTATAACTGTTACCCCTGAGAATCTACCAAAACCTGCTGCTGCAATCCCAAAGGTAGAAGGGCCGATGGATGAGCTTATTAAGGGCATGCGAGACCTAAAACTGAAGATGTCCAGGATTGAGGAAAAAGGGCTACCATTAGGGCTACCATTAGGGCAGGCTTCTATGCAAAGGCCTCAAAGCAAAGAAGGGTTTACATTCAGATGTATATGGTGTGATGACCCAGAACATGCGAAGAAAGACTGGAAGCTCTCAGAAACCAACTTGTATTTTTCAAAGATGGAAAAATCCACCTTACAGAGAGTTAAGCACAAACTTTGGGAAAGGAGGGATGAAAAAGCTGGTTGAGGATATGGTTGCTAGCCATGCCATCTCTATGGGTTGAGGTAGCAACCTATGGGTTAAAGGCCGGACTATCAAAACAGGAATCTAAGAAGGATGAAGACTATGAGAATGAAGATTTTGGGCCATCAACAATGGAGCTAATTGCGTCAAAGAAGGTGACTAAGCAGGCTTTGCATGAGGCAGGAGATTGTATACGTGTTGAGACTGGCTGGGAAGAACCTGCGGATTCTTTATCTATTCATGCCTACATTACAAAATGCCAGAATAATGAGGCATAGGTAGAGGAAAAGCGTAAGAGGGAAAATGAGGAAGGAGGGTCATCAAAAAGGGTCACTCGTGGTAGTGGAAAGAAGGACCCTGGGCCATCACATGTGCCTCCGCCACATAAGCAGCCTCCACAGGAAGTATCAATGGAAGAAGCACCAGCAAAGATGAAGCATGAGAAGGAGAAGGGTAAAGGGAAAAGTCCGCTCTACAAGCTCCAATCTGATATTGAAGCCGCAAACAGATCTCAAAAAGGTGCTAGAAGAAAGGATTCTAAACAGTAGGGTGGAATTTACATTAGGGGATTGCAAAGAAAGAATTCCATGATGAGATAATTGATATTATATGAAGGAAAAGGCAGTCCATAATTGAATCTATTCCATCACAGGGGGAGACAAGCACTTCCAAGACTCATGGAGTACAGGTACAGCAAAAGGAAGAGAGAGAGAATGTGGTGGAATGCAGTCACTCTACTGGAGGGGCACGACAAGTGCGCTTTGTGGATGAGGGTGATGAAAAAGAAGTTCTTGCAAAAAGTCATTACTCCAGGAACCATTGGGCAAGGGCCACCACAGAAACCCTTGTCAAGATAGGAGACTTGGAAGAGCCGTATGTCGCTCTAATTGACCATGGGTTTGAAATAAATCTTATGGCTAAAAACCTCTACAACAAATGTAAGTGGCCAATGGATGTAGATCACGGGTGGATGATTAAGGCGGCTAATAACTCATCTGGAGAGCTCTATGCAGCTTGTCCAAATGTAAGGGTAACTATAGGGGATGTGAAAGATGACCAGAACTTCTTCGTCTAGGAGATGTCATCGTATCCCCTTATCCTTGGGCAACCCTATATTATAGCTGTGAGGATGGAGACAAAAGTCTTGGACGATGGCTCGGCGTATGCAAGAATAAGGAGCAAAGATGGCAAGAAAGCTGTTCAGTTCTTGACAATTTGCATCAACCATGAAAGGAACCGCGAGTCTCTTCTAGAACACTCACTCCCAAAGATAAACAGAGAATTCATGAACTATAGGGAGATGAGGGATTTTGGCCAGGTGCCAGCGGGATTGCAAGGGGCAATGAGTTCTCGCAGGACTCAATCAATGTAAATAACTTTTCAGCAAACTTTCAAAGATTCTCTAGCTATGGGTCAATAGTCTTTGTAAAAAGCAAGGATTTGAAGCGTGGTATACGTCGATATGTACAAAATGTACAAAAAAGTCTTGAGCAGTGTGGTCTTTTGGAGAAAAATGAGTTTATTTCAGGTGTGCTTGACGAGGTGTCATTTGTGGATACTATGGGTGAGCTTTTTGCCATGGAAAGCGCATGCTTACAGGGTGGGAATGAGATGGTAAAAGTGTCATCTGTGGGGATGTATGATATAATCCGAGAATTTGAGGGAATGGAATGTAAAAACATGTATTGTGAGATGGATGCTCGTGTTGATACAAAGTATAAAACGGTTGCAAAGAAGGTGAAACCAGTTGCCTTACCCCTGCCACCCACCAGAAAGCAAGGAGAAGATAGATGAAGCCTCTATGCAACCGAATCTCAGAGATCCGAAGAAAATTGGGCATAAGTTTACACAGGAAACCCTAAAAGAGCTGAAGATCGGTGACAAGGATTTCCTGTTACCAGTTGAAAAGGAATGCTTTGAGGAGATGCTTGTAAAACATGGGAAGGCCTTTGCTTTTCAGCCGCATGAGATAGGCTGTGTTGAATCTTGATCCAAGCGTAATAGCGCCAATGGGTGATCTTCACTGTTCCACATGTGCCTTGGAACCTGCGGGCCGATTCCAGTACCAAAAGCTCTCTTGCCAAAGCTGATGGAATTATTAAAAGAAAAGATCAGGATGGGAATTTTGGAGCCATCATGCGCTCCATACTCCAATAGATGGTTCACCGTGCCAAAGAAAAATGGAGCATTGCGCTTCATTCAAGACATGCAACCCGTAAACAAAGTCACAATCAGGAACGTGGGAACAGGTCCGATTGTGGACGAGTTTGCAGAAGCATTTGCAGGGAAAGCTATATACTCTATGGGTGATCTGTATTCGGGATATGATCAGTTCCAGCTGGATATACGAAGCAGGGACTTGACCACGATGAAAACTCCTTTGGGTTTGGTAAGGATGTGCACCTTACCACAGGGAGCCACCAACTCAATGGCACATATGATGAATGGTATGAATAAAGTCTTGCAATTGGTTGCTTATTGGCCAATACTTGAGTACCTTGACAAGGCAGGAAAATTGGTCTGACTTAGAATTCAAGAGGATTCGCAGAAAGTCATATGGGTATTTTCTAAAGAATGGATACCTGTGGAAGCATCCTAAGCAGAGGAATGTTATGCCACAGAGAGTTATATGTGATAAAGAGACTCAAGGGAATCTCATGAAAGAATTCCATGAGTCTCTGGGCTGGACATCGAAGTGTGTGGGCCACCTTTACCAAAATAAAGGAAAGATATTGGTGGAAAGGAATGTACAAGGATGTATCCCAATATGTGGAAACATGCATGGTATGTCAAATGTACTCGAACGTGCGACATCGTGATGGCCTGCAACCAACCAACCCACCTGCCCATGCACTACAAATGGGTACTGGATCTAGTTACAATGCCTTTGGGAATCTGGCAGATGCGGTACGTAGTACTTGCAAGAGAAGACTTGACAAATCAGGTGAAGGGTGTGCTCTTAGAACAAAGAGCACGGAAACAGTATGCAAATTTCTCTTGGAAGATGTGATTTGCCGGTATGGTTGTGTTGGGAAAATAACAGCTGACAGTAGATGCTGAAGAAGCAAGGGAATTCTTTTCTAGAATTGGCATCAAATTGGCCCTAACATGTGCTTACAACCCTGAGGGCAATGGTAAAAGCGAGCGAGGACATCCTCCAATCATTAAAGCTTTGGCTAAGGCGTGCAGAGGAAGAATGCGGGAGTGGCCAAGGCTGCTACCATATGCTTTATGGGCTGACCGTACAACTCATAGCTCAGTGAGAGGTTACATGCCTGCAGAATTAATGTATGGTCAGAAGCCGGTAATGCCAGTTGAAGAAGTAGTTCCAACTTGGAATGTATTACCCTGGGTGGAAGAATTGAACAGGGAAGACCTCCTTGCATTGCGAATGAGGCAGCTGGAGAGGAGGCCTAAAGATGTAGAGCTTGCTAAAGCTCGTTTGAAAGATGCAAGGTTGAAAAATAAAGAAAGATTTGATAGAAGACGCAGACTCCGGCCAAAACCCATTGAAGAAGGTGATTGGGCCCTAATGTATGATAGTAGTCTTGACAGCCAGTTCACCATGCAAAGGAAGTTTGCAAAAAGATGGTTTGGCCCTTACATTGTCAAGCATGTGTATGGAAATGCCACATATACCCTGTGTGAGCTTGACGGAACAGAGATAAAGAATCCTGTAGAGCAGGCAAAAGGATCAAGATGTTTAAAAGAAGGGATGACAGTGATCCTTTTGATTCACAGGGGACTCAAGATGAGAGGCTTGATAGTGATAGCATGGATATGGTTGAAGAGGAAGAGGATGATCTTCCTGGTAATGTAGAAGATGAAGACGACATCCAGATATATGTGGATCTTGATGATGATTTGGCACATACCAGCGGATGTGCAGGTTTAGAGGGGGCGGATATCATGCCATGGCACGTCTATGGTGTGAAACCATGCATGTGAGGCCATTAAATATAAATCTAGATGCATGGGATTAAGTGCCATGACTTGAGTCATTTTATGATGCCTATGTACATATGTTCATATTGTAAATGAGGTTCAATAAGACGAGCTAAGGCTAAGCCAGGTCTCGAAGCCTCTGTACATAAGTGTGGTGTGAATCATGGAGTTTTTATGCTTATGGTGAACCTTGAGGTAGCACGAATTATCAATGAACCAAAAGCAGCATCACTTTCTTATGGGGCTGACAAGAAAGAGGGATTAGTTGCAGTTTTTGATCTTGATGGAGGCACAAGAAAGACTGAAGGACCAGCAAAACTGATCACTTCTAGAGAGGGAGTAGATAATATGGTTGAAGATGCATCCATGCAAAATGGCATTATGAACGTTTCTTCTGGGATGGTAGAAGCTTTAAAAGATGCTAGCAATGCAGAGAATGCCAAGGTTACATCACCAGAGGAAACATTTACATTGCTGAAGGAAGAAGAACTAAGGGCAGCTGAGGCGCAGAGCTGAAGGCTTGTGAGCTCGTCCTTGCACAGTATGAGGCAGATCTTCTAAGTATTAAGAGCTTAAAGGAAGAGCTTCAAAAAGAGGCTTTGAGAACATCAACAGCCACAAAGTTGGCAAGAGCAGTTACTGGGGGAAGCGAGTGAGGAGTCAGGAATTTGCCGTTCACATCATCATCATCATTTGATCGTAATCCTGGCTTCGCAGCCTAGTACTATTGGGTGTGCAGTGTGCTTAGAATTTTAGCGCGGGGCGCTTTCACCAGGCGCCCTCTCTATCGCACTAGATCTCATCAGAGCTCGCGGCTTTGGTGCCCTCCACTTCCTTTTCTCCGCCACTTGATCTTCCCCCTCGCCTCGTGGATATCGACGGCCAGCTACTACAGGATCATTTCAGGGCCCCTCAAGGTTGGTGGCAGAAGAGGGAAAGTCCAAGTGCTCCTGGTGGGTAAGCCTTGATGATGTGACAAATTGGTATGTGCGGGGGGGGGACTCAGAGAAAATGTACCACCATCGGGTAGTGGAGCTGCAACGCCTGCGCTCAATCTTCGAAATAAGTGAGAGACAGTGGGTAGAGGCACAGGTTTAGAATTCAAAGCAACAAGCTGTGCTTGCTACAACAAAAATGCAAGCTCAGCTGATGAAGCACATGTTCACTCTGACCTTCATTTTCTTAGAGGAGGGAATCTATACAAGATTTATCTTGCACTAGGGGACTCAATCAGTGGTTTGTGAAGCAGTTCGACACGGGCCCCTCAGGGTGGCGTCTTGCATGGCGAAAATACGAAGGCAGTGTTTTTTTAGATAAAAGGAATATCTGAATTTTAAGCTAAAAAAGGGACGCAGCGTTTTTTTCATTTTGGGAAACGTGAGTTTTTGGCTGCAAAAGGAATTCGGCCCGAATTCCTTGTGGGAAATCAGAAATAACCAGGTAGCGCACATATTTGAAAAAAGGGGGGGAAGTGTGCAAAAAAGAAATGGGAGGGAACCAGTCTGGAAAATCTGCAGAAATTCCTATTTTGGGAGGTTAACTTCTGTTCGTGCCTTCCTGGTGCTTGAAATATAGAGGTTTTGAAGCTCTTTCAAAGGACATCAACATCAAAAATCTCAAGAAAGTAACATGAAGTGCTGCTTGATTTTCTCAAAGAGTGGAGTTCAACGCTAATTGCAATGATGCGAAAATGAGAAATCGTTTTTTTTAATGAGATAAGCTTTTTATATACGATTTTCAAAAATCGTAAAACTTTTAATGGTTATAGATTTGGTTTGTATTCTTGGTAAAGCTTGGGCACTCACACAGCTTTGGAAAAATTTTGATGATTTCTTTTGAGCTTTGAAAGCTGAGAGTCTCAAAGCAAGGTTGATTTTGGGTTTTGAACATGAAGCTTTTGGAAATCACATGATGATGTATATATGCCATATGTTATTTTTGCTTTTGTGAAGTTGGATTCAATAAGAAGGTTTTCGAGAGATCAAAATCTCATCTTCATATGATGAAGCTGGCAAAATATGAAATATGCTATGTGAATGGTTACATGTATGTAGAAATCTTTTGAAGGTTGTGTTATGCCTACATGCGTTATGTATGAGTCACTTGGATAAAGGGACAGGTGATCTATGATTTGAGTTAATCAAGCTCTTGGTTCGTGACTTGTGTGCAATCATCAAGCTGAAATTGGGAATGTTTTGAAATGAATTGATACATGTACATGTCAACCGAAATTGAGATGTCACATGCCATTTGAAGAGATAGGGATTGGAAGCTACTCTCATAGCCAGAAGTCTTGCACTTGCCCAACAATACCGCCCACGTCACGACAACGTATCCCTCAATCTTCTCACTACATTGCTCTTGTAAAAGAGGAGGTGCTTTTGGCTTTAATAGTGGGGAGCCTGTGGAAAGTCCTCAAAAGCTATCATCCAAAAGGGGCACGGTCCACCTTGTTTGTCTAAGCAGTATTGTAGGAGGTCGTAACAATGTCCTAATATCACAGGTTGTATTTTTTGTCTAATCTTGTGTTGTTGTTTTCTCTTGGTTGGCTTAACATTGTCAAGGAGGTAAGTGGCCTTATTCATAACCTCATGTTTATTGCACCCTTGGGTACCGAGTTTAGGAAATGGACTTATGCATAGAGATATGTGGCATTGTTACATGCCATCTAGAATGTTGTTTATGTCAAGTTAGGAGTGGTTATTGAGTAGGTGGTTATAGTTAGGAGTGGTTATCGAGTAGGTGGTTATAGTGGAGGGGGAGCCCTTGATATTTTCTCTATCCTTCTCTTGTAAAAGTGGAGCTGCCTTTGGCTTTAATAGTGGGGAGCATGTGGAAAGTTCTCAGAAGCTATCATCCAAAAGGGGCACTTTCCATCCTACTTGTCTAAGCAGTATTATAGGAGGTCTTAACAATGTTCTAATATCACATGTTGTATTCTTTGTCTAAGCTTTAAGTATGGATTTGGTTAGAGCATCTATGTTTTGTTGCCTATGCATGTATGTCGTAGCAATGTCAATCAACGCGTAGCAAGTTCCCAATGTGGCCAATCCGCTGTCCATTATAAATGAATGATATGGGCAACAAGATTGGTCGCAATTTACACACACACGAGTATGGTTTCGTCAAACCTTTCACAAACACAAAGTTAATATTTTATGCATTCTATTTATTTTATATTTTAATCTTATATGCAGGTGGGCTTACAATTAGGCCAATTAACACCATGGGGGCAGACTACCCCACTTGGCTAGTCGACATCGTGGGGGCAATCTACCCCACTTGCTTAGTCAGGGACCACACCTTTGATAGGCACGGGGACGAGTAGTGTGGGGCCGAGTGGTGTAGGCCCATCACAATATGGTTGTGATGAGCCTCCACCACCTTCCTCTACTAGATCCACCCCCACTTCCTCACGTCCGTCTTCACCACAACAACCACATGGTAGGGAGTCTGGGGGGGTAGTAGATGTGCTAGCGGGGGGGAGCAAGCTGCTTTTGCTTTGACAAAAGCAACACTAGGTCTCCTGATGCGTCTCCCCAATAGGGGGACTCTTCATCTACACATTATGACTCATGAGCCACCCCCTAGGAGACTCATCCCACAGTTCGATACATGCCTCCTACCATACACTGTGGATGCGGATGGTGCCCTCATGATGGATTCATGAGGAAAGAAATTCATGAATCGTATGCATGTACTTGCGAACCTGTAGTTTGTGAACTCCTTAAAAAAGTGAAAAGCACAAGAACTTTTTAAGCAATATGTTATCGATGTGCTTAAGTAGGAGTTCCCCATGCCACATGCAAGTCTTTGCTTCTCCGATGAGTGGATGAAGCATCGCATCAAGCTTTTGCTCTCTTATAGGAGAGAAAATATCAAGAGAGCAGTAAAGAATAATTTGGAGAATCCTAGCGTGTGTACGGATCAGGAGTGCAAGCACACATGCTACTTCGTGCGAAAGCACCTAGGTGCTTTTCAACAACAAGCGGCCCTGACAACGGAAGAAGCGAGGAGCTTCGCACTTCAGCTCCGACACGAAATCCTCCTTTTTGGCTCATTTCGTAAGTATCATTTCTTCTCTTCTTTCCTTTCATTTTGTACTATACATTAGGGAAAGGTTGAGGTCTATAGGGGCCCTTTAAGATGCCATGTGATTAAAAGGTTATTAAGGAAAAGGGCCAATCATGTGATGCCATGTATACAAAAATGTTGGGTGATTAAAGGTGGTCAAAAGATTCTCTAGAAGATGCCTTTTTGTACTTTTCATTCCCAAAAAGTGGAGGGGAAAGTTTTTGAAATTTCGGACATCCATAACTTCTACATATGGCTTGGATGAGTCCGTCTTAGGGACTCAAGCTAATGAGGTAAGTGAGCCTAAACCATTCTTTTTTCTATGTCTAATTGTATTTTAATGCTCTTGCTTACCTTATGCTTGATGGCATGTATATAGGATGAAGGGGAAGAAGAAGAGGAGGATCCAAATTATCAGCATGAAGAAAGTGAAGAAGATGAGGAATAAGATGATAAAGATTACTTAGAATTTGATGAGGATTCCAGCTAGACACCTCTTCATATCTCTTCATTGTAAAAACTTTATGTATATATGGCCAAAGGCCCAACAATTTTTGAAATAAAATAACTTTTTGGGCTCAATTGAATTCTCCACAATGTATGTGTTTCTTATATTTGTGTTTGTGTTACAAATCTGAAATTGTGACTCTGTTTTAATTTTAAAAAAAGAGCTAGGGCAGACTGGGGAGTTCTGTGTACACAGTGTTTCTCAACTCTTTTTTTTCTGTGCAGATCGCTGCTCAGCAATGAAAATAGCAGTGAAATATCAGCGACATTTTGTTTGGGAATAGCAAAATATCGCTGCTGAGCAGTGAAATTTCACTGAAATTTCAATGCTATTTTTCCTACTGAGTAGTGAACCCATTGTTTGCAGTGAAAATAGTAGTGTTTCTAGTCGTGAAAATAGCCCAACACCTAGCTACCCTTCTAGTTATAAAAATGTTGCTATTTTTGACGTGCTAGAATCTTATTCTGTTGTAATGATAGAAGTCGACCATGTCATAGAGCTTGAGAAGGATGCAAAACCAGTCAATAACCCTCCTTATAAGCTTTCGAAGGCTGAGTGGGAAGAGGTGGCAAAGCAAGTGGAAGAGCTTTTGGAACTGGGATTCATATACAACCAAGCGAATCACCTTTTGCCTCACCCATTTTGCTGGTGAAGAAGGATGGATCTTATAGAATGTGCATCGATTATAGGATTCTTTAACAAGATCACTATAAAGAATCGATATCCCATTCCAAGGATTGATGATTTACTTGATGAATTGAAAGGAGCAAAATATTTCTCCAAGATAAATCTCAAGTCGAGGTATCATCAAATAAGGATGAAATATAATGATGAGTTTAAGATGGCATTTGGACTGAACGGGGTCTATTTCAATTCATGGTTATGCCTTTTGGATTATCAAATGCCACGGCCACATTTTAGGCTCTCATGAACAAAGTTTTGAAGCGATTCCTCTACAAATCAGCTTTGGTCTTCTGTGATGACATGTGTATAGCAAGTCAAGGGAAGAGCACTTGTTGATGCATGTGGAGCAAGTGTTGAAGGTATTGAGAGTGCACAAGTTCTTTGCCAAGCAAAGCAAGTGCACCTTTATATCACAAGGAGTGGAATACTTGGGTCACATTGTGAGTAATGATGGTATTAAGTTGGATCCCAAGAAGGTACAATGTGTGAAAGAGTGGCCTACACCCACCAACACTACTCAACTAAGGGGATTTTTAGGATTGTCATCCTTTTATAGGAGGTTCATATGCCATTATGCTCACATGGCAGTCCCACTTACCGATAGGCTTAAGAAGGAAGCATTTTTTTGAGATGTCGTTGGCTAATAAGAGCTTCCAAGAGCTCAAGTAAGCACTCATTTCATCTCCAATATTAGTTTGCCCTTTTCACTATACAGGCTGATGCAAGTGGGAGAGGAATTGGTGCCGTGCTATATCAAGACCCTTCTTCTGTGGGAGGGAATCAGCGGCGGCTGTGCCTCATTTTAAAGGAGGAAAAAAGCGGTGATTCTATGGACCAAGTGCAAGTCTCTTCTTTGATCTAGCCATGTGACTTCGGGTTCACTCGGATCAGTTTGGATAGTGAGACTTTGACTCGTTAGATCAATTCTCCCGTTAGATGATTTTCCTGGTGGAATCGCCCGTGCCTTCCGGGAGAGGGAAGTCTTTCTAGGCTCGGTTTTTCAGAGGAACTGCTAGGCTAGGCTCTTGTCCGGATATTTGTGGTGGGCGAGGCCCCAAGTGTGGATCCCTGCCCCACATGAGAGGCTGACGCTGCTTCCGCTATGCTAGCACCCTCGGAGGGGGCATCACGACGGCGGCGCGGCAGAGGGGACGAGGGTCCCAGAGTTGGTATCAGAGCATTGTTGAAAGCTAATAAGGAGAAATGAATTCTTATCATAAATTTATAAAAAAAAACTAAGAAAGAGCATTTACGTATTGTATTTTCATTCCTTAAGCTTCATTAATGAAGATTTTTAATCAAAGAATTTGGTTTTATAGATGGAAGTTCCACACTTATCTGGTGTTCCCGACCTCACCCAGTCACCACAAGATATGACTGCTTTCACCTTCGAGCATCTCATCTCTTTCGCTACAACTCGAATGAGCAGAGCCAGCAGACTCGCAGGCCGTTTCGAGGATTTATATTTCCCAGACCCAACGGAGAGACGGTAACACAAGTGGTTTGCAGCACAGCAGGGCAGTATGTCCATGCCTCTTGCGACTAGCGTGTGGTGCTGAGGAAAAATATCTCAGTGGCCATGATTCTGATGAGGCTAAAAGTGATAAATGGTGTTATTTTATATCACCCTACGCCTCGAGATTTCAGACTTTCATGCCATATCTACAAACTTCTTAGTCGCTTTATTCCTAAAGAGAAGATAGTAGCTCCCTCAGTAAGGGAACATTTGTATCGGGGCATGTCTATAGCCCAGTATCGCCGTCTTATGTGTCTCCGAGGTGATTTTGACTTCTGGAGGAGCTGAGATGCTCTATGTACATATTGCAACCTTTATATAAATAAAGAAATGTTTTGTGGAAAAATTCCCTATTGTATAACTGATTGTTTATTATATGACGAATTGACGAAGCAAAATCTGTTACTCGGACACACATCATAGATCTCCAATAAGATCGTTTATCTTGTTTAAGATATTATTTTTTGAACCTCTTAAGTCCTAGGATCTCGTTGACAAAATCAAAATAAAAATTTAATAATGTATCATTTTTGGCAGAATCATGAGACGAGGGAACCATGGCCGACAGCTAGACCCTCTCATTGATGAAGAAGAGCTTGACCCCGACGTTCGCAAGGCTCTTCACAGAAAGCCACAGGACCCTTCAAAGGTGAAGGGAAGAACTTGGGCAAGGTTGTGGAGAAGTGGATTGAAGCCATGGAGGAAAATTTTGATGTCACTGGATACAACGAGAGGAGAGAAATGGCTCTTGCTAGGCTGAAAATTGTGGAAACAGCCAGGGTGGCATAGAGAAACCATTGTGACACCAACCATCTAGATAGGAATACCCAGTCTTGGAATGATCTTAAAGCCTATCTAAGGAAGAGATTTTGTTCCCCTAGATTTTTAGAAACCAAGATAAATGAATTCTTAGAGCTAAACCAGGGGAGCAAAACTATTGAAGAATATCACTAGGCATTTGCTCTTCTCCTCAAGTACTCACCACCGCTAGATGAAGAGCAACTCATGGCCAGGTTCATTTGGGGAATGAACGAACCTTTAGACACCCTGGTCAAGAATACCAAGCCAGTTTTCATGGCAGAAGTTGTAAGAATGGCGAAGGACTTTGTCAAATCCTTCATCATTAAAGTCCCGCAAAAGCCTGCTCCCTCATCCTTCAAGAGATTCGAGACACCGAAAAGTTCTTCCAACCTTCTGCCTCCAAAGAGACACCAAGGTCCCAACCAGAATCTGGAGTTGGGAAGTTTGAGCAATGAAGGAAGACCTTTCCCTCAGAATTCTTTCTCACAAACTCCAGCTCTTTCAAGAATGCAGAGATAAGAGCTTCGAAGCAAGAACAGGTGCTTCGGATGTCAGGGGTTTGGGCACCAGCTCAAGGATTGCCCATCTCCTTCTATGGACCAAGGAAGCCAGGGTCCCAGAATTCAGAGACAGACTCCTTCATATCAGTCCAATCAGGGTCCCCCCATGCCAAAATCAAGGCAACCCCAAAAGTGTGCCAGCTGAGCCTCCTGTAGCCTCCATGCAAAGCAGTCTCCAAACTCCCTCCCAAAATTGGGAAAACCAAAGAGAGAGAGTTCCACCTCAGACTGCAGCAGTTAGAGCTGTCACTATAGCTGAGGAAGTGGAGGAGGACGAAAAAGGACATATCTATGCCACAGTAGAGCATTAGGGGAATAACCGTCAATTTTCAGTCCTCCAGACTCCAGAAAAGTACCAGGATAAGCAATTCAAGCCTTTGATTGATTAAGGCAGTTCTCATTCTTTTATTTCCCCAGGATGTTTGCGTAAGTTAGTCCTAAATCAAAAATCGAGGAAACCTATGCAAGTGGAATTGGCTAGTAGAAAGACTCTTTTCACACACCTTGCAAACAACAGACCTTATTTAGTTTAGTCTAGATGGGAACGTAATAGAGTGCTAGTTCAGAGTCCTACACTTGGGAGTCTATGATGGAATCCTTGGAATGGATTGTCTCCATAATAATCAGGCAGATATTCATTCTTATGGATTGGCTCCATAAGAATCACGTTGTTGATAAACCATTTCTTTCCTTGACCTTCATGAGAATAAAGTTCAAGGAATTGGAATTTTCGGATCCCCTGTGCTGTAATTAGTCAAGGCTTCTAAATTGTTAAAAGGGCTCAGAAAGAGGCAAGCTGTTTATGTCATTTTTAAGATGAATTCGGTAGACATAAAATGCAAGGCTAAAGAACCAGAGTGGTTAAGTGAGTAAGCAGATGTGTTCCCTGAAGAGCTAATTGAGATGCCTTCATCGTCTCGAAGTAGATCATGAGATCGAGTTAACCACCGGAGCTCAGCCAAGTAGCCCAGCGTGCATACGCCAGTCCCTAAAGCCATAGAACTTAAGGAGAAGTTAAGACAAATGTTAGAGCAGGGATTCATCAAACCCAGTGTCTCACCTTGAGGTACGCCCGTTCTCTTTCAAAAGAAGAAAGATGGAACTTTAAGACTCTATATTGACTACAGGATTGAATCAATTAACAATTAAAAATAAGTATCCTATCCCTAGGATTGATGAACTTCTGGATTGGTTAAGTGGGACCCAAACGTTCACAAAGATAGATATCAAATCCACGCACTACTAGATCAGAATCAAGGAATAGGACATCCCGAAGATAGCATTCAATACTCGCTATGGGCATTATGAGTTAACAGTCATGTCTTTTGGATTGACTAATGCACGGACGACATTTAATCATCGCAGGATATTCTTAGAGAATACTTGGATGATTTTGTCCTTGTCTTCTTTGATGATATCTTGGTATACTCAAAGAATGCTGGGGATCATGAAGATTGTGTGCGGCGCAAGGTCCTGGAAATCCTAAGGAAACACGAACTCTTTGCAAAAAAGAGCAAGTGTTCTTTATCTGTTGACCAGATGGAATACTTGGGATTCATAGTGTCAACAGATGGGATTTTTCCTGACCTCACAAAGATCCAAGCAGTCCTAGATTGGTTGGAACCCAAGACGGTAAGGAAGTCAGAGGATTCCTAGGATTAGCCGAATGGTACAGAATCTTTATACCCAGGTATGCTCAGATAGCATCCCCTTTAACTAACTTTCTTAAGAAGAGTACCCTATTTCAGTGGACTGCAATGTGTCAGAGTGCCTTTGATAAGCTGAAGACAGCCTTAGTAATCAACCCTATCCTTAAATTGTCATATTTTACCAAACCTTTTGAGGTAGTTAGTGATGCGAGTGGGTTTGCCTTAGGCAGTTCTCTTATCTAGGAAGGTCATGCAGTGGCCTATGAATCCAAAAAACTTAGAACACATGAGAGAAATTATGCCGTCCATGATGACTTGGAATCAATTTCTGAAGTGGATCTTCACCCAAAAAAGGGATCTCAACATGCATCAAAGGAGATGGATGTAGGCCGTGTAGGAAATCGATTTTGAAATTAAGTATAGATCAGGGAAAGAAAATGTGGTGGCAGATGCGCTGAGCAGAAAAGCCTCCTTGCTTGCAATTACAGTGGTGTCAAATCAGTGGTGTCAAATCCATTAATCAATGAAGCAAGGGAGAAAATCATGTAGGAAAAACTCTTTGCCCCCCTATTGCTACCCTTTTGATGCAGGAAAGCAAGACTTCCTAGGAAATGAGTCGAGTTCTTGGGTACAAATTGGGGGTACAAATTGGATGAAGGATGCATGTATTATAATAATCGGCTATGAATTCCCAATGAGCAATAACTCTCAAACTCACGAGACACATATTCTCCACCATTATCGCTGCGAATTTTCTTGAGGCGAGGACCAGTTTGAAGTTCGGCAGCCTTGTGAAATTGCTTAAAAACAGATAACGCCTCAGATTTTTGTCGAAGCAAGAAAACAACTGTATACCGTGAGTAATCATCAATAAATGTAATGAAATAACGATGTTGTGTTCTCGATGGAGGCAAAGGTCCACAAATGTCGGTATGAACAAGATCCAATAAATCATGAGAATGGACTGAATTCGAGAGAGGAAAGGGTTTACGATTGTGTTTGCCAAGAGCACAAAACTCACATATTCCCATATGAGGATGAGCTTTAAGATCCATGCCACGTACAAGACCTTGACGATGAAGATCAAGAAGCTTTGAGAAATCAGCATGAACAAAGCGATGATGCCATATCTTGCAATCATGATCACCTGGAGCAGTGACAACATTGGCTACAGCATCATTGAGAGAGAGCTCAAACAAATTACCATTACGAGAAGCAGTTGCAATAATCTGTCCATCTTTCTCAATGCGGCATTTGGTGTGGTCGAATCCAACAAACAAACCAAGATCAACAAGTCTTACAACTGAAAGAAGATTACGTTGAAGTTCTGGGACATGTAAAACCCCTCATAAAACTCGAGTTGAAGAAGATAAGGTGCCAAGATATAAATCTCCAATGCCCTTGACTTGACAAGTTGTATCATCAGCAAGATAAACAACACGCTTAACAGGTAAAGAATGATAGTTATGTAGCCACTTAGATTCATATGTCATATTTCCTGTAGCACCAGAATCAATAATGAAAAGTGAACCATCACGTACATGAAGTATTCTGTCTGGGAGAACTGAACATAAAACACAACTTGTTTCAGGCACATCATTATCATGATGCTCGGCTGCATATGCTCGATTTCGATCTACATCAAATCGACGCTTAAAGCACATGGAAGAGGGATGATCAGATTTTCCACAATAATCACAAGAAGAAGAATCTCTAGATAAACGTGGTTGTTTTGTGGTAATGTTGTGTTCTTCATCATATTGACGTGCCCAACAGTCATCTTCAGTATGACCATTCCTATTGCAGTAAGAACAAAGGACCATGGTATTCATCATGAACATACTATTCCATATTCACCTCAACAGAACGGTGTTGCTGAACGTAAGAATCGCACTATTATCAATGCTATACGATGTATGTTGATTCATTCTGGGTTATCTCGTGTTTTCTGGAGTGAAGCTCTCTTGACAGTAGTCTTTGTTCAGAATCATCTTCCTACTACTGCTCCTTCTGGTAAGATACCCATCACAGCATGGACAGGTGAAATTCCTTCTGTATCTAATTTTCGAACCTTTGGATGTATTGCTTATATTCATGTTCCTAAAGAAACACGAGCAAAGCTTGATGCTCCTGGGCTTAAAGTTATTTTTATTGGGTATTCTGACACTTCCAAAGGCTACAAATTCTATGACCCATCCTCCAAGAAAGTACTTGTGAATCGTGATGCTATTTTCAATGAACAGCTTATGGGTGGTACATGGTCCATGGATGATTCTGATGATACTAAATCTTTGCTTCAAGCTTTTCCATTCTTGTGTGATGATGAATCTTCTTCTATAGAGCAACTTTCCTCTTCACAACCATCTAAAGAGCAACTTTCCTCTTCACAACCATTGATTCCGAATACTGTCATTGATGATGTTGACATTTTTATTGATCTGCCTATTGATTTTGAGCATGGTTCTTGTCATGGCCCTGATGAAGATTTTGATGCTGATGTTTTCTCTACTTCTGAAGATCCTACCACGTACAGTGATGCTATATGTTCTCCACAAAAGGATCAATGGCAAGAGGCTATGGAAGTAGAGTACGATTCTCTTATCTCTAAAGGTACATGGATACTGACTGAGCTGCCTCCTGGCCGTACTGCCATTAAGTGTAAGTGGGTATATAAGACAAAATTTAAAGCAGATGGATCCTTTGACAAATTCAAGGCACGTTTAGTTGCCAAAGGTTATTCTCAAGTTGCTGGCATTGATTATCATGAAACCTTTTCACCAAATGTTCGCATTACTAGTATTCGGGTTTTATTGGCATTTGCTGTTCAATTCGACTTAGAAATTCATCAGATGGACGTGCGCACAGCAATCTTGAATGGAGATTTGAATGAAGAAATTTACATGGAGCAACCAGAAGGATTTGTTATTGCAGGTAAGGAAGATCTTGTTGCTCGTCTTCATAGGGCCTTATACGGTCTTAAACAAGCTTCACGGGCCTGGTACATCAAGTTTGATCTTTTTCTTACCTCCCATGGCTTTCTCTCTTGCTCTTCTGATCCCAACTTATTTACCAAACACCAAAATGGTAGTTTTGTAATCCTTGCCCTTTATGTGGATGATACAATCCTTGTTTCCAATGATTTGGGATTTTTACACCAAAATAAGTAGTTGTTATCTTCGGCATTTGATATGGTGGATCTTGGAGAGCTTCACTCGTGTCTTGGCATTCAGATTCAAAGGGATCGCAGCAAAGGTATTTTATTACTTCGACAGTCAAAGTTTATTGAAGATACTATTAAGAAGTTTGGTTTGGAATCTGCACATTCAGCAACTACTCCTTGTCTTGCGAGTTCCATGAAAAACACTTCTGATGGTGGTGGCCAGCTTGTTACAAATCAACCATATGCTAATTTGGTTGGATGTCTTCAAGTTGTTGGTTTGAACACTCGTCCTGACATTTTGTTTATTGCTAACTATCTCGGGCAACATCTTGCATGTCCTTCTCTTAAGCATTGGTCTTCAGCAAAGCGCGTGTTGAAATACTTGAAAGGCACTGCAGATTATGGTTTGGTTTATCAACGACAATTCACATCCGACTCCATTCCATCTCTTTCTCTTTTGGGTTACACAGATGCAGATTGGGCCAGCTCACATTTATCTATGCGATCTACTAGTGGCAATTGTTTCTTCATTAATGGTTGTCTTATTTCTTGGACAGCAAGAAACAACGTTGTGTTGCAGTTTCTACAACCGAATCTGAATATGTTGCGGCATCACTTGCAACTCGTGAACTCATTTGGCTTCGACAAGTGTTGACAGATATTGGCCATTCTCCTCTTTCTAGTACACCCTTGCGGTGTGATAATCAAAGTGCTATTAGTCTTGCAAAAGACTATGTCCAACATAACAAGTCAAAACATATTGCTGTGCATTACCATTATGTTCGATACGAAGTACGCAAAGGCACTATCATGATTGAACATTGTCCAAGTGACCAGATGATTGCAGATATTCTTACCAAAGGTCTCAATGAGTCACGCTTCATTCTCTTGTGCTCAGAGCTTGGAGTTGCCTCGGGCTCACTCTTTCTAGATTAGGCTCTTTACTCTTATGGTAGCTTTGTACATATATCGTTGTAATCTTCTAGACACCATGCACTTTGCACATTTCACAATTGCACACTATGACCTCTTGGTCCTTTTGTATATTTGTACATAGATGCACAATGCACTTTCACATCATTACTTCTGGTTCATATTTTCACATTTGTATAGGGACTTGGGTTTTTCCCTTGTACTCCCCAAGGGTTTTTTCATCCATAGCTAGAGACCCTTGTTGTTAGAGTGGGGGTGTTGGAGCTCTATATATAGCTTACTCTACCTAACTTGGTCTCACCTATATATATGTATCTTGTCCTCAATATGAATCAGTCTTTGGGAGCGTACATGATGTGTCTCTTGTCTCGTCTCTTTCTCTCTACATTTCAACAAAATATGTACCCAGCTCGAAGCACATGCTTGATGACAAACAATTGATTTCTCCTACTCAAGGCCAGATGGTACTCCAACCGAAAGAAATCAGACAATCTTCAAGTGGTATTTGGATGTACCATTTTTCATTGCATTAGCATCATTGGTTGCATCTTTGTGCTTCTCCAATCCTTTCTCATGGTAGACACGCTTCATGTGTACATGTCTCCTTCCAATCATGCTAGCTTCCTTAGTCCACTAGCACAAGGCTGCCACCCATGTTTCAATAGCATATGCATGTGCTTCTCAATATGCTTCTTGCTTCCACCTTCCACTTCATCATGATGCATAAATACATACACCAATGTGAACATTGATTTAGAAGAGGTCTTACCTTTTGTTACTCAACACAAAGTGCAATGTCTAACTCTATTTACAAGGAAAAAAACAATTCAAGGTTGATTTGATGAACAAAGAGCACTTCTTGATTTCGATAAACAAGAGCCCTCTTGAATCTCCTTAGAAAACAAAGTTGAGAAAACCTTCGTAGAAAGGTTTAAAGACATTTTGAAGAAGGGTTCCAAGGGTATGTTGTTTGATAAATAATTTTTTTTAAAATAAAAAAAATTACCAAAAAAAATAAAAAAGAGTGCTTTAAAAAAAAAGCAGATCTGCAGATGAAGAATCATGGGAATCTAGAGCATGCAACAGCGGAAGCAATGGAAACAAGAGGAGAGCAAGTATGAAAGAATGAACAAGGATAAACAACTTACTGAATCATCATGAAGACACCATAGCTTAAGAGAGGACACAAGATGTATATAAATGTTCTTGTATTACTTTCTATTTTAGCCACTCTAAAGTTGGCCTACCCTTCTCTTTTATGTGTCACAAAAAGTAGGGTCTCCTACCCTTTATATAGGGTTCACCAAAGGGCTAGGGTTGGGCCAACCTTAGATCCCTTTTCCACCCACATGCCCACTTTATTTGGGGTGTGTTCACACCTACATGACCTCTTTCTCTCACCCTTTACCACTTGTACATCATATATTTTAACACCCCCTCTCAATGCCACCATGGGATAATGCCAAACATGGAGCAAGGTGAGCATTGGGGACATACAAGAAAAAAATTACCCCCTCTCCACCATAGCATAGAGGACAAGGTAGGTAGCCTTCATAAATTAGGCTTTACAAAAGTGATGAGTTATAGAGAAATGTAGTTCACTCCCAATTCTAGTAAGTATGCTTCACTCCTCAACTAGAAGAGTTGCTCGCTATGTGAGGAACTTACAAAATTCCCCTCAACCTTAGTAACATCTTTGGTACCATCTCCCCTTGTTGCTCCTTCGCTTTGATGAAACCATCTTCTTGCAAAAGACAATCTTCAATTGGTATTTGGATGTACCATTTTTCATTACATTGGCTTCATCGGTTGCATCTTTGTGCTTCTCCAATCCTTTCTCATGGTAGACACGCTTCATGCGTACATGTCTCCTTCCAATCATGCTAGCTTCCTTAGTCCAACTGCCACATATACTAACACAAGACTGCCACCCATGTTTCAATAGCGTATGCATGTGCTTCTCAATATGCTTCTTGCTTCCACCTTCCACTTCGTCATGATGCATAAATACATACACCAATGTGAACATTGATTTAGAAGAGGTCTTACCACTTGTTTATCAACACAAGGGCAATGTCTAACTCTGTTTACAAGGAAAAAAACAATTCAAGGTTGATTTGATAAACAAAGAGCACTTCTTGATTTCGATAAACAAGAGCCCTCTTGAATCTCCTTAAAAAACAAAGTAGAGAAAACATTTGTAGAAAGGTTTAAAGACATTTTGACGAAGGGTTCCAAGGGTATGTTGTTGGATAAATAAAGTTTTTTTTTAATTTAAAAAAACTTTTACCAAAAAAAATGATCGCTTTAAAAAAAAGCAGATTTGCAGATGAAGAATCATGGGAATGTAGAGCATGCAGCAGCGGAAGCAATGGAAACAAGTGGAGAGCAAGTATGAAACAATGAACAAGGATAAACAACTTACTGAATCATCATGAAGACACCATAGCTTGAGAGAGGACACAAGATGTATATAAATATTCTTGTATTATTTTCTTTTTTAGCCACTCAAAAGTTGGCTTACCCTTCTCTTTAATGTGTCACAAAAAGTATAGGGTTCACCAAGGGCTAGGGTTGGGCCAACCTTAGATCCCTTTTCCACCCACATGCCCACTTTATTTGGGGTGTGTTCACACCTACATCACATCTTTCTCTCATCCTTTACCACTTGTACAGCATATATTTTAACACCCCCTCTCAATGCCACCATGGGATAATGCCAAACATGGAGAAAGGTGAGCATTGGGGACATACAAGAACAAAATGACCCCCTCTCCACCATAGCATAGAGGACAAGGTAGGTAGCCTTTATAAATTAGGCTTTTACAAAAGTGATGAGTTATAGAGAAATGTAGTTCACTCCCCATTCTAGTAAGTATGCTTCACTCCTCAACTAGAAGAGTTGCTTGCTATGTGAGGAACTTACAAAATTCCCCTCAACCTTAGTAACATCTTTGGTACCATCTCCCCTTGTTGCTCCTTCGCTTTGATGAATCCATCTTCTTGCAAAAGACAATCTTCAAGTGGTATTTGGATGTACCATTTTTCATTACATTGGCTGCATTGGTTGCATCTTTGTGCTTCTCCAATCCTTTCTCATGGTAGACACGCTTCATGCGTACATGTCTCCTTCCAATCATGCTAGCTTCCTTAGTCCAACTGCCAACATATACTAACACAAGCCTGCCACCCATGTTTCAATAGCGTATGCATGTGCTTCTCAATATGCTTCTTGCTTCCACCTTTCACTTCATCATGATGCATAAATACATACACCAATGTAAACATTGATTTAGAAGAGGTCTTACCACTTGTTTATCAACACAAGGGCAATGTCTAACTCTGTTTTACAAGGAAAAAAACAATTCAAGGTTGATTTGATGAACAAAGAGCACTTCTTGATTTCGATAAATTTCGATAAACAAGAGCCCTCTTGAATCTCCTTAGAAAACAAAGTTGAGAAAACCTTTGTAGAAAGGTTTAAAGACATTTTGAAGAACGGTTCCAAGGGTATGTTGTTTGGATAAATAATTTTTTTTTAATTAAAAAAATTTACCAAAAAAAATAAAAAAGAGCGCTTTTAAAAAAAAGCAGATCTACAGATGAAGAATCATGGGAATCTAGAGCATGCAACAGCACAAGCAATAGAAACAAGAGGAGAGCAAGTATGAAAGAATGAACAAGGATAAACAACTTACTGAATCATCATGAAGACACCATAGCTTGAGAGAGGACACAAGATGTATATAAATATTCTTGTATTACTTTCTATTTTAGCCACTCTAAAGTTGGCCTACCCTTCTCTTTTATGTGTCACAAAAAGTAGGGTCTCCTGCCCTTTATATAGGGTTTACCATCAAGGGCTACGGTTGGGCCAACCTTAGATCCCTTTTCCACCCACATGCCCACTTTATTTGGGGTGTGTTCACACCTACATGACCTCTTTCTCTCACCCTTTACCACTTGTACATCATATATTTTAACACCCCCTCTCAATGCCACCATGGGATAATGCCAAACATGGAGCAAGGTGAGCATTGGGGACATACAAGAACAAAACTTACCCCCTCTCCACACCATAGCATAGAGGACAAGGTAGGAAGCCTTTATAAATTAGGCTTTTACAAAAGTGATGAGTTATAGAGAAATGTAGTGCACTCCCAATTCTAGTAAGTATGCGATCTGCTTTTTTTTAAAGCGCTCTTTTTTATTTTTTTGGTAATTTCTTTTTAATTTAAAAAAAACTTTATTTATCCAACAACATACCCTTGGAACCCTTCTTCAAAATGTCTTTAAACCTTTCTACAAAGGTTTTCTCAACTTTGTTTTCTAAGGAGATTCAAGAGGGCTCTTGTTTATCGAAATCAAGAAGTGCTCTTTGTTCATCAAATCAACCTTGAAGTGTTTTTTTCCTTGTAAACAGAGTTAGACATTGCACTTTGTGTTGATAAACAAGTGGTAAGACCTCTTCTAAATCAATGTTCACATTGGTGTATGTATTTATACATCATGATGAAGTGGAAGGTGGAAGCAAGAAGCATATTGAGAAGCACATGCATACGCTATTGAAACATGGGTGGCAGTCTCTTGTGTTAGTGTATGTGGCAGTTGGACTAAAGAAGCTAGCATGATTGGAAGGAGACATGTACGCATGAAGCGTGTCTACCATGAGAAAGGATTGGAGAAGCACAAAGATGCAACCAATGAAGCCAATGTAATGAAAAATGGTACATCCAAATACCACTTGTTGAAGATTGTCTTTTGCAAGAATATGGTTTCATCAAAGCGAAGGAGCAACAAGGGGGGATTGTACCAAAGATGTTACTAATGTTGAGGGGAATTTTGTAAGTTCCTCACATAGCGAGCGATGCGGCCTTGGGTGTTGGGTTTAGGTTTAGCTTTATGCATAGGCTTGTATAAAGCTTATGCATAAATCTTTTTGCATAGGCTTGCATAAAGCCTATGCATAAGCTTGCATAAAGCCTTAGCATAAAGCTTAGGCTTTATGCAAGCTTTATGTGTAGGCTTTATGCATAAAGCTTTGTGTGTAGGCTTGCATAGGCTTTATGCAAGCTTTATGTGTAGGCTTTATGCATAAAGCTTTGTGTGTAGGCTCTAAAGATTTATGCGAGATGTATGCATACAACTTTTTGCGTAGGCTCTAAGCTTATACATATTCTTTAAACATAAGACTTTTGCATGCCTTATGTATTGGCTAATTTATGCATAGGCTTTATTCGTAGGCTTCATGCATAAAGCTTGCATGAAGCTTTATTTGTGGGCTTCATACATAATTTTATGCATAGCCTTCAGGAAAGCTTTATTAAATATGATACTAATCACTCTGTTTAATTTTATGTTTTTTAGGTATTTAACTAATCCTCTTCTTTTGCTTCACAAAAAAGATGGAAGCCCTCTTTTTCTTATAATAGTTAATGCAAGATCATAGTTTATGCACCCTTGGGTGCTGGGTTGAGGTTTAGTTTTATGCAAGCTTTAATGCATAGGCTTGCATAAAGATTATGCATAAAGGCTACACATAAAGCTTATTAATAGATTGTCTATAATGTGGAGATACACATGAGGTCAAATGAAGCGGTTTTTTAATTTAAAATTTCAAGGTAAATTTAACCTCCATGAGAACTCCTAGAAGAGAATAGGGCAACTCTCCACCCAGCCAAAAGATATAGGGACCCTAGCCAGCTAGCTATAGCCCTCGCTCAACACTAGTCCGGACCCCCGTGGACCGCCGCCCGACTCCCCCTAGTCCTACCCTTGTCCTGACATTACTCCCCCCTTTTGGAATATTTTTTGTCCTCAAAAACAAAGTAGGATATCGGGTCGTGAGAGTACTAACGTCCTCCCAAGTTGAACCTTCTTCTGGTCTATCTTTCCACTTAACTAGATACTATTATCTAATTATGAAAATTCAAGATCCGCTCTTTCTCGTGTGGTAAAATTGAAGGCTCAATCAAATCTACAAGAACACCTGTATCCACCACATTGGCATCTTCACCTAATCGTTTCTGCAAATGACTAACATGAAAACTAGGTGAACCTTGGAATGTTATGGCGGCAGAGCTAACTTGTAGGCAACTTAACCTATACGCTTAAGTATTCTGAAAGGTCCACAATACCGAGGCTTCCTCAAAGTTTTTAAATTCAGGGGAACATTGAGAAATACTTCGTCACCTTGTTCAAATGTGACCACTCTGCGGTCATTGTGTCCGCATAATGCTTGTAACGATCTTGGGCCCATTTGACATTTTCCTTAGCAATCTTCAGCATATTGTTAAGATCTTGTAGAAACTATTTAACCTTTTGAATTATTTTAGTGGCTAACCCCACAGCTACTAGAGATCAGGGTTGAAACCTATACATAAGCATGAAAGGACTAAAGCCCAGGTAGTGACATGCTTCTCACTATTATAGGCAAATTATAAAATTGGTAAGTAATATTCCAAATTCGTTTGATGCTTACTAACATATGCACTTAGCATATCCTCAAATACTTGGTTGACCCTTTCTGTTTGACCATCACTCTGGGGGTGATCAGCAGTGCTCATACTGAGCAATGTGTCCAATCTTTTGAACACTCCTCCCGAGAAGTGACTATTAAACTTTTGATCTCTATCAATGACTATATCGTCCAGCAGCCCATAGAGCCAATAGATATTCTCAATGATAAGTTGAGCTAATGCTGATGTTTTCACCATGGTTTTATTTGGAATAAATTGAGACATCTTGGTCAACTTGTCCACTACAACCCAAATGGCATCATAGCCTTGCTAGTTGTAGGTAGATCTACAATAAAATTTATGGATATGCTTTCCCACTTATCATCAGGGATCTCTAAGGGTTGTAATAGCCCACCTATCTTGAGATGCCCAGCCTTATTAACCTGGAATTTTTGACAATGCAAAACATATTCTTGCATGTCCTTGTGAAGTCCAGGCCAATAGAATTCTTCTTTTCCCAAAATGATAAGAATATCTCTTTTACATTTACAATCACTTAAAGTATTTTTTTTAACTACTTATAAATAATTTAAAAGAATTTACCATTATTTTATTATCATAAAAGCATCAAAATACAATTTTCTTATCCTCTAGCTTAACAAGCTTAGAGATTGGTTTTGAATTAAGAATTTATCAATGAGAAGCATTCTATTTCTAAAGCATTAGCCATAGGAATGACTATTCTTTTGGGAGAGAGAGATATACATAAAAAAGCATTCTAATTAAGCATAAAAATTAACTTTTTGTGATTAATCATTAAAATTCTTAGGAAAAGCTTGATTTGTATAAAAAACAACTAATTAGAAACTTCTCAAGCTTGAGAGGAGTTGAGAAGTGAAATCTTTTGAGAATATTAACAAAAACCATGAAATTCCTTCTTACCTCAAGGTTTGGCTTGCTTCTTTATCTAGAAGTGAAGCCCCCAACCAATCAATTGGTTTAGTGAGTTGAGAAGAAAGCTCCAAGAGTTGTTGAAGAGAGAGAGAAACTCCAATCTCTCCAAAAGTAGAGGATTTTTAAGGAATAATGTAATACTGGCATGGTATAGCTCATAGATGAGAATACAAAAGAATGAGGGTCTATTTATAGGTGAGGGAGGCAACTAACTGAGTCCAACTAGGTTCTAGAATTTTCCAGCTTCAGTTTGGCTGAATTTGGATAAGATTTGGACCAGTTAAGCTCCCATTTTGATCCAGTTTGATCCAAGAGAGAGGAGTATGTCATATCTTCCATCCATACATGCTAATTGGTCTATCTCAGTATCCATATATCCCATTTCAAGATCAACAAAAAGACATATCCCACTAGTAGTGGACTCAACATCATCATCATCAGTATACTTAGATTCAATTCCTTCCTTATTGTCTTGGATAAGGACACATCCTTGAACTTCTTCGTATCCACTATAAAAATTTGAAATGTTTTGAATCCAAAATTTAGGATGTTTTGAACCATGATATAATAATCAAGCATTGGTCCACTTTCTTGCTCAAAGTTTACCATAACCCCACAATCTTGGGTATTTCTCTTTGTATCTATACGTTGAGTGTGAAAATGCCTTTCTTCAGACCACATGGCATTGTATACGTTATACTGCCACCAAATGAAATATATTTATGATATTGAAAAACCATATCATGAGATTCTACTTGAATAAAAAAAGAGAAAGTAGAGACACACTTATATGAGGCTCGCATCCTTTTATGTACTTCCACTCTTCTTCTATCACCATCTCTCCATGTTCTTTGGCCTTTTCCATTTATTTATAAATCCAATCAATAATACAATCGTTTGAAAGTGATGCAAGCTCCGAACAAAACATCAAGCCTCTCGAATGCATCATAAATGCTCCTGTACTCATATCGGTTTCTCCTCACCTCTTCATACCTTACCACCCACCTCTTTTATAACTTCACTATTGAGAATACAAAATGTATTCATGTTCTTTAACATTGATGTGTCCATTCTCCTTGTTATTTCTTTGCCTTGTGACATGTGGGAAACCATGCGCTCATATTCCTCACTACACTACAATCTTGTCAATGTGGGATCCACTCGAGAGAGATACTCTAAAATGTGGAGACATGCTTCATGCACTAACCAACCCTCTTCCATGTTTCCTTCTACCCTAGCTCTTTGCCTAACAAAATACTTAAAATACTTCATGAAATACTCAAGGAAGAACATCCACCGAGTATGCAAAACACTGCACACTAACACTTCATCTATCAAGTGTACCACGACATAATTGACTAGTGAGGATAGTTCTTGGGAGGTTTTCCTCTATAATGCACACTTCCTCCACTGTCACTACTTGGGCCACACTAGTAGTGGATGGATGGATCCCCTTGGAACTTATGTACCTAAGATGGAGTTGAGTCCATTTGATTAGTATGACATGTCTTACAAATTAGCAAAACAATAAAATAAAGCCATGTTAGAATTTTAGTTTTTCATACCTCACCACGACCACCCCTATTTTGTAGATGGCCTTACACACATTCTCATCTCCACACCTACCAGGGTATATTGGAAGATTGAAAAACGTAACACAAAACATTAAATCAATGTTATGTAATGAAATACCATCATACTTGAACATACCTGAAACATCTTTTGCCAATTATGCATTTTTAGACCATATAATTGAGTTGCTTCTTTCTTTGTTATTTTTGGGAATTCCCCCTTTAAAAAATGCATGATACCCATAGGGGTATGAAAGGAGGAAATTTTATTCTTCACTTTCTTCTCCTCATTCTTTGTCAAGATCCAAGGTGCTTTAGGTAATATTACCTTCCCATTCTCTTGAACTATTGGCCAAGTGGTGGGGAGGCATTAAATCCATCTCAAGTCCTCATGAACCACTAAAGAATCTCTCTTTGCCAATTATGTGGTATGAAATATTTAATGCTACATTTTTTATGATATACATCGGATCTAGGAGATGATTGATTCTTAGATTTTTTTTTCTATATGGGAGATGAAAGCAAATTAACTACCTTTTCATTTCCAATGGTGGCATATGGGATGATCCTCTCCACAATACTTCCCAATCTCATACTCTTAGAGGATATGAGGGGACTCCTTTTGTAGATGGAACAAACTTCTGGAAAACATTAGTGTGATGGTCTTCATACAAGACCTTCTTGAGATACATAGGCCATGATGTAACAAGTAATAGTCCACATACAAGAATTGTGATTAGATGTTGTGAGCCCTAATTATAAATAATGCACAAATAAAATATATTTAGAGTCAACTCATATTTAATAATTCAAATCAAATGGAAGGTGATTTAGAAAAGTCATGCATTATCCATATTAAACTTTCCTTCACCTCCATGCTAACGGTTGTGTAAGCAGTACGAACACATCATGTACTTGGATGCCATGCCATTATGGGTGTCTCATGCTCATCAATCAAAGATTCAAGGTACACATACATATTCTTGACCTTTTCCTTTTTGGGCATGAGAAGAGCTAGCATCACATGACCCTTCTTTATTGACTTCCAAGGAGATAGGTTATAGTTCATTACTACCACTAGCCATGTGGTCCATGATGTCGATTTGAGACCAAATTGATTGAATCCATCCATACCCAATCCAAGTCATAGTGATGTGATTCATCCTTGAATTTGAAAGAGAGAAGAGATAGACACAAGGGTAGAGAGGTAAACCCTAATTAGCTCTCACTATCTTCAACCATCAACATTTACATGATAGAGAATCTCCATAGCTTTTCCTTCATTGCACACCACAAAACATAGCACACTACACTAGTGATAAGTTCACATTGAAATAACCTAAGTCTAATGTCCACACACTTGGCTAGCTAGATGCGGCCATTATTGTCCACACACACACTGCTAGATTGGCATCCACATGCTACTGCTATCCACTAGATCCCAATGATCTTGCATTCTCAACACTCCTCCTCAAGCTCACCATATCCATCTCATATACTCCAAGCCTATCTCTGAAGTAATCAAACTTCTCTTTACTAAGTGGTTTGGTAAAGATATCTACAACCTGCTCTTCAGTCTTCACATATATGAATTCTCTCAGTCCATCCAACACTTTGTCCCTGATAAAATGATAGTGGACCTCTATGCTTTTAGTCCTCACATGGTAGACCAAATTGCTTACCAATTGTATGCTCCTCACGTTGTCACAATGTATGAAAACTTTCTCATCACATTGTTGTCCCAAATCTTTGAGTAGCTTTTTAAGCCATAACACCTCACATGCAGCCATAGCTACTCCTCTATACTCTGCCTAGATTGCACTACTAAGAAATCCTATGTATCACGTGCATTTAAGGGTATTAAAAAAACCCTTTACATGTGAATTTATAATGAATAAAATGACCCCCTTTTTTTATAGACTTATGGGTTTTTTTTCAAAATCAATTAAACAAACCCCTTTTGTAAATGTATTTATGTAAATTTACCTTATAACTTTGAATTAAAAAATCCCTTCATTTGAACTCACGTCCTATACCTACATATTTCTAGGTAAACCCCCTCAGGCCTCTGTGCTAGATAAAGCAACTGTGGGTTTCTTTTTGCTACTCCAACTCACAATTTCACTTCCCAATGTGAAACCATAGCCACTAGTAGTAGATCTTCTATCATTTGAACTACCTGCCCAATCTATGTATGTATATCCATGAACATTCATAGCTTTGTCATACTCATAAAGTAGTCCATAATGTGTTATAGATTGCATATCTCAAGATTCTTCTCTCACTGCATCCAAATGTGGTTTCCTTGGGCTTTGCATAAACTGACTCACAATCCCAACCGCATAGCATAAATCCGGTCTAATGATAGTCATGTATATCAAACTACCAACCATCTTTCTATACATTGTCACATCCTCAATCTCTTCATGACAATCAGCCCTTAGCTTCACATTTTGGTCCAATGGTGTTCTCATTGTCATACCATACTTTGCTAGCATATTCAATACATATTGCCTTGAACTAACCAAATGCCTTCATTTGTTTTCACCACCTCAATGCCAAGAAAATATCTCAATTCTCCCAATTCTTTCATGTCAAATTCACCACATAATGAAGCTTCCACATCAAAAATATCCTTGCTTGAATCGCCTCTCACAATTAAGTCATCTACATAGATGTCAATCACCACAATACCATGTGTTGTCTTCTTTGCATATAGTGATGAATCTGATGTTCGCACATGAAAACCAATCTCAATCCATACAAGGTCTTCTTCAACTTATATACATATGTAGGATATTTTGGATGCACATAGCCTTGTGTGGCTGCTCCATGAACACTTCTTCTTGCAATTCACCATTTAGAAATGCATTATTTACATCCATTAGATACATTTTTCAACCATTTGATGCAGCCAATACAATCACAGATCTCACTATTTCCATCTTAGGTAAGGGGCTAAATGTATCATCATAATCCAAACCATGTGTTTATGCATATCCCTTTGTGACTAGCCTATCTTTGTGTCTTTCTATTTATCCATCCGGCTTACATTTCACTTTATACACCCATTTGCAACCAATGACATTCTTTTCACTTGGTAATGCAACCAACTCCCATGGGTCATTGTGTACCAAGGCATCCATTTCTTTGTCCATTACTTTCTCCCATACATTATTTCCAATAGCTTCTCCAAAACATGATGATTGCACATGCTTTATCATTGATGTCACATGTATGTATAATGCATTGCATATACCTATCATATGTCAATCTCTCCATTGGACACCTGATCCTTTGCGATCTTTTCAAAACATGTGGATCACTTAGTACACCCTATGCTCTACGATGTGGAGAAACATATCTCTCTTACCTTGCACCTAGAGTACGTAAGGCTAGGATGCTAAGTTCTTCATCTAAGGTTCCAAGCCATATGACTCATAACTTATTATACCAATTCTTTTAACCTTTTTTTTCCCCTTGTCACAACAACACTTTCACTTCTACTCACACTACCATGTCTCAACCGTCATGACCATGGACTTACATTATCACTTCCACTTGATCAAAATATACACGCTCTATGTTGCATAAATATGCATCAGAAGCTAGGAATACTACAACATTTCATTACAACATAACTATGGGCTAGCTACTAGCGATCCCCTTAAGGCTACATATTCAAGCTATATTGATTTACGTTGTTGAAAGTTAAGCAAACACGACTATGAGCCACTTGTATATTGCAAGTCAGTAAAATGTGATTTAGGTTGGATGTTGGTGAGAGAAGCCTTATATCGCATTGTATTTACTTGAAATATACAAGGTCTATATTACAATAATATTGAAATATACAAGGTCTATATTACAATAATATTGAAATATACAAGGTCTATATTACAATAATATTGAAAAAGCTGTCCTCTAGAGATCGCAATACTATAATTTTTCATTTCAATGTAGGGTTCAATCGTATGGTTCCGAGTTGCATAAATATGCAACAACTAAGTTTTCCATTATGGGCTAGCAATCGGACATAGGGTTCCATATTTGCGCTATATTGACCTTGTATATTGCAAGTCAGCACAACGCGATGTAGGTTGAATGTTGGAAAGTGGAAGCCTTATATTGCATTGTACTGAATCACAATATACAAGGTCTATATTTGCACAAATATGTAGAAAACACTAAAAGTGGCTTTTAAAGCTCATGAATCTAGCCTATTTTGATTAAAAATGTGAGTATGGGCCCAGTGAGATTGCCCATACGGTTCCTTATTCATGCTATACTAAGCTTGAGATCAATATCAGGAAGATTATCGCCTAGGAGAATTGCCAACAGCAATCACAGCGTTACAAAGGAGAAAGAAAGAGTAAGAAAATAGTTGCGCGGGAAAAAATGTCAAGCGTTTGTAAGACTCATGCTATAAATAATGTATGTGGGAGTTCATGCGTTATTTACACGTGGAAAGCATACATTGGTAGTCACCCATGTTCTTTCATAGGAGTGATAGACATGTGTCACTCATGCATTCAATCATCATCATTGCATGGCACACGTACCTAACTCCATTAATTCTGATGTCATCATACAACGTCACACCTACGTAAGGTGGGACCTCTTCTGATAAACCCTTAATCATCAAATTATGTAGCGAGATTTTCTTAAATAGCACATCTTATTTTCATCTATCTTAATTGGTGTGATCTGCTCTCCGTCATCTACGCCATCTCATCTCTTCATGGACGACATTCTGTTCACAAGTAAGTTTTCATTTCTTAATCTAATGTTTATTTACTTGTGCCATATCTTCTTCTTCCTTGGCATGCCTCTTCTACGTGGGCTCCCGAGAGATTCCTAACAGAAAACACTACCCTCAACACCACTCTTCTTATAGTATGATCACGAGCACAATGCACCGATGGACTCTCTTGTTACATTGTATTGATTAGTACACCTACTTGTAAAATAGGGGTTTAACATGTGTAGATTTTCCTTCATTGTGAATTCAATACATTGCGATATGGAGTGTTCAATGTGTTGGAAATCTTCCTATCGCGTTGTAGTGAAATTAATCCAAAATGTTTTTCTTGTTTGTCGTTTGATCCTATTTTATGAGTTAGAGTTTCTTTGATTGTGAATGCAGTATAACGTGATGTATGGGTTTGAATGGGTTGGTTGTTTGAATATCATGTTGTAGTGATTTTTATCTAAAATTTGTCCTTAATGATCATTTGAGCCAATTGGCATGTTGGAGTTTCCTTCATTGTGAATTCAATGTAATGCAATATGGAGGATTCAATGTGTTGGATGTCTTCCTAACGTATTGTACTGAATGTTATCCAAAATGTTTTCTTTGTTTGTCATATGAGGCTATTTTGTGTGTTGGAGTTCCTTTGATTGTGAATGCAGTACAATGCAATGTATGGGTTTGAATGCGTTGGTTATTTGCATATCGCGTTGTAGTGATTTTTATTTTTGCATGTTGGAGTTTCCTTCATTGTGAATTAATATAATGCGATATGGGGGGTTCAATTTCTTGGAAATCTTTCTATCGCGTTCTAGTAATTTAATCCAAAATGTTTTCCTTGTTTGTCATTTGAGTCTATTTTGCATGTTGAAGTTTCTTTGATTGTGAATGCAGTACAACACGATGTATGGCTTTGAATGTGTTGGTTGTCTGCAGATCGCATTGTAGTGATTTTTATTCAAATTTTTTCTTAGTTAGTCATTTGAGCCATCCGTCCAATTTTATTATACATGGCGCGGACAAGAGACTTCTCGTCGAAAGATCCTAAGATAGGTCAGAAAGTTGCAATGGGAAAGAATATATCTAACCTTTGTTCAATGGGGACTCGGAGATACAAATAGCATAGGTCTGTTTTACATGAACTGTGAAAAGGTGCAGAGACACATGTAGATAGCAATTCAAAAGCTCCCATTCCAGTGCCTTCTTAGATTCATTTGTGAAAGGAACCACTATGGTATGTGTTGGGAGGGATCGGCAGTGGGTTTCTTTTATAGGAGACTGTAGAGGATTGGCTCATTGTGAATTTTTAGAATAGCTACATTCTAGCTTCCCATGCACAAAGAGTGACAGGGATGTCCAAGGACATGTACTCACTAACCGCTTCTTAGGTTCTTAGTGAGTACATGTCCAAGGACATCATGTACTCACTAACCGCTTCTTAGGTTCTGGTATGACAAGAATCTAGAGCCAATTAACCTCACTGAAACAAAGATGAAAGGTATCCTAGAGATCCCTCCCCTAAGAGAAAGAGTTATTATCATTGAAGAGACAAAGGTTCATTTGCGTGACACATGCTTCAACATACAAAAGACCAATAATGAAGCCAAAAATAGGGAGGATAATAGGGAGAGTATTCAAAGGGCGAGGAGAGAAGGTTCCTGTCTAGAATTTCATAATTCTAATGTTGACGCTTTAAGGTATTTGGCCCCTCCTTCGTTGTGACATTTCTAGTGTGAAACACTCCTTAATACTTCCCTTTTAATTGATGTGGAGGAGATTGATGTCTTCTCTAGAATGCACAAGGAGGTGAATGACAAAGTTATGCAGGCTATTTTAAGGTTTGCTATGTACAGGCCCTAAACTTTAATTTCAAGTGTTATTCTTTCTCAAAGTAATATGATGTGAATTATCAGTGCAGCTTGATTTTATCAAATCTCCCATGGAAGCCTAGTGCAGGGTATATATTTTGGATTCTCTTAAATCGTTTCTTTTGGTTTTAGAGGAGGTTTGCTACGTGGATATATGTCCATGGTTTAGGCATGTAGTTTTGGACCAAGCCCAGATCTATGTAATGGCCTATTGTGAAAACTAAGTGTCATGTGACCTAAATTATACTTTGGTATGCTGCCATAGATACTAGATTTACCATCTTATACTGTTTATTGACTTTTGTAGTGAACACTACAATTTGATTGTTATAGATACTGAGTCCAAGCGATGTTACGCCAATTCAACTACAGGATTTCATGGCATCATGAGGTGGTAAGTCCATGCGATCGTTTTTTATATTACTAGAGAGAGAGAGAGAGAGAGAGAGAGAGAGAGAGAGTAACGAAGTAGATTTTTTTTCACATGCACATGGGGGATGGGGCCTAGGCACATGGGCTTAGATTTATTTATATATGTGCCTTTGGGGGCCTTGGGCTATAATGGGCATTGTACATTTTTATGATAATTTTGACTATTATCTTTCTTGGAGCTCTCATGCCTAAGCTTTTACGGTGAACTTCTCCCATATGAGATGTGAGGATGGTGACCCACACCCATGTTCTCACTCCATGCCTTGAGTGGCCAACCCTAGTTTCTTGCATTCGTATCAGATCTTTGAATTGATCCCATGTCTTTGATCCAATTTTTTGAAATTTTTTAAAATTTTTGTATTTTTTGATTTTCTTGATCAATAAATGGCTAGGTGATTGAGGGATGATTGAATCTCTTTGATTTTTGGGGTTGTTCTAAGCTTTGGTGGGGAGGCGCGCGGGGGGGGGGGGGGGGAGGGGGGGTCTATGGGTCACTGTGGATCAAAATTTGGGGTAGTCGCTCCAAAATTTGAATGGCATGACCAAATTTCGGGGAAATGTTCACTAATCATGATTAACTTCCTTAATAAAAACCTTTTTTTTTCCTTCTTCCTCACCCTTGCTTGATCCTTGGAGCTAATCTTGCCTTCCTCTCCCAAATGTTTTTTCCCAAAAATTAGGGTTTTTATTGAGCTACTCTTCCTCTTCACATAGAGTACCATAATGCTTGTATTCAAGGTTAAGGCCATGGCTATTGTTGAGTTTTTCTACAGCCATTATTTAGCACAAAAATTGCTTTAATGGCCTTTTAATCACTGCTAATGATGACTGTGCTTGCATTGATCTATGTAATTAGTGCCTAATTTCCATTTTTCTTGCTTCATTTCATGTTGATTTTACCTTAGTTTGGAGTGTCAAGACATATAGACAAGCCTAATCCAAGCCTAATATGCAACTAGCGTGGTGACATCAGATCACACGTCAGCCTGTGAACGGCAACATTCTATGCATCGTGGCATTTTTTTTTCATCGCTACAGTGGCTGTGAAGAAGATCTATGAAAGACCAGCATTCATAGCCAGTTGCTACATTTTCTCTTGGCTGCCACGTGAAAGGGCGACAACAGCGATGGTTTCTCCGTCGATTGGGCTGTCATGGCCTCTACAAATGAAATCAACTGTGCATTTCACTTCCAAGACCTGTGGTCTGCTGTGTGCATTTCTCTCTCCACTTTGAAGCCTCTCCCTCATACCATTTAAAGCTGCATTTTTTCTTTCGATGGTAAGAATCTCCATTGTTTACTCGAGTCTGCAGGTATGCAAGATCAAGCTTAATCTTCAAGTATAATCAGGGTTTCTTATCAACAATCCAAGTACAAAGAATGATGATAATGATCATTCGCAAGGCTTAATACTCTTTGAAGCTTGCAATTAAAGGTTTTAATCACCATTGCCAACAATTGGGGGTTTTCATTCTTGATTGAGAACTTTGTCATTCTTGCTTAAGAATGCAACACTTTTAATATCATTCATTGGAAGCACATAGCCTTGGACATTCTTGGAAGACTACATACACCTTAGAGTGCATTTATGCAAGGCTAAGAGACTCATTGATGATATGTGAATGCATTTTGATGCATTGGTGCATCTTGGTGAAATTTGAATGCATTTATTGGTATTGAAGGCATGAATCAATACTTGTAATGGCACATGGTATGCTTATGTGAATGCCTAATACACATGTACATGGAGGTGTTGATTGCCCATGTTTTTGACATGCATATGTAAGGGACATACATGTGTTTTGATTGATACTTTTGGAACTATATGGTGTTGTGGAAGACCTTGGACATGATGAGATTGATATTATGATATTGCAGTGCATGAGTTCATGCAAGCATTGTAAGTCATCATACCTACACCTTTGAAGTTCAAATCACACCTATCACATCACTTTGTACTCCACATTCTATTCCTAGAATATTGATGTGTGAGAGGGTACCTTGGCATTTGGTTGGAGAGGCCAAGGGGAGCATGGTTTGAATCTTCCTTGCCGTAAGTGCCATGGTAAAGCGGTAAGGAAGAGGATTAGGTACTTGGATGTGAAGAAATGGCCCCAACTTGTGCCTAGTTTTTTCGACCTAGGTATGAGGGTGGGAAGTGCTTGGCCGAGAGATCAGCAACAAGCATCAACGCACTACATCAACAACAGTTGGATTGATTCCGGCATCAACAACAGTTGGATTGATTCCGGCATCAACAACATCTTAAATTTGTCATTGCATGGGCAAATTCAATTATGTCACATGGTAAAGTGATGACGGACAACGGCAATGGCATTGCATGAGCCTATGTTACATGCATGATTTGGCAAATGATGCCTTTGTTTGGATGCAAAGTGATGTAAATTTGTTGATGGAGTGTTGATAAGAATTGATGTGAATGTTGGATATTGGATTGGGAACATATCTATATTGAGATTTGATCCAAAATACAAAGAAGATGCTGCCTAATTTTTCCCAAAAGTCTTCTATAGCTGATTAAGAAAATCACTAATCATTACTTGGTGATTAAGAAAATCACTAATAATTACTTGGTGATTAAGAGTCTCTAATGGAAAATCACACATCTTGGATGAGCCATTTGCAAGCTGTAAAGAGAGCTATTCACCTTTTGAATCGGGCAGTTGTAGGGCACCCAAATTAGGGTTTAGCAAAAAATGGAAAAGCCTAATTCAGTCTTTGAACCTTAGGGTTGTCAAAACAATGTTTAGAGTTCTTCATAATACTCCCTTAGATCTATCCAATGAGCCAAGAATCACTCTATTCCAAAATTGCTTGATAGGTCAAAACTAGCAAGTTGGCTTTTTTTAATATAAAAAGTCAATTCAATCTTGACTGAAATTTGACTTGGTCAAACCACTTGGATTATGGTTGGCATATCCCTAGTGCTATCCAACAAGCTAAGAAATACCTGATTTGGATCCATATATTGTGTTTTAGGACCATTTTCCCATTCTTTGTTGTAATGCGGTAAAAACCCTAAAACAGAGAATATTAGGGCTATTCTAAAATCTTATGTTCTTGCATATTTGCATTCTACGTCACAATATCTTTCAACAGAGCCCTAGGTAATCAAATTACAACACAATTTAAGCCTTCTACAAGCCATTTTTAATTTCCAACCATTACAAGTGGGCGTCCATCCAAGCAAATGATGGAACTTCAATTTAAGCAAGTGATGGAACTTCAAGAGATAAGGGAAGATAGGGGACTGGTGAATGATGATCTTGTATAGGATAGTGATGAGGAGAATTTTGATGAAGAGTATTTTGAGGATATGCAAGTAAGAATAAACAGTTTTTTCCAAGAAACCTTCTTTAAGGATGTTTGGTGTACGAGGACATGGCTTCTCTCAAGCAAGGCCAGTCGGAGATTCTTCATTCTTGAAAGAAATGGATGGAGACTCCTATAAAAGGCCTTTATCATTTGAGATTCAACACAAAGGAAAATATACTTTTGAAGACATAAGGATTATAGAACATTATGATGCAAAAGCAAGGCTTAGATTTGCCATGATACATGTACTGTTTACATACAAGGTTGTTGGAATCCATGAAGGTGCAATATTTTATTTATTATATGGTATCTAATCAAGTGAGTAGTTTATGGTTCAAAAGAGGAGAGCCATTTGCATAAAATTTTCTTTCATTCGATGGAGAACGAGTCACTTGCATGGGACTCAAGGATTGGATTCATAATTGGGATGCTTATTTTCATGCCTTTCCTTGTGATGAGCTTGCCAAAGGGAAGAAAGTGACTTCTCATTTCAAAGGAAGAGTTAGATCTTGGTGGTTGAAGGAAATGCACAACTATGATTTGGATTGGTAGAATTTGGCATATGATGTTGTGGAATACTTTGCAACCACCCAAGAGCAAAATTTCTTTAGAGATCGATGCATGGTATTCTCACATGAAGAATCTATATCTAGCTATATGGAGAAATATTGGTACCTTTCCTCTTCATTCCCAACATCAAAGAGAAGAAAAGTATAGAGGGTTTTGTGCAAATATTGGACAAATATTTCATGCAAGTAGCTCAAAATATTGGTTTAGACAAGATCTTGGTGTTGATGGGACTTGTCCACATGCATGCCCAAAGGGTCAATCACAAGGGTAATCTTGTTGAGCTAAGCAAGAGGATGGAATGCTTCAGCAAATGTTGAAAGATTTTGATATCAAGATTGATAAAAGAGGTTACCCACTCACTCAATCTTTTGGTCATTGCATAGAGTATGACTATTTAGGTCTTTATGCACACATTGTGGGTGTTGAAGTGGAGGAGACACTTGCTCTGATTTCTGGAAAGCAAGTAAATGAGGAGATATCGATGCTGGTTCTCTCTCGATAAAGTAGATTTGGTGTCACATACATATGGGGGATGGGGCCCATGCACTTGGGATTAGGGTCATTTACATATGTGCCTTTGGGGCCTTGGGCTATATGATACATAGGGTTCATGGGCATTGTACACTTTTATGATTAGTTTGACTATTATCTTTCTTGGAGCTCTCATGCCCAAGGTTTCATGGGGTGAACTTCTCCCATGAGATGTGAGGATGGTGACCCACATCCATGTTGTCACTCCATGCCTTGCATGGCCAACCCTAGTTTCTTGCACACACAAACACACACACACACACACACACACACACACACACACACACACACACACATACACTCAGAGAGATTTACTATTGACAATTGAAAAATGATGTGCAAATCTAGTAGGAAGTTAATATCTAGTATTGAGGCCCTTACCCACGAGGGATTTTAGAGGCAACAAAGATCATTAGATGCAGAGTCCCACAGTAACATGATGACTTTAGTTGTGGTTAGAGAGTGTGCTACAATGCCATGTTTCTACTTCACTCAATACTGGGACTGTCCTTAGAAAATGTAAGTATACACTTCTTCTTCTAATGATATCTTAGTTTCTTTGTACATTCACTGATAGCATATATGTAGTTTTTTGTATGTGTAGAATCTACGATTAAAGGAATATACAAATTTGGATGTACAACTATTTAGGGACACAACAATTGAAACTCTAAGCAATAATATTAAGAAACGAGAGCCTGATGTGCCATATGCATTTGTGCCCCCTCCACAACGGCCAAGACCAATGCCGTTTGGTAGTACCCACAAACACATTGATAGGGAGTGGATCCACCTTGGAGATTCACCATTCCCTCGACGGGAGAAAGAACAACACAAGAGCATGTTAGTAAATCTCCCCAATAGTAAGAGAAAGCTTCCACTGCTCAACAATAATATTCTAAATCAACCTAGTTAACTAGCATTCACATATTAAGAACACACCTCTAATGCAATGACTAAATTCAATATAATTGATAATGTAAGAAGGCATTGATCTTTATATTAATTGAGCTCGACATGTATAAAAGTTTTTCATGTCGAATGTTAACAAGGCATTTTTGTATCTTCATGTTGTAATGATGATCTCTATTATATAGTCGATAACACCAAGAAAATTTGCTTCATGGTAATGTCTTTACACGAAATGTTCCTTTCATTCTCCACGGTACCTATATGTAGACTTCAAAGTATTGTATGTAAGTAATAGACTATTATGGCTTAATTTTAAAATCTATATATTTTCAAGGTAGAGGAGCAAGTATGCACAAGACGTGTGGTTGCCATTGAAGTAAATAGAAACAAAAAAAATGCAAAAAGAAGAAAGAAGTAACATTTATACAACAACATATAGACCAAAGATAACTCTTAAATTTTTATTATAGATGGAAAGGTTAAAATCTCAAGGTGATTCCACAACCTCTAAGATATGTGGTTCGATATAAACAGAGAAGGATTTGGAAGCTTCACTCCTAATTCTGATTTTCCTACCATCTAACTAAAATTAGAAATCCCTTAATGCATCACTACACATCAATTGGATGTATTATCTAAGAAAGGCCAATGGCTAATGGCTTTCTAAACTGACCACTAACGGGTCTCGACCTTGTGATTGGATTACAATATCTATGATGGAAGAGTGAGTTTCATCACACATGTCTTGATCCAAGGTTTGCCCGACGTCTCTCTATAGTTGCCATCTTCTGTACAAAATCACATGCATAATGTTTACCTCCCAATGAAATACCTAGCCATAAAAACAATCAATTGCTTAAAATTAACGGATGTCACCCTAACAAAATTTTCTACAAACACAGACAAACTTTATGTTTTGATTTCACCTGAAATGTAACATCTAACATTGTTACTTTGTATTCAATGGCATCTTTTACAAAGGTCATCTTTACATCACATCACTCCCCCAAAAATGGGTTCACCCAATCATTATCAAGGGACCTCACTTAATATGTAAGTTTGTTTTCTTGACACCTTTACATGATGCAAACATCTATGCAAAGGCACTAAATGGTATAAACCAACTCTCATGGACATCTTTAGAACTTGTTTAATGGTTTCATTGTTGCATGCATATCTATTCTTATCTTATTCTTGTATGTTGCAATAATGTTTGTGCAATAGCAAACCCATTCTTGGCTAGACAAGGTGGTATTGTTTGCATTAAATATACATGGAATTATAATAGAATATTCTATGTACTACTAAATGGTTGGGTGGGTTATCATATAGCAATGTGCCTTTATTACTTTCTTTTCAGTTTTGAAAGTAATAAAACTAAAAAGATCAATAGTTTGTCTTTAGGGGGGAGGGAGGGGAATAGTCATTTGATAATTTGTCTTTGAGGGAAAAAATAAAAAAGCCAATTGTGATTTTGATGGTGAGCTATGGCGAGGTTGGATTTATGCTTAGATACCCTTATTGTGCGGGAAGGGGAGGCCAGGGGGTTGTTTATCTTTTAGAGAAGGGTAGAAAAAGTCATGATTTTTTCAAAAGAAAGGAACAATTACACAAAAAATACAGGTTTAATATGAGTCCTACAAATGAAACTTTGAGCCTACCATTAAAATTGAAGGGACATCCTAGCATGAGTTTAGTCGTCTAACTCTATGTGAGTGATTACTTGCCTGCGTTTGATCAGCCCTTGCAAGGTTCAAACACAAGATCCCAAATCCATTCAAGGGAAAGCTCCAAGAGGCAAGTTACCTTCCAAAAAAAATCTTAAGGATAATTATAAAGTTTACTTAATTATCGAGAGATAAACTATAATCAATGTGAAGTTCAGAACACCCCTACAAAATTACACTTTGAAAAATTTAATGTAAGGCAAATTCACAACTTATTTTCCTTAATCTTGGTCGTGGGAAATTACAAAACAAAGATCAAGTTGTCTTTGGTGGGTAGAGCATGCCTTAAGATTCTCATAAAAAAGTGTTGTGGAGAGAACCTATGTTTTCAAGATATTGCTTTTTGTAGTCTTTTGAAAAGTTTGTATTTTACGGGGGGCACAGTTGGGGGGGTGTTAAATCATTTTTAAGATAATGCTCAAGCTCAATCAACTAATTTTTGAGATGAAATTTATTCAACTGATGTGGACAACACCCCTATAAAACACCCCTGATTTGGACAACACCCCTGATGTGGACAACACCCCTATAAAACCTACATCGTCCAAAAATTTAAGATAGTTAAATTTGTAACTAATTTTCCTTAATTGTAGTCATGGAATTTGCAACAAAGCATTACTTCCTTTGGTGGGTGTTGCGTCCATCGAGACTCCCATAAAAAAATGATGTGGAGAGCACCTATGTTCTCAAGTTAGTGCCTTTTGTAGCCTTTTCAAGACTTTGTCTTTAGGGCGGAGGGGGGCATAACTATTTTAAAATTTATCTTCAAGGGAAAACATAAAATCGATTGTGATTTTGATGGTGAGATATGGTCTAGCTAGATTTATGCTTAGATACCCTTCTTTTGGGGAAGGGGAGGCCAGGGGGTTGTTTATCTTTTAATAAGGGTAGAAAAAGTCATTATATTTTCAAAAGAAAGGGTTAATTACACAAAAATGGAGGTTTAATATGAGTCTTACAAATGGAATTTTGAGCCTACCATTTAAATTCAAGGGACATCCTAGCATGAACTTAGTGTAACTCTATAAGTCTGATTAGCCATGAGTTTGATCATTGCAAGGTTCAAACACGAGGTCCAAACTCCATTCAAGGGAAAGATCCAAGACGTAATTTTCCTTCCAACAAATAATTTTAAGAACAATGCTCAAGCTTACTTAATTTTCCAAATAAACTATAATCAATGTGAAGTTCAGAACACCCCTAAAAGATTTACACCCTGAAAAATATAATGCAACGTAAATTCACAACTTTTTCCTTAATCTTGGTCATGAAAATTGTAACAAAGAGCAATTTCTCTTTGGTGGGTAGAGCATGCCGCAAGATTCTCATTAAAAAAAGTGATGTGGAGAGAACTTATGTTTTTAAGATATTGCTCTTTGTAGTCTTTTTTCAAAAGTTTATATTTTTTGGCGGGCACGGCTGGGGGGTGTTAAATTATTTTAAGGCTAATGCTAAAGCTCAATCAATTAATTTTTGAGATTAACTTTCTTCAACGTATATTTAGAACACCCCTATAAGACATGCACCGTCCAAAATGTTAAGGCGGTCAAATTCATAAATAAATTTTTCTTAATTCTACTCATGGAAATAGCAACAAAGCATGGTTTCCCTTTGGTGGTGTTGTTGCCATCAAGACTGTCATCAGAAAGTGATGTGGAGAGAATCTATGTTTTCAAGTTAGTGCCTTTTGTAGCCTTCTCAATAGTTTATCTTTAGGGAGGAGGGAGGGGAATAGTCATTTGATAATTTGTCTTTAAGGGAAAAAAAAAAACAATTGTGATTTTGATGGTGAGCTATGGTCACGTTAGATTTATGCTTGGATACCTTTAATGTGGGGAAGGGGAGGCCACGGGGTTGTTTATTGTTTAGAGAAGGGTAGAAAAAGTTATTATTTTTTCAAAGAGAGGAACAATTACATAAAAAATGCAGGTTTAATATGAGTCCTACAAATGGAAATTTGAGCCTACCATTCAAATTGAAGGGACATCCTAGCATGAGCTTAGTCTAACTCTATGACTGATTACTTGCCTGAGTTTGATCAGCCCTTGCAAGGTTCAAACACAAGGTCACGAATCCATTCAAGGGAAAGCTCCAAGTGGCAAGTTTCCTTCCAAGAAAAAAATTTAAGGACAATGGTGAAGTTTACTTAAATATTGAGATAAACTATAATCAATGTGAAGTTCAGAACACCCCTACAAAAATTACACTCTAAATAATTTAATGTAAGGAAAATTCACAACTTATTTTGCTTAATCTTAGTCGTGCAAATTACAACATAGAGTGAGTTGTCTTTGGTGGGTAGAGCATGCCTCAATATTCTCATCAAAAAGTGATTTTGAGAGAACTTATGGTTTCAGATACTGCTTTTTGTAGTCTTTTAAAAAGTTTGTATTTTACGGGGGGCATACTTGGGGGGGTGTTAAATCATTTTAAGGAGAACGCTGAAGCTCAATCAATTAAGTTTTGAGATGAACTTTATTCAACTTATGTTCTGAACACCCCTATAAAACTTGCATCTTCAAAAAATTTAAGGTAGAGAAATTCATAACTAATTTTTTTTAATTCAAGTCATGGACATTGCAACAAAGCACGATTCCCCCTTCGGTGGGTATCCACCATCAAGACTCTCATCAAAAAGTGATGTGCAGAGCACCTATGTTTTTAAGTTAGTGCCTTTTGTAGTGTTTTTAAGGCCGGGTTTGTCTTTGGGAGGGAGGGGGGGAAGGAGGGGAGGGGGAGGGGGAGGGATAGGCACTTCAAAATTTGTGTTTAAGAGAAAACATAGTAAGTCGATTGTGATTTTCATGGTGAGATTTTTCTAGCTAGATTTATGCTTAGATATCATTCTTTTGGGGAAGGGGACGCGAGGGGGATTGTTTATCTTTTAAAGAAGGGTAGAAAAAGTCATTATTTTTTCAAAAGAAGGAATAATTACACAAAAAATGGAGGTTTAATATGAGTCCTACAAATGTAATTTTTAGCGCACCATTCAAATTCTAGGGACATCCTAGCATGAGCTCAGTGTAAGTCTATGACTGATTAAGCTCGAGTCTGATCATTCCTTGCAAGGCTCAAACATGGGGTCCACACTCCATTCAAGGGAAAGCTCCAAGAAACACCATATTAGAGAATTTGGGAATCTCCCAATTCCCATTTTTGAATACTAAAAAAGGGGGACATGGATAACATGTTTGTAAGTTTCTCAAAGCCCTATCATGTGACCTATCATTGGAAAGCGCTTGAAAAATGGCATCTAAAGAGCCATAAACCACTCATTTTAGATTAATGGTGTTCAAGTTATGGAAAATCCAAAGTTTTGACCACATGTCCCAAACTTGTGGGAAATTCCCATATTCCCCAATATGGTGTTAAGAGGTAAGTTTCCTTCTAACAAACAATTTTAAGGACACTGTTGATTAATTTTCCAGCTAAACTATAATAAATGTGAAACTCCCCTATAAAATTAACACCTTGAAAAATTCAAGGCAAGGCAAATTCACAACTTATTTTCCTTAATCTTGGTCATGGAAATTAAAACAAAGAGCAAGTTGTCTTTTGGTGGGTAGAGCATGCCTCAAGATTCTCATCAGAAGTGATGTGGAGAGAACCTATGTCTTGAAGATATTGCTTTTTATATTCTTTTCAAAAGTTTGTATTTTTAGGGGGGGGGAGTGTTAAATCATTTTAATGATAATGTTAAAGCTCCATCAATTAATTTTTAAGGATAATGTTAAAGCTCCATCAATTAATTCTAGAGATGTAATTTATTTAACTTATATTCCGAACACGCCTATAAAACCTGCACAGTCCAAAAATTCAAGGTAGTCAAATTCATAGCTAGTTTCCCTTAATTGTAGTCATGGAAATAGCAACAAAGCATGATTTTTCTTTGGTGGATGTTGCATCCATGAAGACTCTAAAAAAAAAGTGATGCGGAGAGTACCTATGTTTTCAAGCTAGTGCCTTTTGTAGCATTTTCAAGAGTTTGTCTTTAGGGGGGATGAATAGTCATTTGAAAATTTGACTTTAAGGGAAAACATAAAAAGTCGATTGTGATTTTGATGGTGAGCTATGGTCTGGCTAGCTTTATGCTTAGATACCCTTCTTTTGGGGAAGGGGAGGCCAGGGGGTTTATCTTTTAAAGAAGGGTAGAAAAATCATTATTTTTTTAAAAGAAAGGCACAATTACACAAAAAGTGGAGGTTTAATATGAGTCCTACAAATGGAATTTCGAGCCTACCATTCAAATTCAAGGGACATCCTAGCTTAGCCTAACTCTATAAATGATTAAGCCTGAGTCTGATTATCCCTTGCAAGGTTCAAACATGAGGTCTATACTCCACTCAAGGGAAGGCTCCAAGAGGCAAGTTTCCATCCAACAAATAATTTTAAGGACAATGCTAAAGCTTACTTAACTTTCTAGACAAACTATAATCAATGTGAAGTTCAGAACACCTCTACAAAATTTACACCCCCTAAAAATTTAACGAAAGGCAATTTCACAACTTATTTTCTTGTAAGGTTTAAACATGGTGTCCATACTCCATTCAAGGGAAAGCTCCAAGAGGAATGTTTCCTTCCAACAAACAATTTTAAGGACATTGTTGAAGCTTACTTAATTTTCTAGATAAACTGTAATAAATGTGAAGTTCCGAACACCCCTATAAAATTTTCACCACCCTGAAAAATTTAAGGCAAGGCAAATTCACAACTTATTTTCCTTAATCACGGTCGCAAAAATTACAACAATGAGCAGTGTTTCTTTGGTGGGTAGAGCATGCCTCATGATTCTCATCAAAAAGTGATATGGAGAGAATCTATATTCAAGATATTGCTTTTTGTATTCTTTTCAAAAGTTTGTATTTTTGAGGGGGGGTGTTAAATCATTTTAAGGATAATGCTAAAGCTCCATCAATTAATTTTAAAGGATCATTTTAAGGATAATGCTAAATCTCCATCAATTAATTTTTAAAATGTACTTTATTCAGCTTATGTTCAGAACACCCCTATAAAACGTGCATTGTCCAAAAATTTAAGGGAGTCAAGTTCACAGCTAATTTTTCTTAATTCTAGTCATGGAAATAGAGACAAAGCATGATTTTTCTTTGATGGGTGTTGCATCCACCAAGACTCTCATCAAAAAGTGATGTGGAGAGCACCTTTGTTTTCAAGTTAGTGCCTTTTGTAGCATTTTCAAGAGTTTGTCTTTAGGGGGGATGAATAATCATTTGAAAAATTGACTTTAATGGAAAACATAAAAAGTCGATTGTGATTTTGATGGTGAGACTGGCTTTATGCTTAGATACCCTTCTTTTGGGGAAGCGGAGGCCAGGGGAGTTGTTTATCTTTTAAACAAGGGTAGAAAAAGTCATTATTTTTTCAAAAGAAAGGCACAATTACACAAAAAGTGGAGGTTTAATGTGAGTCCTACAAATGGAATTTCGAGCCTACCATTCAAATTTAAGGGACATCCTAGCATGAGCTTAGTCTAACTGTATGTCTGATTAGCCCTTGCAAGGTGCAAACAGGAGGTCCATAGTCCATTTAAGGGAAAGCTCCAAGGGCCAAGTTTCCTTCCAACAACAAATAATTTTAAGGACAATATTGAAGCTTACTTAACTTTCTAGTTAAACTATAATCAAGGTGAAGTTCAGAACACCTCTACAAAATTTACACCCTTCAAAATTTAACGGAAGGCAAATTCACAACTATTTTCTTTAATCTTTGTCGTGGAAATTACAATCTTTGGTGGGTAGAAGATTCTCTTCAAAAAGTGATGTGGAGAGAACCTATGATTTCAAGATATTGCTTTTTTGTAGTCTTTTCAAAAAGTTTTGTATTTTACGGGGGTAGTGGGTTACAATTTGAAAGCCTGAGTCTATGCATGACTTGACTTGACCAGCCCTTTCTAGTTTTACGAAGCCGCTTTGCGTGCTTATTCTTTTGCTTCGGTTTGGCCATCTGATCTTCTTTTGCTCGATTTGCAGCCCCTTCTCTTGCACACAAAGAGAGGTTGATCATAATACTCTCTGCTATTTGTATCATCTTCAATGTATTTTCCCTTCATCGTGCCTTCTCGTCTGATTGCGCAAACCAGACGTGTGGCCATGTTGTCAATATTAGGTACCCTTTCAGTCTACACAGCAGGCCTGAATGCCCCTCTTTCTCCTCTTATTTTCTTCTCGACTGCCATCCATCATCAGGGAAGCTCTACTTGCCGATAACAAACGCAACATACAGTATTAGTGGGCACTCCACTACTTCGCTTCAAGTGACAGAAATCAACAACGATAGCCTCATTGTGGATGTTACCAGCTTTAATGCGTCACTGATCCTTAATTCAACATATAGTTTTGATGTTTCAAATAGAACTTCCATCCTTCCCAGGCCCATACATTATATCAAATCAGAATATGTTTGGAAGCTTCGGTTGCATGATTGCCGTTGTTTTTACGGGCAAAGTAAATGGCTCTGGCTCTGGCTCTCTCCGTTGAGGTTAGTGGTTGCTATGTATCCTGCCCAGCTGATGAAAAGAATCCAGTCTGTGGCTATGAAACCTGCTGTGTGTCATCCTTACCTTCTACAGTATCCTCCTGTCGCTACGTTAACTACTTGGCTCGCTTGTATAAAAGTTTTTCATGTCGAATGTTAACAAGGCATTTTTGTATCTTCATGTTGTAATTCTGATCTCTTTTTTATAGTCGATAACACCAAGAAAATTTGCTTCATGGTAATGTCTTTACACGAAATGTTCCTTTCATTCTCCACGGTACCTATATGTAGACTTCAAAGTATTGTATGTAAGTAATAGCCTATTATGGCTTAATTTTAAAATCTAAATATTTTCAAGGTAGAGGAGTAAGTATGCACAAGACGTGTGGTTGCCATTGAAGTAAATAGAAAAAAAAATGCAAAAAAAAGAAAGAAGTAACATTTATACAACAACATATAGACCAAAGATAACTCTCAAAATTTTATTTTAGATGGAAAGGTTAAAATCTCAAGGTGATTCCACAACCTCTAAGATATGTGGTTTGATACAAATAGAGAAGGATTTGGAAGCTTCACTTCTACTTCTGATTTTCCAACCATCTAACTAAAATTAGAAATTCCTTAATGCATCACTACACATCAATTGGATGTATTATCTAAGAAAGGCCAATGGCTCATGGCTTTCTAAACTGACCACTAACGGGTCTCGACCTTGTGATTAGATTACAATATCTATGATGGAAGAGTGAGTTTCATCACACATGTCTTGATCCAAGATTTACCCGACGTCTCTCCATAGTTGCCATCTTCTGTACAAAATCACATGCATAATGTTTACCTCCAATGAAATACCTGGCCATGAAAACAATCAATTGCTTAAAATTAACGGATGTCACCCTAACAGAATTTTCTACAAACACAAACAAACTTTATGTTTTGATTTCACTTGAAATGTAACATCTCACATCACTCTACATCTTATGTGAGTATTTACTCATTTTTTGGGGGGATTTTATTTATTTCTTCTATTTATCTTCTTCATAAATTTGGAATGGCATCTTTTACAAAGGTCATCTTTACATCCCATCACTCCCCCAAAAATTGGTTCACCCAATCATTATCAAGGGACCTCACTTAATATGTAAGTTTGTTTTCTTGACACCCTCACATGATGCAAACATCTATGCAAAGGCACTAAATGGTATAAACCAACTCTCATGGACATCTTTAGAACTTGTTTCATGGTTTCATTGTTGCATGCATATCTATTCTTATCTTATTCTTGTATGTTGCAATGATGTTTGTGCAATAGCAAACCCATTCTTGGCTAGACAATGGTGGTATTGTTTGCATTAAATATACATGGAATTATAATAGAATATTCCATGTACTAACAAATGGTAGGGTGGGTTATCATATAGCAATGTGCCTTTATTACTTTCTTTTCAGTTTTGAAAGTAATAAAACTAAAAAGAATTTTTTGTAGAGTCATTATTTCATATGTTTTCCTCAAAACCATTAAAAAGTAGCACCAAAAAGTAGTGTCAAAAAGTAGAAAAGTGGTACCACCTAACCATGCTTTTACCCCATGGTGACGTAGCATTATGTTTGTGTGCATATAAATTTGCTGCATAAGGACTGAATGCTCCTTGAGTGCTCTGTCTCATCATGATCCAATTTGACTTCCTCAACCGCCGCTGAGGGATCCAGAGAGAGAGGAAAACAAAAAAAAGGACTCGGTGTTGGAAGCTTATTCCACAACTTCAAAAGTGTTGAACCTTTTCAACATCCTCGTCTCATGAACCCTAGTGATGTTGAAAGCAAAGATATGTTTTGGTTGAAGGCAACAAGTTCGATAGGACTGTGCATGATCAAGACCTAATGAAGAGTCCAAGCTTTGTCAGGAGGTTTTGAAGTTCCTCAAGTGAGGTCATGGAGGTACTGTCGAGCTCAATTAATATACAGACCAATGCCTTCTTACATTATCAATTATATTGAATTAAGTCATTGCATTAGAGGTGTGCTCTTAATATGTGAATGCTAGTTAACTAGGTTGATGTAGAATATTATTGTTGAGAAGTGGAACCTTGTTCTTACTATTGGGGAGATTTACTAACATGCTCTTGTGTTGTGCTTTTTCCCGTCGAGGGAATGGTGAATCTCCAAGGTGGATCCACTCCCTATCAATGTGTTTGTGGGTACTACCAATGGCATTGGTCTTGGCCGTTGTGGAGGGGGCACAAACGCATATGGCACATCAGGCTCTCGTTTCTTAATATCATTGATTAGGGTTTCAATTGTTGTGTCCCTAAATAGTTGTACATCCAAATTTGTATATTCCACTAATCGTAGATTCTACACATACAAAAAACTACATATATGCTATCAATGAATGTACAAAGAAACTGAGATATCATTAGAAGAAGAAGTGTATACTTACATTTTCTAAGGGCAGTCCCAGTATTGAGTGAAGTAGAAACATGGCATTGTAGCACACTCTCTAACCAAAGCTAAAGTCATCATGTTACTATGGGACTCCGCATCTAATGATCTTTGTTGCCTCTAGAATCCCTCATGGGTAAGGGGGGCCTCAATACTAGATATTAACTTCCTAATAAATTTGCACATCATTTTTCAATTGTCAATAGTAAATCTCTCTCTCTCTCTCTCTCTCTCTCTCTCTCTCTCTCTCTCTGTGTGTGTGTGTGTGTGTGCAAGAAACTAGGGTTGGCCACTCAAGGCATGGAGTGACAACATGGGTGTGGGTCACCATCCTAACATCTCATATGGGAGAAGTTCACCATGAAACCTTGGGCATGAGAGCTCCAAGAAAGATAATAGTCAAAATAATCATAAAAGTGTACAATGCCCATAAACCCTATGTATCATATAGCCCAAGGCCCCAAAGGCACATATGCAAATGACCCTAATCCCAAGTGCATGGGCCCCATGCATGTGACACCAAATCTACTTTATCGAGAGAGAACCAACATTGAGATCTCCTCATTTACTTGCTTTCCGGAAATAAGAGCAAGTGTCTCCTCCACTTCAACACCCACAATGTGTGCATAAAGACCTACATAGTCATACTGTATGCAATGACCAAAAGATTGAGTGAGTGGCTAACCTCTTTTATCAATCTTGATATCAAAATCTTTCAACATGAGCTGAAGCATTCCATCCCCATTCAAACATGAAATGTATCCAAGAATGGCTACTACCAATGGAATCATTTCTATCTTGCTTAGCTCAACAAGCTTACCCTTGTGATTGACCCTTTGGGCATGCATGTGGACAAGTCCCATCAACACCAAGATCTTGTCTAAACCAATATCCTCACCAATTTGCAAAATATTTTGAGCTACTTGCATGAAATATTTGTCCAATATTTGCACAAAACCCTCTATACTTTTCTTCTCTTTGATGTTGGGAATGAAGAGGAAAGGTACCAATATTTCTCCATAGAGCTAGATATAGATTCTTCAAGTGAGAATACCATGCATCAATCTCTAAAGAAATTTTGCTCTTGGGTGGTCGCAAAGTATTCCACAACATCATATGCCCTATTCTACCAATCCCAATCATAGTTGTGCATTTCCTTCAATCACCAAGATCTAACTCTTCCTTTGAAATGAGAAGTCACTTTCTTCCCTTTGGCAAGCTCATCACAAGGAAAGGCATTAAAATAAGCATCCCAATTATGAATCCAATCCTTGAGTCCATGCAAGTGACTCGTTCTCCATCGAATGAAAGAAAACTTTGTGCAAATGGCTCTCCTCTTTTGAACCATAAACTACTCACTTGATTAGATACCATATAATAAATAAAATATTGCACCTTCATTGATTCCAACAACCTTGTATGTAAACAGTACATGCATCATGGCATATCTAAGCCTTGCTTTTGCATCATAATGTTCTATAATCCTTATGTCTTCAAAAGTATATTTTCCTTTGTGTTGACTCTCAAATGATAAAGGCCTTTTATAGGAATCTCCATCCATTTCTTTCAAGAATGAAGAATCTCCGACTGGCCTTGCTTGAGAGAAGCCTTGTCCTTGTACATCAAACATCCTTAAAGAAGGTTGCTTGGAAAAAAATATTTATTCTTACTTGCATATCCTCAAAATACTCTTCATCAAAATTCTCCTCATCACTATCCTCTACAAGATCATCATTCACCATTCCCCTATCTTCCCTTATCTCTTGAAGTTCCATCACTTGCTTGAATTGAAGTTCCATCATTTGCTTGGATGGACGCCCACTTGATATAATGGTTGGAAATGGAAAATGGCTTGTAGAAGGCTTAAATTGTGTTGTAATTTGATTACCTAGGGCTCTATTGAAAGATCTTGTGATGTAGAATGCAAATATGCAAGAACATAAGATTTTAGAATAGCGTTAATATTCTCTGTTTTAGGGTTTTTACCACATTGCAACAAAGAATGGGAAAATGGTCCTAAAACACAAAATATGGATCCAAATCAAGTATTTCTTGGCTTGTTGGATAGCACTAGGGATATGCCAACCATAATCCAAGTGGTTTGACCAAGTCAAATTTCAATCAAGATTGAATTGACTTTTTATATTAAAAAAAAGTCAACTTGCTAGTTTTGACCTATCAAGCAATTTCGGAATAGAGTGGTTCTTGGCTCATTGGTGGATAGATCTAAGGGAGTATTATGAAGAACTCTAAACAATGTTTTGACAACCCTAAGGTTCTAAGACTGAATTAGGGTTTTTTATTTTCTATTAAACCCTAATTTGGGTGCCCTACAAGTGTCCGATTCAAAAGGTGAATAGCTCTCTTTATAGCTTGCAAATGGCTCATCCAAGATCTGTGATTTTTCGAGATTCTTAATCACCAAGTAATTATTAGTGATTTTCTTAATCACCAAGTAATGATTAGTAATTTTCTTAATTAGCTATAGAAGACTTTTGGGAAAAATTGGGCAGCATCTGCTTTGTATTTTGGATCAAATCTCAATATAGATATGTTCCCAATCCAATATCTAACATTCACATCAATTCTTATCAACACTCCATCAACAAATTTACATCACTTTGCATCCTAACAAATCATTTGCCAAATCATGCATGTAACATAGGCTCATGCAATGACATTGCCGTTGTCCATCATCACTTTACCATGTGACATAATTGAATTTGCCCATGCAATGACAAATTTAAGATGTTGTTGATGCCGGAATTAATCCAACTGTTGTTGATGTAGTGCGTTGATGCTTTGCTGATCTCTCGGCCAAGCACTTCCCACCCTCACACCTAGGTCGAAACTAGGCACAAGTTGGGGCCATTTCTTCACATCCAAGTACCTAATCCTCTTCCTTACCGCTTTACCATGGCTCTCACGGCAAGGAAGATTCAAACAATGCTCCCCTTGGCCTCTCCAACCAAATGCCAAGGTACCCTCTCACACATCAAGATTCTAAGAATAGAATGTGGAGTACAAAGTGATGTGATAGGTGTGATTTGAACTTCAAAGGTGTAGGTATGATGACTTACAATGCTTGCATGAACTCATGCACAATATCATAATATTAATCTCATCATGTCCAAGGTCTTCCACAACACCATATAGTTCCAAAAGTATCAATCAAAACACATGTATGTCCCTTACATAGGCATGTCAAAAACATGGGCAATCAACACCTCCATGTACATGTGTATTAGGCATTCACATACGCATACCATGTGCCATTACAAGTATAGATTCATGCCTTCAATACCAATAAATGCATTCAAATTTCACCAAGATGCACCAATGCATCAAAATGCATTCACATATCATCAATGAGTCTCTTAGCCTTGCATAAATGCACTCTAAGGTGTATGTAGTCTTCCAAGAATGTCCAAGGCTATGTGCTTCCAATGAATGATATTAAAAGTGTTGCATTATTAAGCAAGAATCACAAAGCTCTCAAGCAAGAATGAAAACCCCCAATTGTTGGCAATGGTGATTAAAACCTTTAATTGCAAGCTTCAAAGAGTATTAAGCCTTGCTAATGATCATTATCATCATTCTTTGTACTTGGATTGTTGATAAGAAACCTTGATTATACTTGCAGATTAAGCTTGATCTTGCATACCTGCAGACTTGAGTAAACAATGAAGATTCTTACCATGGAAAGAAAAAATGCAGCTTTAAATGGTATGAGGGAGAGGCTTCAAAGTGGAGAGAGAAATGCACACAGCAGACCACAGGTCTTGGAAGTGAAATGCACACAGCAGACCACAGGTCTTGGAAGTGAAATGCACAGTTGATTTCGTTTGTAGAAGCCATGACAGCCCAATCAAAGGAGAAACCATCGCTGTTGTTGCCCTTTCACGTGGCATCCAAGAGAAAATGTAGCAACTGGCTATGAATGCTGGTCTTTCATAGATCTTCTTCACAGCCACTGTAGTGATGAAAAAAAAATGCCATGATGCATAGAATTTTGCCGTTCATAGGCTGACGTATGATTTGATGTCACCACGCTAGTTACATATTAGGCTTGGATTAGGCTTGTCTATATGTCTTGACACTCCAAACTAAGGTAAAATCAACATGAAATGAAGCAAGAAAAATGGAAATTAGGCACTAATTACATAGATCAATGCAAGCACAGTCATCATTAGTAGTGATTAAAAGGCCATTAAAGCAATTTTTGTGCAAAATAATGGTTGTAGAAAAACTCAAAAATAGCCATGGCCTTAACCTTGAATACAAGCATTATGGTACTCTATGTGAAGATGAAGAGTAGCTCAATAAAAACCCTAATTTTAGGGAAAAAAACATTTGAGAGAGGAAGGCAAGATTAGCTCCAAGGATCAAGCAAGGGTGAGGAAGAAGGGAAAAAAAAAGTTTTGATTAAGGAAGTTAATCATGATTAGTAAACATTTCCCCAAAATTTGGTCATACCATTCAAATTTTGGAGCGGCTACCCCAAATTTTGATCCACAATGACCCATAGCCCCCCCCCCCACCCCCAAGCTTAGAACAACCCAAAAAATCAAAGAGATTCAATCATCCCTCAATCACCTAGCCATTTCTTGATCAAGAAAATCAAGAAAATGTAAAAAAATTATTTTTTTTTGGAAAATTGGATCAAAGACATGGGATCAATTCAAAGATCTGATACCAATGCAAGAAACTAGGGTTGGCCACTCATCAAGGCATGGAGTGAGAACATGGGTGTGGGTCACCATCCTCACATCTCATATGGGAGAAGTTCACCACCGCCGTAAAAGTGTAGGCATGAGAGCTCCAAGAAAGATAATAGTCAAAATTATCATAAAAATGTACAACGCCCAATAGCCCTATGTATCATATAGCCCAAGGCTCCCAAAGGCACATATATAAATAACCCTAAGCCCAAGTGCCTAGGCCCCATCCCCCATGTGCATGTGAAAAAAAAATCTACTTCGTTACTCTCTCTCTCTCTCTCTCTCTCTCTCTCTCTCTCTCTCTCTCTCTCTCTCTGTGTGAGTAATATAAAAAACGATCGCACGGACTTACTACCTCATGCTGCCATGAAATCCTACAGTTGAATTGGTGTAACATCGCTTGGACTCAATATCTATAACAATCAAACTCTAGTGTTCACTACAAAAGTCAATAAACATTATAAGATGGTAAATCTAGTATCTATGGCAACATACCAAAGTATAATTTAGGTCACATGACTCTTACTTTTCACAATAGGCCATTACATAGATCTGGGCTTCGTCCAAAACTACATGCCTAAACTATGGACATATATCCACGTAGCAAACCTCCTCTAAAACCAAAAGAAAGGATATAAGAGAATCCAAAATATATACCTTGCACTAGTCTTCCCATGGGAGATTTGATAAAATCAAGCTGCACTGATAATTCACATCATATTACTTTGAGAAATAATAACACTTGAAATTAAAGTTTAGGGCCCCTAGACATAGCAAACCTTAAAATAGCCTGCATAACTTTGTCGTTGACCTCCTTGTGCATTCTAGAGAAGACATCAATCTCCTCCACATCAAAAGGGAAGTATTAAGGAGCGTTTCACACTAGAAATGTCACAACGAAGGAGGGGACAAATACCTCAAAGCTTCAACATTAGAATTATGAAATTCTAGAGAGGAACCTTCTCTCCTCGCCCTTTCAATACTCTCCCTATTATCCTCTCTATTTTTGGCTTCATTATTGGTCTTTTGTATGTTGAAGCACGTGTCACGCAAATGATTGACCTTTGTCTCTTCAATGGCAGTAACTCTTTCTCTTAGGGGAGGGATCTCTAGGATACCTTTCATCTTTGTTTTAGTGAGGTTAACTAGCTCTAGATTCTTGTCATACCAAAACCTAAGAAGCGGTTAGTGAGTACATGTCCTTGGACATCACTGTCACTATGTGTGCATGGGTAGCTAGAATGTAGCTATTCTAAAAATTCACAATGAGCCAATCCTCGGCAGTCTCCTATAAAAGAAACCCACCGCCGCCACCTCCCAACACATACCATAGTGGTTCCTTTTGCAAATGAATCTAACAAGGCCAGTACTGGAATGGGAGCTTTTGAATTGCTATCTACATGTGTCTCTGCACCTTTTCACAGTTCATGTAAAACAGACCTATGCTATTTGTATCTCTGAGTCCCCATTGAACCAAGGCTGGATAAATTCTCTCCCATTGCAACTTTTTGACCTATCTTAGGATCTTTCGACGAGAAGTCCCTTATCTGCACCATGTATAATAAAATCGGGCGGATGGCTCAAATGACTAACTAAGAAAAAATTTAAATAAAAATCACTACAATGCGATATGCAGACAACCAACACATTCAAAGCCAAACATCGTGTTGTACTGCATTCACAATCAAAGAAACTTCAACATGCAAAATAGGCTCAAATGACAAACAAGGAAAACATTTTGGATTAAATTACTGTAACGCGATAGAAAGATTTCCAAGAAATTGAACCCCCCATATCGCATTATATTAATTCACAATGAAGGAAACTCCAACATGCAAAAGTAAAAATCACTACAACGCGATTAGCAAATAACCAACACATTTAAACCCATACATTGCATTGTACTGCATTCACAATCAAAAGAACTCCAACACACAAAATAGCCTCATATGACAAACAAAGAAAACATTTTGGATAACATTCACTACAATATGATAGGAAGACATCCAACACATTGAATCCTCCATATTGCATTATATTGAATTCACAATGAAGGAAACTCCAACGCGCAAATTGGCTCAAATGATCAATAAGGACAAATTTTAGATAAAAATCACTACAACATGATATTCAAACAACCAACACATTCAAACCCATACATCACGTTATACTGCATTCACAATCAAAGAAACTCTAACTCATCAAATAGGATCAAATGACAAACAAGAAAAACATTTTGGATTAATTTCACTACAACGCGATAGGAAGATTTCCAACACATTGAACACCCCATATCGCAATGTATTGAATTCACAATGAAGGAAACTCTACACATATTAAACACCTATTTTACAAGTAGGTGTACTAATCAATACAATGTAACAAGAGAGCCCATAAGTGCATTGTGCTCATGCTGTAGTGATCATACTATAAGAAGAGTGGTGTTGAAGCGCAGTGTTTTTTGTTAGGTATCTCTCGAGAGCCCACGTAGAAGAGACATGCCAAGGAAGAAGAAGACATGGCACAAGTTAATAAACATTAGATTAAGAAATGAAAACTTAGAACAGAATGTCGTCCATGAAGAGATGAGATGGCGTAGATGACGGAGAGCAGATCACACCAATTAAGATAGATGAAAATAAGATGTGTTATTTAAGAAAATATCGTTGCTTAATTCGATGACTAAGAAGAGGTCCCACCTTAAGTAGGTGTGACGTTGTATGATGACATCATAATTAATGGAGTTAGTTACGTGTGGCATGCAATGATGATGATTGAATGCATGAGTGACACATGTCTATCACTCCTGTGAAAGAACATGGGTGACTACCAATGTATGCTTTCCACGTGTAAATAACGCATGAACTCCCACATGCATTATTTATAGCATGAGTCTTACAAATGCTTGACATTTTTTCCCGTGCAACTATTTTCTTACTCTTTCTTTCTCCTTTGTAACGCTACGATCGCTGTTGGCAATTCTCCTAGGCGATTATCTTCCTGATACTGATCTCAAGCTTAGTATAGCATGAATAAGGAACCGTATGGGCGATCTCACTGGGCCCATACTCACATTTTTAATGAAAACAAGCTAGATTCATGAGCTTTAAAAGCCACTTTTAGTGTTTTCTACATATTTGTGCAAATATAGACCTTGTATATTGTAATTCAGTACAATGCAATATAAGGCTTCCACTTGCCAACATTCAACCTATATCGCACTGTGATGACTTGCAATAATATACAAGGTCAATATAGCGCAAATATGGAACCCTATGTCTGATTGCTAGCCCATAATGGAAAACCTAGTTGTTGCATATTTATGCAACTCGGAACCATACGATTGAACCCAACATTGAAATGAAAAATTATAGTATCGCGATCTCTAGAGGACTGTTTTTTCAATATTATTGTAATATAGACCTTGTATATTTCAAGTAAATACAATGCGATATAAGGCTTCTCTCACCAACATCCAACCTAAGGGTGGTTGCAAGATGAGGGTACTCACTTCCATTCACTCTCTCTAAAATTGGGACATCCACGCATCTCGGGCGGAGTACCTCGATCCTGATATCGCCGTGAATTAAAACATGACACGTGCCTCCCAAGCCTAAAGTGACATATCTCGAACGAGATACCAACTAATGCCACGCTAGCAGGTCCGGGTTTCCAGTCATCATCCATGTCGCCAATACAGGTCACCGCCACCACACTATCTCGATCGAGATATTTATGCCACTTGAATCCACATCAGGGCCACGCTGTATCTCCCTAGGCATATTTGACTAGCCCATCTCCACCGTCCACGTATCTCGAACAAGATATCAAAATAAAATCTCGACCATTCATTGTTCGAGGTATAGGGATACGATCTCCACCGTCCACATATCTCGAACGAGATATTGAGATCAAATCTTGACCATTGAAATACCTCGTTCGAGATACAGAGATGCAATCTCCACCGTCCAAATATCTCGTTGTTCGAGGTACAGAGATGCAATCTCCACCATCCATTTAGGCACATGGGAAGATGCGATCCTAGCCATTTAAATATCTCGATCGAGGTATATTGAAAGGGTCCATTGCTATGCCATGTTTTCTAATGAGATGTCCCGTGACAAGATACCAAAATCTACCCCAAAGACATATTTTTATGGGATTAAGGCTATAGATTTTTCTTTACACCGCTCAAAGACATACTCCAAGGTTCTCAAGAGTTTGTGTCTCTCAATTTCCAACCCAAGGTCGTCCATGGAAATCTTAAGAAACACAGCCAAGTCATCTTGAAAAGATTCATGCGTGAAGCGCTGGTATGTAGCGGGTGCATTACATAACCCGAATGGCATGACATGATAAGCATAGGTCCCAAAGGTTTTAGTAAAGGTGGTTTTTGGTTTATTCTCATTGGCTATGGCTATTTAATTATACCCACAAAAAGAATCCATGAATGAATAGAGCTCCCTCCCAGTAGCTAAGGAATCAAGCATTTAATCTTTAAAAGGAAGGGGATAGTAGTCTTTTAGAGTACCCTTATTTAATTGATTATAGTCTACAAAAATGCATAATTGCTTATTTTTTTAAGTAAGAACTACTATAGGGGAGACCCACTTAGTGTTATCTATTGGAAATATGAACCCTTGATGATAATTGTTTTATCTCATTGTACACCCCAAGTCCACAATTCTTAGGCAAGCGCCTTTGTCTTTGTCTCACAGGTTGAACATTTGGATTTAAAGGTATATGGTTGACAACCAACTTAGGTCGACGAATCCCCCTTAACTCAAACTAGTCTCAAGAGAAAATGTCGTGATATCTCTTATAAATTTCAATTATACCCTCTTCATTAGGGGAAATTTGAACATATGTTGGGCCTTTTGCTAATGAAAGTAATTAGCAATGGACCAATAGGAATAGAGGATTGTGCACATTTGGTCTCCTTTATATATAGGGAGGGAGACTAGGCTGTAGGGAGGGAGACTAGGCTTTTAGTACTAATAATTACACTTGTCCCTTTCAAAAATTAGGGGGATTGGGGTAGTATAGTCCCACCATTTTCGTGGCTCTTAAAATTTTAAAATTTTTGAGATTCCTCCAAAAGTCACTTTTCCCCCCAAAAACACATCTCAAATTTCATTGTAGTCAAAAATTTCACTGTAGTCAAAAATTTCATTTTCAAGTCCGCTTTCCCTCTTGAACGTCCAAATTAAACTCTCGTTAACCTTCCTCCCTTCCTCTTCCATCTCTTTAATATCCATCAAGCCCGAAACCCTAATATGCATAGCATCTTCGTGTTTTCTTTCTCTATCTCATTCGTCGAACCCGAATCTCACTACTAGAGCTTCACAATTGATATGGTTGCACTACAAAGAAGACCAAAAGATGAGATTGAGGAGATCTCACTGTACAATAAGAGGGACGATGATGGTGCTTGGGTGAGAGAGGCATTTTGTAAGGGTGCTTGGATTTTCCTACAGCCTACTTCTATTGGTCCGCACATAGAGTTTAACGAGATGAGATGTGATGGAGCTTCATTAGAAGGGTAATTTAGAGGGATTCAAAAAATTGCACAATGGAGACCTGGTGGCCATTGTACAACATTTGTACAGGGAACGAGACATACATCTTCATAAACAAACTTGATTCCCATGTAACTATAAGTATCATACGAAAGGAAGGAGGCATGTGATATTACGATAGCTACATCTTCCATGTTTAATGATATTATTTTTGGGTTGCAGATATTTTTCCTTCTAACTTGGCAGAAGAGAAACCATTACGAAGCCTTACCGGAACATTTCAAGCACTCCCATGCCTGCAGACATTGGTGAGGCACTATTTTCTTGTAAAACCAGTATAGACCTTCTTAAGGAAAAGATCTTCTTTACCGACACTCCTATGTGGTGCCAATGCATGATGGGGCGTTAGGTTTCCCAATGGTGTGGTGGTTTAAGTGCAAGCAGGCATTGGAGCCTCCTAACTATTAGGGAGCACCTCAATATCATGGGAAGTGAGGATATAAGTGGGGCACAGTTCAAGGTGAAGAATAGAAAGATTTGAGTGCGAATGGAGTCGAAGACCTTGGTAGATACTGATTGGGAATATGATTGTATAAGCATGACTTAATAAGAAAGATTTGGAGTTTTTTTATGAAGTCTGTTTAGAATTATAATATTTTCCTTCGACTCTTGGGATTTTATAAATTTACGCGTGTAATTCATCAATGAAAAGTTTTGTCTTGTGATTGCTGTGCCTATGTAATTTTTTATGTTGTTCTTTTAGAATTACAATATTTAGAGCTCTTTTTATGAAGCCCTTTAAGATTTCTAATATTTTCCTTTTAGAGATGTACTCCAATCACGAGATGAAAATTATGGCACAATATCTCAAAACCATTACAAACGCAAGTACAAATGTGTTTTTAGTAAAAAAACATCATAAAATGAGAAGCGAATTTCTCAATCCTTACAAAAAAGATTATAAAATTAGAAGAAAATTTACAAATATTTACAATGATAAATAGAGAGGAGAATGAAGCTTTCTATTTCTCCATCTCCTCTAGTTTTTTCTCCATGTCCCCCTTTGTCTTCTCTGGTTTTGTGGCCTCCTTTGTCTCCATGCCCATATCCTTTGACTGTTTCTAGTTATTCTTACCAGCAAACTGAACTTGAGTTCCTTCTTAGATTTCTTACCAACACCCTTCCTGGCACCCACTTGAGGACCACTTTTCTTTGAGGTACTTCCTGATTTAGTACCCTTGGTTTATTTATGTGTGCCTTGTTGAGGAGCACCCTTGGTTTCTGTTTATAGAGTTCCTTGATTAAACATAAAATGCTTTAGTGGTGAATGTACATGCATTTTCTTCTTCTTCGTAGATGGAGAGGCTTGCCTTGGGGGTGGTGGAGAATCTGGATCATTCGGAGTAATTATATTAGTCAAAATAATATTGATACCTCTTGCATGAACACTCCACATCCAAAACTTGTGAGATCCAAGAGTCTGTCAAATTAAGAAAATTTCTCAGATTTAAGAACCAAGAACTATATAGAAAATAAGTTAAAAAATTAATTAAAGATTTACTGCAAAAATAGTGGGTTTTTAACTTAACCTACACTGCTATCAATCTCGGTATATTTAGAAAAAAGATATTTCCACACATTGGCAATAACATGCCATCCACATGAGGTAGAATCTTTTTTTAAAGCCATTGGCTGATTCATAAACTTATACTCTGCCTCCGTTTTCAAATTTGGATATTCATCTTCAATAGCCGCAATAGCTCTCTTACATGTCCTATTAAAAATCAAATTTGAATATAAGAAAAAATAAAGTATGAAGTTTAGAAGGAAAAATAAAGTATGATTCAGCTCAATATTCAAGTTATTAAGGAGGACTACTTACAATTTAATCTGTGCATGCATGCGAGTTAGGCTGTTCATCATGAAAATAACACTCCTTCTTAGAAGATTAATAACACAAGCACTCCCGTGTCCACTGGAAAAAAGTAAAAAAAATATTTAAGAAATCAAATATCATATGTCAAATATTTAAACACATATGAATCATCAATTAGAGACGAACCTCTCTACATATGGAAAAATAACAAAACAAATGTTCTTATTTTTCATTGGCTTGAAATAGGATGCCAGCTTGGAAGTCTTCTTCTTCATATCAATCCATGCAGGCGACACTAAGGGATCACAAATGAATATTTCATTGACTTGATTTGGAAGCAATTCCTTCATAAGTTCCCTAAAAGAGTTTATAAAGTAAAAATGAACAAAATAGAAAATATTCTTACATTATAACATATGAGAAAATATACATATATGAAAATGTAGTCATACCTTAAGCACATGAGAGCAACACTAATATTGATCTTCCTACCCTTCTCTACAAGCATGTAAATGTCCCCAGGTGCAATATAGAGATAGTCTTCCTCCACTATGCCAACATTTGCAAATTAGCTACCCTGGTGGTACATGGGAAAGCCTCTAAGAATTGGCCTTGTCTCTACGCTATCATGCACATGTGAGACCTTTTCCTTCACCTCTTCCTCCTCCCTAGAACTCTTATCATCTAGCTTAGATTTCCTAACCAACTTTCTTTTCTTCTTTTGGGAGGGAAGTAACTTCTTCAACTTTAATATTAGCTTCCTTTGGTTTCCTTTTCAATGCTGGTGGGGGAATTGCAAGGATCCCAAAGGCTTTCTTATCCCTCATTGGCAAGGGATGTAGAAATTTGTCAAACTTATACCTCACCCTACTAAACAAGTGTCCTGTCTCTGTCCATATCAAAGTGACTCTTCTTGCATGGGCAACACATATGAAGCTATCATTCATGAAGTCTATAAGAAAGTCTTCACAAGCTTCTTGAAGACATGCGACTGCACTGCTCTACTGCCTATAGTGTCCTTGCACTTTGATACTATCACTTATTGTTCTTACAATTCTCAGGAATGGTGCCCTAGGGATGAGAAGATGTGTAGCCTCTTGTGCTTGCCTTATCTCAGCAAACAATTTCTTTTGTCTCTAGAGGAAAGTTCTTGCCTTAGATAAATTGGTTCTACCCTTTACTTGTTTCTTCTCTAATGGTTGCTTTAGAAGTTGTTGCCTCTAGCTCTTGCTCTGGCACGGAATCTTTTTCTTTAGGACGGGAGGGATATGGATAAACCATCCTCACAGTTTGCTTTGTACGAGCCATACTTCCAAGAAGCAATGAAGCAAGAATCCGTGACTACACTCGCACATGGAAGGAATCGGGCAAGAAGGTGGTGACGAGCCGGCGCTGTCCATCGAGCGATAAGGAGGATTGGAGCCTAACAAAAGTAAGCCCTTGCACCATAGAGGGAGGAGGGCGAGAAGGTGGCGATGGGCTAGTCTTGTCTACAGTGCGATAAGGAGGATCGGAGCCTGACGAAAGTGTCTACTCGTGCCGTATAGAGGGAGGAGGGCGAGAAGGCGATGATGAGTTGGCACTGTCCACGATGAGTTGGCGTTGTTCCATGATGCGATAAGGGTTATTGGAGCCTGACGGAAGTGTCTACTCGCGCGCCGTAGAGGGAGGAGGGCAGATGCTATGAAAAAGTTTGGAAATAACGACTTAAAAAGTACTCGTGCCATCAATGTTACCTGACAAAAAAAAGAATATTTTCTTCTTTTTATAGAATGCGATGTCATCATTGCAAGGATGATATAAGCCCTACACGTGGCTCTCCAATGATGATGTAAGCCCTACACATGGTAGGAGGGTGATGATTTCAACCCTACATATGGCACAATGACACACTTCGGTGATGTCAGCCCTTCACTTCCATTGTACACGTATAACGTCAGCCCGAATGATATCTATATATAGTCGTGCCTTGTTTAAATTTTATTTTTTTTATTTCGTTCCCCCTTCCTCTCGTCGTAGATTATTTTTGGTGCTCCTTCCTCCACTTGCACTTTCAGTTCACCGTGTGATAAGGAAATTCATTTCTAGTTAATTCTTTGTCCTCGCGTCATGGCTTGGCTTCCGTCCCCCTTCACTCACACCTTCAGTTCACCATGCGATAGGCAATTCTGCTTCTTGTTAGTTTTTCATCCTCTTGCCATGGCCAGCAAATCGAGCATGGAGCAGGTGGTTCATTGCTATGATCCTTTGGAAGATGTAGAGACACTTGATGATGTAACAGATGAGCCTAGTGCCAATGAAAACCTATTTGATTTGTTAAGGAGAGCTGGGCATGATGAACATCTTCCAGATGTTGAGCCTATATTCAATGTGCCCTTTAATTTAGAAAAAATTGTTAAGGACATGGCAAGCTCTATGTTAGGGGAAGAGTGGGAGGCGTATAGTAAATTGGTTAGTACAGAAATCATTAGGGCCAAAAACGTCTCAAAATGGGCTGTGTAAGGAATTTCGCTAACTTGCTAATTAGTAGAATGTTGATGGTCAAAACGGCTCCAAATTTGGTCGTTTTGGATATTTAAAGCGTATCTATGTGATTGAACACGTATCTAAGTACATATTTTAAAATCTAAAAAAATATATCGTTTTCATGCTACTCTTTAATGGCTCGTCTCGAAATTTGTCCTCTTTTAGTGACTTCGCGGCAAATACTTATTTCTCTTACTTTTGAATGACCATTCCCTCCGAACGCGCTCTCATCCATTCTCCAAAAAATTTCACTCCTCTGCTTCTCTAAGAATTTCACAAGCTACATCTCATTCTCATTCTTCTGCATCTCTCATCTTCTAATAGCTCTGTTAATATTTTTAGCTGTGTTAGTAATGAGCGATACATCTAATCGTAAGTTTCATTTGAATATCAAGCTCAACCAAGAGTATGCAACTACACGGAGTGTCTACCAAAGACCCCTTTCATGTGCGAATGAAGCTCAACATCTTCGCAACAACAACGAAGGAAAGAAGCATATTGACCTATGGACAGATGGAAGTCTATATCTACCGGATCCCAGAACAGGACGGTATCCTTCTTTTCACACACCACATGATTTGATTAGATTTGTTGGTGATGGGGTGGATGGATTACTTGGTTATAGTTCAAGACTATCTCAATCACATGCAGAATATATTACATATCTTCAAAATACTTTATCTTTGAATGCAACAAAAATTATAGAACTTGAAAACAAAATAGTGTCTTTGAAACAAGAAAATGATCAATTGAAAACCTTAAAAGAAACTCCAATCAGGGATTTAATATTCACGTGATCACAAGATTTTTTGTGATAATAACACATGTGAACAAGTTATTCACATGTTCTCATGTTACCGTTCACAAAATAACAGGTCACTTGCCATTTGGGAACCCCTTAAAAGCTTGGCTACACATGGGAATAAGCTATTCACATGTTCTCATGTTACCATCTTCACATAATAGCAGGTTAGTGGCCACCTAAGAAGATTTTTTATGCCCGAAAAAGATAAATTTTTTAGGCCCTTGTGAAAGCTTTGTGAATATAACATGTGATCACAAGATTTTTTGTGTTATTAACATATGTTATTAACATGTTCACATGTTTTCGTTTACGTCAGTGAAATCCCTGACTCCAATAGGGTTAAGAGCACGAGTAAAACGAATGCGGGATGTAGTTAACTTGACAGAGAGATCTGGACAAAGGAAAAAAAGGTTAAAACTTGTAAGAGATCATGTTGCTACCCTTCTAGGATTTGACATGTCTAATGCTCAGGAAAGGGTAAGATTTTTGAATGAGCTTATGAATAGGTCGGATATCTTGAAACTTTTGAAACTTCCTGAAAATCAAACTAAAAAAAAAACTAGTCTTTCAACATCTACTAAAAGATATGGACTTATTGGTCCAGCCTTCCCAAATGCAAGAAGTTTGTGACACAGTGGGAGTGAGTAGAAAGGGATATAGAGCCATCTCTAAAACCTGGTTCAGGGTCCTTAAGTATTACAAAATCAAAGCTTTTAGGTTGCCTAGACCTCACAATGTTGGAAAATATAGAACTCTATTAAATGAGGAAATTTCCAAACATTTCGGAGAGTATTTCTATATTGAGGGAACAATGCCATATGAGAGACAAAAAAAAATCGTCTTTTGAATACAACGTTTATAATAATATTTGGATGAACATTAGAAAAGTCCAATCTTTTATGGTGAGATATTACAACATTCGAGAAATAGATTGTGAAGGAAAACTTGTATTTGTTAAGTGGAATGGCATTTGAGTGCCGATCTCAAGGCATTGAAGTGTATGTTTGGTGTATGTGGAGGAGCAAATACCAAATATCCATGTCTTTATTGCATGGCAAGCACAGGGACAAGAGAATGGCTTGCAGAAAATGAGATTGGAAAACCACCATCCAGAAATAATGTGAATGTTGTCGATTATCCAACTTCTGTTAAAATTTGGGATCCAATTCTACCAATACATTTAAAAAATGTGCATATATGTACATTGCATGCAGAGATAAGAATCTTGGATAAATTGCTCTGACTTCATCTGGACTATGCATATTCTATTAAGCCGACTAAACTTGCAGATGAGTGCATAGAAAAATGCGAAGCCTTGCTCTCTCAAATGGGTTTCCATGGTGGCGAAGTGCATCTTAAAAAAGATCCTGTTCTTTCTAGAGGTACAGGTGATGTTCTTCAAGATGTTTCAATGGGAGGAGCAAGAGCAAGAAGATTTTTGAGCAACCATGACACCAAACAAGTCAATGCAATGTGGAATTGTTGGAAACATCTATGTGTCATCACCACAAATGTCAAAAGTAGACCAGATGTAGCCAACAAACGTATGGAAGTTTGGAACAAACTCGACAATTTTTTCAAAGTCCTAAGACAACAAGTTAGTTCAAATACTTGCTTATTACTTGGTGAGTGTTCAGACTTATCAAAACAGTTAAAATTAAAGTGTAATTTCTTAAATTTACTAACAAAGAATTATCTTTATAGCATATTCTTTACTTGCATGGACCATATTTTGCTGCAGAAGGACCCCTTGCAACATGGAACACACAAGGAATGGAAAAGTCTCACTATCAAGCGAGAACTTCCTTTTTCAGATGTACCAGAAGAGGAGGTAGTCACTGAAACTACACAAACACCTCAAGATAGAGACTAATGATTTACTAACACATTTGTACCTCTTACAAAATATTTGCTGAATTATAATCAGTCCTTGCAAAATATTGTGTGTACATTAGTTTTTTATTCTCTTGGGACTATTTGGCATGTCACCTCTGTATCTCAAAAATTTTCTCCTTCTATAACCTCCAAGAAGATTGATATCTGACTCCTCAGCTGCAGCTGCATAGCTAGAGTAGCAAAGAAAGTATCCTGCTCTTGAGGCATTGAAACCTGCAGCATATCCAAAGATTCTAAGAGCAGAAGCTCTCTCTAGAACCTTGTTAGCATTTATTTGAAGGGGAGTGTGTCCCATGAACCTTGACAACACCTTCAAGGCAAATATTGGCAACTCAGCATCTTCAGAGAAGTTCATGTGGAATGCACAGAACACAGCCTTTTCCAATGAGAGCAGATGAAGGCCTTCTTGACCTAGTCTCTGTAGCTTTCACTCTGCTGCCTTTAGCTCTTCCTAGAAAATCATCCTTATCAAGCAATTCAATCTACAAGATAAAAACCTCACTTTAAAAAATTACAATCACAATAACATTTTGCAAAAGATTAAAAGGAAACTACCTTCTGCAACTCATCCTCACTTACTACTTTGTCTTTCATCAAGTTGCATGAGCCAACCCTTTCCACTTTATCAAAACCTGAAGCTTGAAATCTCTGCCAAAAGACTCTACACCTAACTCAATAAGCCTGTTCTCAAAATCCTCATCTCTAAGGGAAGGTTTCTCCTCATCCACTCTTTTAAGGCACAAGGCAAGTGCATCAGGAGAGCAGGGATAAATGAGTGGTCAGATGTTTGCAAATCAAGTGCCAAAAACTCTTCCTTTGACTCTACTTCTGTATCAATAAAGTCTTTGGTCACCTCACAAGCTTTTGAAATTGCTGCAATACAGTAGTCTTCCCTGATATTGAAGAGACATTGAAGATAGGACAAAGGAATAAAATCTTTCTCATTGATATTGAAGAAAGGAAGGCTTGGAACAGTATCAGAGGATTCAGATATGCTTGCTTCCTCTGAGGGCTCTTCAGTAACAGTGAAAGCCCTAAATTCAGCAACATCAAGATTTGCACTTTCTTTCTCCTCAGCATGTACATCAATTTCTTCCTCTTCTAAAATCTCACTTTTCTCTAGCTTTGAGACTGTGGTGACATTTAAGTTTTCTTCCTCCTTCTCTGCATCAATTTCTGATTCTTGCTCTTTATCTTGTATTTCTGCTCTCAAAAATAGAAAGAAAAGAAAGGAGACATCCTTGGGGACAAGGTTACAAAGCTTTTTATGAATTGGACAAGAAATGGATGAAGGGCATGTGAAAGAGATTCTATTTGAAAATCTACTGAACCTCTTTGTAACTTTGGCTTTCTCCACTAACAGCTGAGTAAAATCGATAAGGTGACAAAAATCATTGTCTCCGATATGAAAACAATGAGCTTCAATTGACATTTCAAATTGTTTGTACTCCTCTTCAAGAATGTCCTTAAGCTTCATCAAAACATCTGAAAGAACAAACCTTGGATTGAATCTCTCCACTGCATCTACGTATACCTTCATGTCATGACCATCTTGCAAAATAGCATTCAAGAGTCTTTCACTTGGGCTTTCTTCAACTTCATGTCGTCCCTCAACACTTTTACTCATTGTGATATTTGAGAAAAACGCTGGAATAATTCTGAAGAAGGCTTAGAAGTCTTTATATGAAAGAGTCCGAACTAAGCGAAAATAAGTGGTCCAAAAGTTTTGGAATGCTTCTATCACTTGGTGCAGGCTTTGGCAATTTGAAGGTTCGAAAAAAAAAGAGAGAGTTTTGCAAAATAGAGCTTGGAAGTCACTATATGGCAGAGCCCGACTAAGAGAAAATTAGAAAAAATTTGAGAGAGAGTTTTTGAGAATATCCAATGGAGCACGTGGAGCATGGCAAAAATACCTTAAATACTGACCGTTCGTGCCACGTGGCAAAAATGATTGCATGACACGTGTATCCAACGGTCCTATGTACGACAGATTCGAGGTATAAGAATTTAATTTTCTTGAAAACATTTCTATTTTTCACCGACACGGTATCAAGCGAGATCGCTCCTCCGAAATTCTCGGAATCTCCTTTTACCCTTCTCACCCATATCAAGCGATAGATCTCATCCATATCAATCGAACCTTCTTCATCGCTTCATTCTGGATTTTCCCCTATCACTTGGCCATACCGAATCAAGCAATAGAGCATCTATTTTGGACATATCCAGAACCAAGCGATTGAGCATTTCCAATCCTTTTGGAAGCTTTTAATCGCTTAGTTCCATCTCCTAAAGTCATAGCCCGAATCAAGCGATAGAGCTAATTGCTTAGTTCGGGCCACTGTAAGTTTTTTTATCTCAACACACAAATCACCTCGATCGGGTCTCTCTTTTTTCTTTAACTTCAATGGCGAGGACAAAACAGACTGCAAGGAAATTCTATGCCCCTTTGGAGACTGAAAAAGCTCAAGATAAACCAGGATATTCCAAAAAGCCAGTTGTCGATGAAAAACAAGAAAAGCCTCCTCCATAGCCTCGTGCTAGGGCAACAGCAAGAAAGAGATTAAACTATCAGGTGAAGTCACTAAGAGAGATCAGAGCGGCACAGAAATCTACTAGTCTTCTCATCCCTCGACTGCCATTTATTCGGGTTGTGAGGGACATATCAGAAAGGTTAATTGGCAAAATGAGAAACACAAATCTTGATAAAGTCCGATGGGAGTCACAGGCCCTTATGTGTCTTCAAGAGGCTGCTGGGGATTTTTTAATCGACTTTATGAATGATGGATACATTGCTGCTGCATTTGCTCATAGGATCACTCTCATGAGCAAAGATTTTGTGCTTGTGTCCAGACTTAGATACAAGTTTGACAAAGCTTTGGAACCCATTCCAAGTCAAGATATGAGGGATTTTGAAATTCTAAATATTCCTCCAGCAAGACAACCCAAACAATCAGTTGTTATTGAAGATATTTCGCATACTTATAGTATAAGAAAAGCTCAGGATATTAAAGAAGAAGTGGAGAAAGAGAGAGAGCAGGAGAAGATTATAGAGGATGCCATTCTTTCTCAGCAAGCTAAAATTCTTCATGCATCCAATTCAAAACTTTATCAGAATGTAACAGGTCAAATGCTAGTAGATGTCTCCATGCATGGAGAGGATGAGGTTTATTGTGACATTGCCCTTGAAGACACAAGTATGCTTGTGAATCACAATATTGAGATATGTGACACAGGCATCTTTATCTGTCTCAGGTTTGTGTGGATTTCCTTTTGCTTTCTTGATGAATTTCTCAGATTCCATATTTTGTTGATATGTTTTGTTTATGTCTCCAGATGTCTTATGAGGGATCTTCCTGACTCAATGGCTATGCAAGTGACCATTCTTGATCCCCTTGTTACACAGTGCCTTTTCAATAGGCAAGGGGATCTTGCAAGTTTTCTAAAAAACTTTGATATGCTGACATGCAATTACATTGTATACCCTTATGTTGAAGTGTAAGACTCACACTCAATTATCTTTTGTCCATCATTACAATATTCACAACTAATTGCAATATTCATCTTATCATAGAGACCATTGGAGTCTTATTATCTTCAATCTATTGGATATAGAGATGTAATCTTTATGAATTCTTTAGCATCCATTCATGGGAGAAGTAAAATGTAAGAATCAACTTTACCATGGTTTATGTTCTAGAGCAATATTTTATAAGTTTTCAATTGTTTGGTTGACCCTCAATATTTTATGCTTGCAGTGCTGCCAAACTTATCTTGAGTTTTCTAGGTTCCACCTATGAAGACTACAAACTTGAAGATTTTAAGTACTACAATCAGGAAGTTCCTTTGCAGAAAGACTCAACATCTTGTGGATGGATGGTGCTTGCTAATGCTTGGAGATATCTTGAGTCAAGATTTAGAATGACAACACTTACTGTAAGTTCATGTAATAATAGCATTGATTGATTGGGTCAATACATTTAGTGACTTTCTCATATTAAGAAATTTTATCATTTTCTTTTGCCTTAGTTGCATGAATATCCAGATTCTTGGGTAAGTTGGGTAAGGGAGAAGGCAGTGTCTATGGTTTTGGAAAGATCTATCAATCCAGTTGATCCTGATTCTCCCTTTCCACCTAATAAAGGATCCAAGGGTACAACTTCAAAGAAAAGAAAAAAGGAGGAGAAGAAAAGCCATGTCAAGGATGTCTCATCCAAAAAGAAAAAGACCTCTGCCAAAGAGAAGAAAAGCCATGTCAAGGATGGCTCATCCAAAAAGAAAAAGACCTCTGCCAAAGAGAAGAAGGAAAGAAAGAAGAGCCCTACTAAGAGCAGATCTTCCAAGGGGAAAAAGAGTACTACTAAAGCGAAGACCCATTCTAAAGGGAAGATCCCTCAAGCTACAGAGAAGAGCCCTAGCCCTCCTGCTAAAGAGAAGAGCCCTAGCCCTCCTGCTAAAGAGAAGACCCCTAGCCCTCCTGCCAAAGAGAAGAGCTCTTCACCAGCTCAAGAGAAGACTCCTATCAAAGAGAAGACCCCTGTGAAAGAGGAAACCCCAATCAAAGAGAAGACCTCTGTCAAAGAGAAGAGTGCTACTAAAGGTCTTCCGTTTCACTCACCAGTGAAATTTAAAATTCAGAAGCTTCGTTCATCCAACAAAGAAAGTAAGAGGGCAAATGTTGGCTCTCCATTCAATTTCTTTTTCATGTTCCCCCAAGAAGACTGCCAAGTCTCCAAAGCCAACCTCCAAAGAACCTTCTCCAAAACCAGACCCCACTGCCAAATCTCCCTCGCCAACACCTAAAGATCTCAGAGAAGAGCCCAACTTACCACCAGTTGAGGAATCCACTGCAAAGTCTTCCTTTCCAACACCTCAAGAGCTCAAAACACCGGAACTTGAACCTCAATCAGCCAAATTTGATCAAAGCAAACAGAAGAGAGAAAGATTCTCTAAAGATCCAGGGTCATCCCATGCCAAAAGAAAAGTTGATTTTGTTGAGTGATTCCACAAATTGGCTTTTGTTTTGTTCATTTTGTCCATATAAACACACCCTTTTTGGGACTATATTCTGTACTTAAATTCAGTATCAACAATTTGATATTCAACTGTTAAACCTTGTTTTGTGTTGCGAACAATATGCTGACCATTTTTGTGAAGAAGTCAAGATGAAATTTAGCAGAATATATTGATTACATTATTGGAGAAATCCTTTTCAGCTTTACAAACTTGCCTTTGCAAGTGGCTCAAATACAACTTTTTTTGGGGGAAGACATGTGATGCATGAGGTTACACTCTCCATCCTTGTACTGACAACAATATCATCTACTTTGAATCTATATTCAGGTGATGTTTCGTCCAGAAACTCAAGCGACTCTCTTACATGTTGTAGTTTCCAGTTTGATGTTACTATAAGGTTCCTAGGATCTATGAATGGATGGACTATGATGTTAAATTCAAACTCTGGACAATTCTCTTCAGAATCCAAAGGGACCCAACTACCAAGCTTGCTTTTCCATCTCCTATAGTCATAGCCCAAAACTAGGGATTGACGACATAGTTGGTATGAGATAGACATAGAATTTGGGCTTACTCTACAACTGATATTGTCGCCAATATGAAAAGTTTTCTTGGTACTCCATCCTTCTCCAAGTACAGTGTCCAGATCAGTCATAGATAGTCTTCTATTCAGCCACATCGTTCTTGTCCTCTCCAATTCCATTGTATTGAAACATGCCACAAAGACATGTATAGGCAAGAACCATTAAATTTTTATCCTTCTTGAAATCCTTCCAGGAGACATAGCTTTAAGAATATCATCTTTAATTTTGGATTTGAAGCTTGTTATGGTATTTGGATCACTTCCCATTCGAGTGACATTAATGTGGGAATAGGTATGTCATATAATTCTCCATGAACACCTTCTCGTGATGGAACCCTGTATTCTGCAAAATACACAAATATATCCACTGATTTGTAAAATGAAGGTGGTTTGTCTGCATACATTACATCTGCAATCCCCTTGTGAATTGCTTTGAATGTGCCACTTAAGCTCTCAACAGGCTGCCACTCCACAGCTGTTGATGGAAAGATAACTGAAATTAAACAAACAACAAATATATCAGAAGGAGAAATATTGTGTTGTATCAAATAGATAAAGTTTTGTTAAATTACAATAAGAATGGAGAATTGGATGTTCATCCAAGTTCAACACCATGTCTTTGGCCATGTAGACATGTTGAACTTTTGTTAAATTACAGTAAGAATGGAGAATTGGATGTTCATCCAAGTTCAACACCATGTCTTTGGCCATGTAGACATGTTGAACTTTTGCAAGCCAGCCATTGTCGGTCACTTTGAAGGCAAGAACACGACCTTTCCAATGGGATTTCACTTCATTTCGCTTGGTTCTTTTCACCCTGTGGGCACCTTTGCAAGAGGGAAGCATTGTTACCCAATCCTTCACACAAAAAGACATGGGTTTCTAAACACCATCCTCTCTGGTGTTATGAAAATCACAAGAAGTTATATTATGAGAAGGACGACGTGAGGACGCCATAGAAGCTCACAGATGAGAGAAAAATAGTGAGTCTTTTGAAAATGCAAAGAAAGGAGAATAAGCCATATGCCAAAATGGAGGGAAGGTGGAAAAGGGAATGAGCCATACGAAAATGGAGGGAAGATGGAAAGTAGACGTTTGAAAAAATTTGGTGATTTGTCATTGATAGCGTTGTTTTCAGAGCCTGAAAAGAGAAGATTTCGTATCTTCCTGCTTGATTTTTTGAAATATAAAATGGAACAAGATGTCACTATTTTGGACCCAAACTTTAATGTTAGCCATCGTAAACGTCTAAATTAAGCCGTTTTAGCCGTTCGCCACTAAAATAGAACCGTTAAGAAGACATTTAGAGGAGACAAAAATGCCATACTTTTGTATACGTGTCAATTCACAATTGGACAATTTCTTAATCCTTAGATTAACAAACAGTCCTTTTCTAGCCGTTTTTGGCCCTAATGTATAAATGAGGGATCATCACAATATGTTCACATGTCTATCTTTGCCCTATCCTCATCTAAAAAGAAGAACATGTCAGGAAGGTGGGATGCCTATTCAAAAGATAAGAGGATAAAGATTTATCTTTAACACTGCCCTCTACACAAGAAAAAGTGCAAAGTTCTTGAGTACTACTTTGGATTTGTTGCTTATCTATTTCTTCATGCAGACAAAGAGGACTACACAAAGGATGAACTAGAAGTTAGAAGGGTCAAAAGGTTTCACAAGATTCATTTGTCAAGGAGATTAAATCTGATGAGGTTATGGACCTAGTTTCTAGTGATGAGGAGTGCCTTCTAAGCATAGGCTTCTAAGCATAGGGTTTGATGTGGTAGAGTTTAAGGCATCCACTGTTATTGATGAGGGATCATCTGTTCATGGAGAACACTTGAAATCAATCTCCATCCTTCTTGGACTGCCCTCCTTTCTTATAAATGGCAAGAATTTTATTCTTCTCTCCCACATACAAAAGCTTTATAATTTGGCTACCTCATGTGGATGGAATCTCTTCAAAACCAAGAGAAAGATCAGCTACAAGCATTCACAATACCATTTGAGTGATTAAAGCAAGGGGGTGATGATATGAGCAAGCAAAAACCTCAAAAATCGAGCTTTAATGGAGAGCTTGAAAGATGAGAAAGAGGCGACTGGTTTTTTGTTGATTTTCGGCGCTACAGAGGATGTTTGAAGCTCAAAGTTGAGCTGTGAGTCCTCCACTCATTGGGCTACAATAGCCCTAAGAGAGCTTAGCCTATTGTGGTCTACAGCTGGGCTATGGCTGTATGACCAACAGAAACTGCAGGCGACTCCTTCCGTGGGCAATGCCATCGCAGCGCCAGGATGAATCTTTCAATTATCTGTACGAAATGATCCGCCTGGTTGTTCTCTTCATCTCCTAAGTTGGGATCTCCTCAAGATAATGCTTCTACAGGCTGCTGGAGCTCCTCCACTGCCAGAGGGTTGTGTTCCATACAAGAGAAGATAAGGAAAAATGGAGAAATTTGACCTATTCTACACCACAAGTGGTTCAAATCACCTAAGCTCTAGATACCATGATGAGAAAACGTGGTGCTCATGCTAGATCAAGTGTGTGGAGAGGAGAGACTCACAAAATACAAGAATAATATCTTGCTTATTAAGTTGCTTATACATACAACTGGGCCTTGCTCTCATACAAAATGCCTTATGGACTCATCTTTAAATAGATGAGCTAGTGGACCTTAGTCCCTTCACACTCATACCCTTCTCTCACCTTTCTACATAACCTTAGTCTCTTAATAATTAAGGCAAAGATTCAGGGTAGAAAATTAAAAGTGGAGGGTAAGGACACTTATACAATAGACTGGCATTTAGGAGGTGATTTGAAGACAATAAAGTGCCTTCTTGGGTGTCCAGAAAGTGCTAACACCCCAAATCCTTGTCCATGGTGCATAAGAATGGTGAGAGAAAAGAAACAAAAGAAGGTAGGAAGGAAGAGGAAGCTAGAGAATCAAGATGATGAGAATGACACAGTGGATGATAATGCTGGCAATTGGGTTGGTGGTTTCTTGTCTAGTAACATGCTAGCTGAGCCAAATAGGCATTTCGAATGGAATCTTGTAACTCCATTCGAACTCAAGAATGTCCACTTTTGTACTTTAGATCCATTCATGCATGTGTTTGATCGTATACTCAAGTGTCACGTTGATTATGCATTTACTATGCAAGGCAAGGAAAGACAACATGAAGCTCTTCAAAAAGTAGAGGAATTACTCAACTCAATTGGGTGCCATGGCGGCAATGTGCAAATTACTGTTAACAAGACCTCTTCAAAAAGTAGAGGAATTACTCAACTCAATTGGGTGCCATGGCGGCAATGTGAAAATTACTGTTAACAAGACCTCTGGCATAAATCATGAAGTGGCCTAGCAGGTGTCAAATGAGTGGATATAAGGCAAGACATTTTCTAGAGGGGCCAGAAAAAGTAAAGAACTCAAAGTCGTGGGACTTGTGGAAGGATTTGTGTAAATGTACAACGTTTGACTGCACCAATCCAAGCCTTGCAGTTCTACGTGAGAAGGTTTGGTCAAACTTCAATAAGATGGTTAAATTAATGAGCAAAAGCAGGACGACTATAGAGAAGCACCAAAAATTTCAAGAAGAGCTTCAAAATTTTACTGCAAAAGCCATGGTCGATACATGGGGTGATAGCAACATTATGCATTACATGGTAAACATGAGTTTCTTTCTACTCAAAATTTTACTGCAAAAGCCATGGTCGATACATGGGGTGATAGCAACATTATGCATTACATGGTAAACATGAGTTTCTTTCTACTCATCAATTTGAAATGATTATGAAGTATAGCTTCTGAATTGGTCTTGTTTTATTTTGCAGCACATTTTGTATGTACACGGTGCATACTTCATGAATTAATATGGTTATCTTAGCATGTGGAGCACCAAAGGAATGGAAAAATCTCACTATCAAGCTAGAGGAGAATATTTCAAAAACACCCGACATGGAGGAGGAAAGACTCGTACAAATTACCTCAAAGAAATGTTCAATTGGTTCTATAGATATACTTTTGGGAAAAAACTATTAATGGAAAAGGCTCATATGAGTGATTTAGCAAAGGCAGCATGAAATCAAGCCAAAATGAGATCACTGAAGTGGAAAGCCAACACGTCATGTAGCGTGGAGATCATCAAGAAGACGAGAAGGAAGAATTTGGATTTAGTGTAACAAAATTTTGTATGTGAAATTTATAACATTTTGAAGTGTTGTAAATATTTTTGCTTAATATAGACTTGTAATTAAAACTTAATCGTATCATTTCATTACATAAAAGATATAACAGAATATTTACAATGACAAGATAATTAACTACTCTTGAGTCTCTTCTCTACTTACTCTTCCTCTTCACTAGGCATTTTTCCTCTATAAATGAAAAAACTTCTTTTGCGACTATAACCCTTGAGTGCATTTACATCTTCTAGTTCGGGCACCTAGAGCATAGCTAGCATAACAGAGGAAGTATCCGGTTCTGGAAGGCCAAAATCCTTTACCGTATCCAAAGATATGAATAGCAGTACACTTCTCTATCAGCATGACCTTATGTGTATTATTGTAAGGGATAAAAGAATAGCCTATATATCTAGATAGTGCCTTGAGTGTGAGAAGTGGAATTTCATTATTCACTAAAATATTCACTGTGGTAGACAATAAATATTTATTTGTCAATAGATGGGATGTAGTGTGCAAGAGAAGAATCTTGGCCAACTCTTGCATAGACAAAACCTCCATGTCCAAGGAAACCATCGTCATCATCAAGCTTAATCTACATTAGACAAAGAATTTGGCTTTCACATAAATTCAGTCAATACCATAAATCACATGAATTCACTCACTCAAGAACAAATAAATTCACTCACTCAAGAACAAATAAATTACCTTTTGGTTCTCATTCTCTTCCAACTTGGATGCATCCCAAAAGTTGATGGAGCCTTCTTCCTTTCCTTGATCAAGGGTGGGCAAGGGCTCTCTTCCAATTTCAGTAATTCCTAACTTTTCTTGAAGACTTTGAAATTCTATCTGTGTGTGGGAAGAGAAGATTTAGTCTCCTTGGTTTTTTCAAAGCACAAACATGGCTCCAGGGGCTTCAATGAAGTTCTTTGTCACCTCAATGTCCAAATTCAAAAAATCCTCTTTATGTTCATTTTCCACATCAAGTATACCCCTGGCAGCTTCACAACCATCTGCTATAATTGCAAGGCAAGAATCCTCCCTTAACACTAATTACTCTGTTAATATAGCAAAGAAAAAGTGTTCTTAAACACTAATAGTATTTTTAAACACTAATGGTGAAGTAATCACCAAAATAAGTGTTATTTTACACTAAAAAAGTGCTTTTTAACACTAATTGTATTTTATACACACTAAAGTATCATCAACCAAAGTGTTGCTTAACACTAAGGTGGTCTTAACCATCAAAGGAGGAGGTCATCTACATTAAGGAGGCTCTTCTTCATCAACATGGAGGCTGGGCACACACCATAAGTGCCACATTCAAGTCTTCATCGTCAAACCGTTTCTTCCAAAGAGAAATGGTGCAACCATGAACCAATTGTCTTCACCTCATGAGTCAAAGAGGTTGAAGAATTCTGGTTTTTCATCATAAAACTCATATTTTTGAGTGTTCTTAAAGTTGGGCACATGTACATTAAGTGCTCATCTTCAATGTTTATGTGTGTTACCCTTGAGGCCCTTGTTTGTAAGAGGCATAGGCAAGCCATAAGCCGTATGCTCTCATTTCCCAAGCCCAAGGCATTTCATTCCACTGCATATTCTGCTTTTTCATCGTATAAGATGAGTTGTAAGGTTGAGCATAGAATCCCTAAATGCTCTACCTTATTGGTTTTCATGATTGTAAGCATCTTTTGGCATTGTTTTTGTAAGAGGCATTGGCAACATTATGAGCCATGCCCTCTCCTTCTTGAGCCAAAGATGATAAACCTTATTTGTTTGAGTATTTACCTCAACCAATCACTCATTAAGCTTGTAACTTCAAACCCTAAAGGGTATCATTTAACCAACATGCATAAAAGCTATTGTAATTGTGGAGTAGACATTGCCCTTGACCAATGCATAAGGCAAGTGGTAAGACCCTCCCTTTCCCTTCCCCATTTAAATCTACCTCACTACCCATGGAGGAGATATGGTATTCAAGGAAGCATCGAGCATGTTGGAGGACCATCTAAAAGCAAACCACTTAAGCAATGGTGGCAGCCTGCTTATGATCATTGTGTGAGAATGATCAAGGTGGAAAGCATATGGTGGAAGCAATGGCATGTATCTCTCAAGCATGTCATCTACAAGAAGCCAAGCAAACACAAAGAGTGGGGTGCACCATCATTGAGGTGTACATCTTCATCGACAAACAAATAAAGACTTAGAAGGCATCAATGTAATAGCCTCTAAGGCTCTAGGAACACATTTGTAAATCCTAGATAACCACACCTATATTCCAAACCTTGTACGCCTAATGTTGTAAAGGCAAAGGTGAGAGAAGGGTGTGAGTGTGAAGTGACTTAAGGTCCACTAGCTCATCTATTTAAAGATGAGGCCATGAGGCATTTTGTATGAGAGCAAGGCCTAGTTGTATGTATAAGCAACTTAATAAGCAAGATATTATTCTTGTATTTTGTTAGTCTCTCCTCTCCACACACTTGATCTAGCATGAGCACCACATTTTCTCATCATTAATAACATTGGTAATCCATGGTATCCTATCAAACATCCAAGCTAGCACTTCAAGTGTCTCCTTCGATACTTCAAACGCCCCAAGCCACCATATCTCTCTCTCAGATTGGACACTAAAAGAGGGAAAAAGTAACTTACAAACCCTCTCCCTATTGCTCGTCTGATTGTATGGGTTTTCATTAGAACCTTCCAAAGGTAACTCAGTCTCCTCATTCATGTTGATCTCACTCTTTCCATATTCCATTGCCTCATTCATAAAAGTGTGATACTCATTCATTCTAACCTCTTGCCTTTCACAATCTCACACTCATCCACTTTCAACACAATCAGCATATTATTAAGATCTTGAAAAAAATATTTAACCTTTTTTGTTTTTTTAGTAGCTAACCCCACAGCTACGATATTGGGGTTGATGAAAGTCATACATAAGCATGAAAGGACTAAAGCCTATAGTGACATACTTCACACTATTATAGGCAAATTCTAAAATTATAGGTCTATCTACAACAAGTAGAGGCCATGATGCCATTTGGGTTGTAGTCGATAGGTTCCGACTAAAACCATGGTGAAAACATCAAAGTTAGCTCAGCTTGTCATTGAGAATATCTATCGACTCTATGGGCTGCCAGCACACCCAATATAGTCAGTGAAAGAGATCAGAAATTTAATGCTCATTTTGGTGAGTAGTATTCAAAAGGTTGGACAAAATGCTCAGTATGAGCACTGCTGAGACCACCCCTAGAGTGATGGTTGGATAGAAAGGGTTGGCATCAGCATGGAAGTACACAACACTGCGTGCTGCTGTCAACAGCATCCTGTCTCTGTGTCCATGGAGGAGAGTAACTATCCTCTCTCTCCCTCTCTCTCTCTCTCTGTGTTCCATTACCTGTCCACATGGGAGGGAGGAGACATCATGCTACACAAGCCGGCCACAATAGCGTAAAAGGTGCTCTGCCGGGAAGAGCAACTATAACAGTCGCACACTGCTGTTTACAACTCGTTACACAGCCAATCGACAAGCACAATAGCACATGCACTTTATCTCTCTCAACGTAGCGGCGTAGCCATCACAGTCAGTCACAAGTACTGGGAGTGTGCAAGTGCGACGCATGTAACCTCCCACAGCAGCCAACCAGAAACAAGCGCTGGATATGTAAGGTGGATAGGATATAGCAAAAAAATCTTAAAAGTTGCAGCCCGTCAAACACCCCTTAGCTGGAAGGAGGACAACAGCATAGTCGGTCATCAAAAGGGACCGATAGCCGGCAACATCGCCATAGTGAGTTGCAGAGCCACGAACCATCATCCCACACACAAGTGCATGCACGTGGAGAGAACATATAGCTACTAGCTTTTTCTTTCTCTCTCCCATTGGCATCAACATCAAGGCCGCAGAGAGAAACAACACCGCAGCAAAAGTCAACAGTTGAAGAGCCGCCCAGGCCATATTAGGCTTTTTCTATAAGGAAGTTTTTTCTTTCTATTTCTCTATAGTCCGCACACAACAAGGGGACGAGAGGGGCCAAGCAGTACACAACAAGAGTTCGATTTTCGGTGAGCCAATTTTGGTTAGGTACTAGTCTTTATCTCACATACAAATTTGATTTGTTACCATGACCTTCGAAGTTCCCGAGAACCTCGAAGGTTAACAGCGTGGTGGTCATCCATCTTTGGATACCAATATGGCTGATCTGGATGTGGGTGATCACGGATTTGTGAATTTACATGCACATGCTTTATTAGAATCATGCACACAACGTATTAAACAAAATTTACTTGTTCTTTTTCAAATTTTACACACTATTCAAGAGACTCTTAAGCAGTTGGTCACAAATTGAAGGTTTTGGAGTGTCTCGGTTGATACTCCAGGGACATCTACTCCTAGGGGGTCAACTCAAGACATCAAAACATGAGGAAATTAGGAAGTGGCAGCTATGTTCAAGAGCATGAAGCCTCTTGTGTTCCGTGGGGAAGACAAGGAGCGTAATAAAGATACAGTGAACATGTTTTTACAAAAGTGGATAGACTTACACCTTTTCAGCTCTCGAGGCAAGTCTCATGCTTAAGGGCAAGGCCTACAAGTGCGGGATGAGCCTCCGTGAGAGCGATCGACCTACAACATGGGCTACTTTTGAGGCACCTTTTTAGAAAGAATTTTTACCTGAGAATGAGAATGATTGCAACTGGGATGCTTGCGGGACAACTTTAAAATGGAAGGTATTGCATTAAACTAATATATTTCTAAGTATTGTGAGATAATTCTCAAGCTTTAGGGTTTATATGATTTTCAGAAAGTACAAGGTTTTTTGCGTGGTCTAGAAAATGAATATAAGACTAAGGTTAAAACTCAATATCCTAAAACTTTAGAAGAGGCCATAAAAAGTGTGTAGATCTTTTATGATAATATTGAGAAGAAACACACGACCAAGACACCTTGGGTTGGAGCATCCGACTTCCATAGTTCTAAGGGAAACAAATGGAAGGGGGTCAAACAAGGTAATGATGCGGTTAAGAAAGCTAAGGGGCCAAGGGGTTCCTTGTCTTCGCAAGATTATAGTGAGCTTAAAAGAAAAAATTATGTTTTATTTGCATGGCTACTGATTACGATAAATAGAATTATCCAAATAACCAGGAAGGAAAAGATGTCGATAAGGTCGGTAGTAAGGTAGTGCACACAGTGCAAGTCTTGCCACTTGAAGCTTCTCAAAAGTTTTTTAAAGTTCAAGTATGCCATACCGATGCCATGCATGAGTGTTGTGTAACCTCTACAATGTGGGTACCCTCTTTCGGGCCTTACGATTTGGTTCGGATGCATGGACACATCAATGGACGAAGAGTTCATGTCATGATTGATGATGGAGCTACACATAACTTTCTGAATTATCATTTGGTTAAAAAATTAAAATTACCACAAAGCCCTAGTGATCATAAATACATGGTATATCTTGCTAATAGGCATGATAAGCATGTATGGGACACAGTGGTTAAGCAAGTACCACTCATTATTCAGGGACACAGTAGTTAAGCAACCCTAGATGCACTTAGATTTTTAGGTTATGCATATTACTAGAGCTGATGTTATTTTGGGTTGTGAATGGTTGTTTCATTTAGGACCATCTCTTTCTCATATCTACTTTTGATTTTGAGATCCAAGCCAGCGCTTCATGTGTCTCCTTAGATACTTCAAACACCCCTAGCCACCATATCTCTCTCTCAGATTGGACACTAAAAGAGGAAAAACATAACTTGCAAACCCTCTCCCTATTGCTCGTCTGATTGTATGGGTTTTCATTAGAACCTTCCAAAGGTAACTCAATCTCCTCAGTTATGTTGATCTCACTCTTTGCATATTCCATTGCCTCATTCATAAGTGTGATACTCATTCGTTCTAACCTCTTGCCTTTCACAATCTCACACTCATCCACTTTCAACACAAAACTTACCTTGTCACCTTGCATGACAAACAAAAGTAGGTAAGTTTTAGTACTTAAAACATTTTTCTATTAGCTCGCAAAGAATGTAAAACATTACTTACATTGTTTAGGCAGTCCATAGAATAAGATCATAGCTCTCTGAAGACGTTTTAGATCAACAAATATATTGTTGAACTCATTGTAGGGATACATAATCTTACTATTTGTGCCTCGCCTTTTTCTCGAAGCTCCAATGGTTAATGTATCATTGGTGTAATATTATTCTCTAATTTTGCGTTGCACATCATCATTGCATGTCCTCTTTGCTAATCTTATCTTTCTAGGGATAGGAAAAATATTCCTTATGATGCCGTGTTTGTGGAGTGTATCTTTTAGCAATTGATGGAGGGCTTGATATCCTTTTGTGCTAATGTCCACCTCATTGCATGAATTTTGAACCTCCTCAATGCTTAGAAGATTGGTAATGTCATCCATTATCTCATTTGCGAGTACCTGACATATCTTCTTGTTGCATGGGTCTCGAATGATGGAAAGAATGTCACGCCTTCTCACACAACTATGTATTATTTCTCCAAAATCTTGAGGACCATTATCACCACATGCTTCTTTCAAAAAGTTCCTATCACTCACAAACTAATAAAGATTACTAAAAACACCTTAATCTATTTCTTATAACAACTACAACAACCAAAAATACCTTAATCAAAATTATTTGCAACAATAATAGCCAAAGAACAAAAAATAAACCTTCCTACATGGATTCTTCGCTTGCGAGCACCACCACCAATAAGGAGTTTTTGAATGTTATTGATTGTCCTCTTTCACTCACTTACTTGCACGGGGGTGCTCTTCATGCGAGAGATTGCATCGTGTACCTTCATAACGTGAGCCTCTTTCTCTTTGTCTCTTTTCTCTAGCTCTACAATATTACTTTGTGCATCTTATAGTGCATATTGCGCACTACTCAAATTGCTTTGTAAGATTTGTGCTTGTGAGTAGAGGAATTGGACTCTCCATGCATCACTCATGCTTAACCTTCTAAAATATCTAAGCATCCCATTCTCAACCTCTCCAACAAACTGAATAAATGAAGGAAGATTAGTGAAGGGTGGAGGACAATGCGAAGAAGGATCATTAGGATATAAATATCCATCAACCTAAAGATCCACATTAGTCCCCGACCCGGTTGTCTTCTTGCACGCTTCTCATGTGCATTCAGACCTTCTTTCTTGATTGGTGCATATTCATTCAATATGCAAATATGCAAGTTCGAATTTCTCCCATTCAAAAAATGGAAGAGACTATTCTGAAGGACGCAGGGCTGTCCTATTGTATTCTCAATAGGGCTATTCTATTGTGAAGAGGGAGAGAGATGAAGAGAGAGAGAGAGGGAGATAGACTCAGGGCTGTCCTATTATATTCGCAATAGGAGAAGAGAGCTTGGGAGAAAGGGAGAGAGGGAGAGAGAGAGAGAATCTTATTACAGAGGTTGGTAGGAAACGTGATGAATAATAGTAATGTTTAAGAGAAACAAGATGTGGGTGGAATTTCAAATATGACTATTAAAGTGTTGTAAATAAGACTCAAAGTATAGATATCAGTGATCCTAGTAGGGGGTTTTGATAGCTAGAAAAAGAGAATCCTAGAGAGAATCCTAGTTCAAAAATTAGAGAGATCCCCTACTTTTAGGCCCAAAAGTAGGCATCATTATGAGCTTTGTCTCCTGAAGCCTCAATAAAATTAGTCGCAATGTCCAGCATGCCAGTGAAGTTCTCAAGGATGCTAAATCAATCTAGAAGCCTCTGTATATTGACTTAGCACTAGTGAAGCCAATGAGGTAGAGTGTCAGCTTGCTGATTACCTAGCTGGGGGCTTCATTAGGCCTAGCAATTTTCCATGGGAATCACCAATTTTATTAGTGAAGAAGAAAGATGGGTCTATGCATTTATGTGTGGACTATCATTGTTTGAATGCAATAACGATAAAGAATAGGAATCCATTACCGTGAGTTGATGAGATATTTGATCAACTACAAGGTGGGCGATACTTTAGTAAGATTGTCGCGCAGCTGAAAAACCCTAAAAATTAAAAAAATTTAATTTTTATCCCAAAAGTGTGTTTTCCCTCTCAAACTTCCCCCCAACATACTCTAGGTTTGGAAAGCTCATTTTGAACCTCTTTCTTCCTCTTCTAAGCTCTCCATTGCTGTAGAAACTCCATCCCTCTCAAGCTCTCCCTCCTTGTCAAGCTCCCTCTCCCTCTTTCTTCCTTTTCTAAGCTCTCCATTGCTGCAGAAACTCCATCCCTCTCAAGCTCTCCCTCCTTCTGAAGCTCCCTCCCTCTCAATCTTCCTCTCTCTCTCTCTCTCTCTCTCTCTCTCTCTCTCTCTCAAGCTCCCTCCCTCTCCATTGCTGCAGAAACTCTATCCCTCTTCAGTCTACCCTCTTCAATCTACCCTCTCTCTCTCTCTCTCAAGCTCTCCCTCCTTCTCAATCTCCCTCCCTCTCAATCTCCCTCTCTCTCTCTCTCAAGCTCCCTCCCTCTCCATTGCTACAGAAACTCTATCCCTCTTCAGTCTACCCTAGGTTCAGGAAGCCTATTCTCAAACTCTAACCCTCTTTTAAGCTTTCCATTGCTGCACTGAAAACCTTGAACTTTCTCTCCTCTCCACTCTTCTGTTGTAAAACAAGCTTTTCTTTTCCCTTCTTCTCTTTTCTTACCACCATGGCCTCTTCCAGTAATGTGAGAAGACCTAGGGAGAAGGTGGAAGAGCTTGTGCTGCATAACAGAAGAGATGAGAATGGAATTTGGGCTCCAACAAGATTCAAGGTTGGGGCTTGGGCCTACATGCAGCCAAGCTCTAAGGGACCACATCGCGAGTGCGTCAACTGGGGAATATGCTACATCATTGGAAGGGGTGGCTACAAGGCTTCAAGAGGAGATCAACACAAGAGGGACAAAAAATGAAGACATTATAACAATTCTAGATTAGATGGCATGCTTGTAATTTTGTAGCAGGCTCTTTTTTAACCAATTTTTATTTAATTGAAATCTTAATATTTTTGCAGACTGTAATTTTTTTGTCTAGCGATCTAGTGTAAAAAGGCCAAACTTTAAATTTTAACTATAAATAGCCAAAGGTGCCTTCTTTCTCATTTTCACGCAATAGAAACCAAGCACGAGCTCACACACTCTCTTTGCCCTACCCACTTTGACAACTTCTGTGAGTTCCTCTCCACCACCCAGGCATGAGCGAGCTCTTTGTCATGTTCTCTCGTGAAGTCGACTTTGAAAAGTCGCTCACCCTTGCATCCCAACATTATGAGACGTAGATTGCATACATGGAGCAATACTTGGCTCCCCACTCCATCTCCTTTTCCCATTGCCCCAATGATCGATGGGTGCATGTTGAGCTGCTTAAGTACATTCAACAATATGCCTGCCCCTACATCCAGCGCCTTGAACGCTTCATCCACATCTGCATCCCCGCAGGAGCTTACTGTACCTTCAATAAGCAAGAGGTGAAGAGGTTGGGGAAGGGCAATTTAGGAACTAGGTTTCTCTCGTGGCTCGCCACTTGCATTCCTCATCAGCGAGACGAGAGGATTCGGATGAGGAGGTAGAGATCCTTACATTGTAGTTGGCAGGGTATTCGAGGGATGACAAGGAAGTGAAGACAGTAGGAACGAGTGCTGGTGTAGAAGAGCAGCTTGCATCAGAGCACTTTCTAGAAGGTGCACAATCTGCAGAGCTGAACAGCCCACTATAGTAGAAGATGCGGGGCCATCTTCCCCACACCAGGAGAGCAAGGTGCTGCCAGAGCTTGAGATCAATCTCTTGAGCACCATTGTGGTGGAAGGTGAAGAATACTTAAAACTTCATGACCTTGAAAAAACAGCTGGCTTGAGAATGGATGAATGTCTGGGCATTATATGCACCCAATGTGAGGTGGACCTTAATACGTCCCAACCTCGGTCCTCACCTAGATAGTAATATATTATCCCTTGGAGAATCTATCGCAGAGACAGTTGCTTTGGTCAAGGAAACTGTGGTTGAGACCGCAGAGCAAGCCCTAGTTCTAGAGGAGGAGTTCACAACCTTACAAGACAAGCTACAGGCTCAAAAAAATCCCTTGCTGCTGGAGCAATGGAGGAGACCAAGGCACCAAAAAAGGACGAGGCTAAGTCCTCGATTGACCTCTTCGTCCCCACCAGCACTTTGGCAAAAGAAGACATTGAGCAAGAGGTAACAATCGACCTTTTACAACCTAGAAACATTTGTAATTATGTATAGGAAAATATTTTGATTTTTCCTTTGATTGCAGAGGGTGGTTGAAATTGACGCATTTGCTGGGAGAGGCGGCGGCGGCAGGCAGAGACCAAGCCAAGGTCCATGGACATGATGTTGCGTTGGCGCATTATCTTGGTCGACTTCGTGTGGATGGCATCGCCATTATCTATAGGGACTACACCCCTCAAATCTTCCTTCACTCTCTTCTTTTTGAAAGCCCTCTCTAAGGTGCTCTGTGTAGCCTCTATGGCACAGAGCACCAAATGTATAGTTCTAATTAAAAAATCCCTTGCCTTTCGATATTTTTGGTTCTCGATTTAGGGGTAAGCTTCTTGCTCGTATAGGTATAGCCAAAAGCATAGGCATAGAGGATCCTCAAGAAATAGCCCAATCCCTCCTTGAGCACACTCTGCCCAATAACAAGAGAAGGAAGCTCAATATTGTAAGAAAGCTTTTGTAAAGATGATGTATCATTTCTTATTATGAATACAAAGATGATGTATCGTTTCTTATTATGAATACAATACAATTTTTGCAAACTTATTTTCATCAAGTATATCATTGTTTTTTTTATTTTGTACCATCAATGTTTTTGTGAATGCATTAGAAATGATCATGGGAGCTTGGGGGAGTAGTGTCAGAACAGCTTCCCCAAGCCTTCAGGAGCAATTCTGATGCATTGGATGATAAATAATGTATTTTTACACATGATTAAAGGTATTTCTATCTTGTAAATTACTGCTTCTCATAATCAATGTACTCAACTTGATGATAAATGCATCAAAAATGATTCAGAGTGGCTAGGGGAGCAGTGCCAGAACAGTGCGAATTTTGAGCCTGCACCTCTACTGTAGAGCCCAAATTCGCACTGTTCTGGCATAGCTTCCCCAGCCCTCCAGGAGCAATTCTGATGCATTGGATGACAAATAATGTATTTTTATACATGATTAAAGGTATTTTTATTTTGTAAATTACTGTTTTTATAATTAATGTACTCAACTTCATTTAATGCATCAGAAATGATCCTGAGTGGATGGGAAAGCAGTGCTAGAACAGTGTGGATGGGAAAGCAGTGCTAGAACAGTGTGAATTTTGAGCCTGCATCGCCGCTGCATAGCCTAAATTTGCACTGTTCTGGCATAGGTTCCTCAGTCCTCCAGGAGCAATTATGATGCATTGGATGACAAAAAATGTAATTTTACATAGGATTAAAGCTGTTTTTATCTTATAAACTATTGTTTCTCACAATTACTGTACTCATCTTCATTACAAATGCATCAGAAATGATCCTGAGTGGCTGGGGGAGCAGTGCCAGAACAGTGTGAATTTTAAGCCTGCACCGCTGCTGCAGAGCCTAAATTCGCATTGTTCTGGCATAGCTTCCCCAGTCCTCCAGGAGCAATTCTGATGCATTCGATGACAAACAATATAATTTTACATATGATTAAAGCTGTTTTTATCTTATAAACTATTATTTCTCATAAATTAATGTTCTCAACTTCATAATAAATGCATCAAAAATGATCCTGAGTGGCTTGGAAGCAGTGCCAGAACAATGCAAATTTTGAGCCTGCACCGTCGATGCAGAGCCTAAATTCGCACTGTTATGGCACAGCTTTCTCAGTCCTCCAGGAGCAATTTTGATGCATTAGATGATAAACACTATATTTTTACACATGATAAAAGGTGTTTTTATCTTATAAACTAATATTTCTCACAATTAGTGTGCTCAATTTCATTATAAATGCATCAGAAATGATCCTGAGTGACAGGGGGAGCAGTGCCAGAACAGTGCAAATTTTCAGCCTGCACTGTCGCTGTAGACCCTAAATTCGCATTGTTCTCGCATAGCTTCCCCAGTCCTCTAGGAGCAATTATGATGCATTAGATGATAAACACTGTATTTTTACACATGATTTAAGATGTTTTTATCTTATAAACTGCTATTTCTCACAATTAGTGTGCTCAACTTCATTATAAATGCATCAGAAATGATCCTGAGTGGCTGGGGGAGCAGTGCCATAATAGTACGAATTTTGAGCCTGCACTGCCATTGCAGAGCCTAAATTTGCACTGTTCTGGCATAGCTTCCCCAGTCCTCTAGGAGCAATTCTGATGCATTGGATGATAAACACTATATTTTTACACATGATTAAAGGTGTTTTTATCTTATAAACTACTGTTTCTCACAATTAGCGTGCTCAACTTCATTATAAATGCATCAAAAATGATCCTGAGTGACTAGGGGTGAAGTGCCAGAACAATGTGAATTTTGAGCCTACATCACCGTTGTTGCAAAGGTCAAATTCGCACTGTTCTGGCACAGCCCGCTCAGCCCTCGAAGAGTATTTTTGATGCCTTGGGTGACAAACTGGCACATGATAGACACTCCATGTTAAACAAACATGATGACACCGAGACATTGTAAGAGAAACTTAAAACTTTAATTATCAAAAGGTTACAAATGAAAGCCAGATAGGCTTCATACAAAGGGGGGTTTGAAACAAAAGAGTTGCTTCAAAAAAAATGTTAACATCTAAGATCTCTAGATCGTGTCTCGCTCGCCTCGAATGCGTCGAGCTAGTTGCATGTCCTTGGCAGATATGGTAATCCTCTTTGCATGTATTGCAAGGAGGTTGGTGTCTTCAAAAAGCCCAACAAGGTAAGCCTCGGAGGCTTCTTGCAATGCTTCAAGGGCAATCCCCTGCACACAAAACTCTGTTCTATATCGTTGGAGAATCTCCTTCACTGTGCGAGCAAAAGGGACTCTTCTTATAAGCAACTCAGTGTTCCTCTGATAAAACTTGATTTCTTGTAGAGCCCTATGCCCTTGGCGCATCCTTCTCCTTGGATCTCTCTGTGTTGTGTTAGTGCGTTGGCGAGGTTGGGACTTCCTTGGCTTGAAGAGCTTGACCTTTCTACGCTTGCGCGCACTTGTTGCAGGAACCTCCTCTTGGTCTCTCTCATAGTCTGAATCCTCCTCCTGTTGCTGTGGTACCTATGTATCAAGTTCCTCCGGAGTAGGTAGGAGACCCTGTCCTGGTAGTAGGGTCTTGCCACCTATGGTGCTGCGCAATGTAGGAATGTTTTCACCAACCCAGTCGAACTGCTCATCATTGGTCTCTCTCTCTTGATCTCTGGGGTGGCTGCATTGTGGGGTCTTCTTCACACGCTTCCTCCCACTAGAAGGGCCTGCATGTGTGTGCACTGGTGTTGCTGTGTGGGAGGAGGGTTGGACTCTAGTGATCCCATTGGGTGTGTCCTAGAATCCAAGGGGTCACTCTCTTCTTTCATGTGGTGTCGCTAGTATGTGGTTGTTGGGTGCCTTACACTGTGTTTTGTGAAGGCATGGTAACACGTGCGGTGTTCTTGGTGCGTGCCATATCCATGTACGACTATGCTAACATGGTGATGTGCTGGTGTCCTTACGTAGGTGTCTACGTAGATCTTGAGCTCAAGCTCTCTAAAAAAGTGAATGAAAATGAAGTGAGAGAAGGAACTATTAATAGTTTTTTTAAGGGAAAAAAACCTAACAACTTATTTTCTTAGCCTTATTACAACTAGATTTATGCTGGTGCGTGCACAACCCAATGCCTCCCTTGTCTCCTCATTCGTGCACGCCAAGCACCATGCCTTTTGGGAGCATTCGTCTGCAACCATTCAAGCCGAGCATGACTTTTTGCAGCCTTCCGTGCCTCTTGCGCAAGCTTAGATAGTTGGGCCTACTCCCTAACCAATACCCTTCCAAAGGTTGTGCGATAAAACCAATTGAACATCTCTTGTAGATAGTTTGTACATGTTCCTCCTACTACAGAAGCTCCACCTCCATGTCTTGTATTTTTGAAATAAACCCCTCTTGCTTTATAATGTGATTTCTCCATCCCTTGGGTACTCACATGTCGAGCGATCCATACGTGTTCATGAAATACGCACCATGTGCATAAACTATGTGCTGTACACATGATAATAGAATTTAATTAGAAAAAGTCAAGGTTAAAACACCAGTTTATTTTTTTACTATACAACTTATCATATAGTGTGTTACTTTACTCTCTCCCCAAGCACCTAGTACACTTGGTGAATTCTATGATATGTTGTTGGAATGATGCTTGTTCTTCGGCAGTTGTGCTACTTTGATTCATAATACGAACCCTCGGGGGGGTCACTATATGTAGAATACCCCTATCGCGTGCGTTCAAGGCCTATATTTTAAATCCCTTATCTATGAATTTTTTTATCCATATAATATCCCCTTTTCTTTATGAATCTGTAAATTTTTTTGAAAAAAATGTAAATCATACCCTTATGTAAATATATTTCTATAAGTTTCTTAAATTAAAAATATGCTTCTGTTGAACGCACGTGATATTTACATTTTTTTGTGAGTGACCCCCCCGAGTACGAACCATGTTATTGAAATTTATCCAAAGCTGTTTGCACATATTTACAGGAGCTGGCATTGGACAATCTACATTTGTGGTGATTGCACACAGGTCTCTCTAGAGTCCCCAAGTCTTCTTTGAATTCTCTATGTTTGCTGGCTTCTCCAAAAATCTCCTTGCCTTTGATCTAGTCATGGAGACCTTTTGAGAAACCTCGTATGACATACGTCCAGAGGCCTGCTTATTCACTCCAATTTTCACGTTTTCGCCATGGCAGCCCAGAGAATTCAAAAGATGCTCTAATTTACCAAGGGCTGCAACTTTCCTCTCTTGTGTAGGCATTGTGAATGCATAATCGATATGGCACATAAGCAATCGATCAAAGATTCTCATGAATGCATGAAGTGTACACAAGTGAATATTCTTTAGTGGAAAATTAATGATGGGGCTCCAATTTGTATTCCTGTTTGGTTCTCCTAGCATATCAGGAGACATGACACCTTCCACTGGTTGCTCCTCATCTTCATCACAATTGACTCGATTGGATCTACTGCATCTTCTTGTTGCTTCTTCCCTTTCTTGAGACCTTTTGAGGCATCCTTCCCAACAGAACCAACCTTCTGTATACTTTTTCCATTTGTCTTTTTCTGCCTAGGAATATCAATCTGAGCATTGCAGTATGGACAAGGCCATCTTGATGTCATCGCGCCTTGAGCATAACCCGTCATGCATTTAATTGTCTTCAAATCTCCCCCAAGATGCCAATCCACCTTGAACTTTCCTATATTTTCTACATCTAAAAGTTGACCATCAATTTGCTTTTTGATTACATCTGTTATCCAGGGAGTCATTTGAAACATCCATGTCAATACCTCATGTGTCTCCTTTGGTACCTTGAATGAACCAAGCCACCAGACCTCTTTCTCAGATTGCACACTAAAACTTGGTTTGGTGGTCTTTTCCCATGCACAAATCATGGCCTCATTCACTAGCGTAATGCTTATACGTTCTAGCTTTCGACCTTTCACAATTTGGCACTCATCTAGCTTGAGCACAAATGAAAGAGTGCTCTCCAAAACTACAAATAAACGGTAATTTACAATATTCAAAATAAAATAATCGTCTTCATTTTCTACTGAAAAACATGAATAGTAGCAATTGCAAGTTCTCACCTTCTGGTGAAAGACCATAGAACTTCACCATAGCTTGTTGTAGTCTCTCAATATAAACAGAGATGTTATTGTAAACATCATAGTGAAATTCTGTACTTGTTGTCTTGATTTTCTTTCTGCTCGACCCTGTGTCTAATGTTAATGTGTCCTCAACGCGATAAAACTGTCCTATAGCTCGTTGCACATCATCATTATTAATACGCTTGACATTGTGAATCACCTTGAGTGTAGGAAATAAAGTGCCAGTGATTTTTTGTCTTAGAAATGCATCTTTTACAACCTGACGAATTGCTTGGTACCCTTTCATGCTAATTCCAGTCGCATCACAAGCATGTTGAATTAATGAAGAATCGATGGAGGTGGTAATCTCGCTCACTACATTGCTGACAACAACAATAGCTTGGCATATTTTAGGATGATGAGGGTCAGTAATAATTGACAGAATATCCTTGGTATTCAGAATGGCTTTGACCAAATCCTTCCATCCCTCTTCATTAAAACCACACACCTCTTGTGTCAAATCATGACTATTTTGTTTAAATCACTGAGTGCATAATGAAAGTTTATGTTACTTACTTTGTTGTATGAATCCTTTTCTTCCGTGCTTCACCTTTAAATGCAAGAGATTCTATACCAGCCAATGTCTTTTTACGTCCACGAGCACCATTTGGCGTTGCTTTGAGTCGTTTGATAAGTTCCTCTAGCCTTTGAATCTTTGCATCCTTCTCCACATTCTCTGCGAGGATCTCTTTCATTTTATCTGATGATGTTTTAAGTCCTTCTTGACATTATAAAAGGCTAAATTGTGATGCTTGCAATTGAGATTGGAGAATATGGGTTTGCCAAGCTCCACTTGTAGTCAATCTTCTGCAGTATCCTAACAAGCCAAGCTCTCCTTCACCAACAAATTGCATAAAAGATGATAAATTGCAGAAAGGAGGGTTTGCTTTTAATGGAGGGTCAACTGGATAGAGATGCCCATCAACCCAAAGATCTACATTTTTCTCCTTAGCTATCCTACGAGCTTGGACAGATTATGCATCAGTAGGATAAGTTTTCTTAGAGCTGCCATACTCTTCACAAATATGAATGTGTAAATCAACCTTCCGTTTTTCTAGCTTCACAAGGGGCTATACACACAGATTGTAAAGGCTTTATAGCTAAGCAGAGAAAGAAGCTAAAGCAGAGAGAGAGAGAGAGAGAGAGAGAGAGAGGGAGTGAGAGAGAGAGAGAGAGAGAGAGAGAGAGAGAGGGAGGGAGTGAGTGAGAGAGTGTTAAAACTTTGCTGTTGGCAGGTTTAACACAAATCTATTTTTCTAAGTAAAAAATGATCTTTTTGATATACAAATATACTAACATGGAGTTTTTCATCAATAAATTACATTTATGAGAAAAATTAAAAAATAATAATTTTTGGGGTACCCACAATTTCGGGATCTGACAATTAATTATGTTTATGGGGTTGTGGGGACCTGACACTTAGTTATGGATGTACTGGCTCCTGACAAGCTTGACGTGACCCTTGAATTACAAGCTTTTTGGAGGAAAAAATTTATTTTCATCATAGATATTGGTTGGGTGGTGTTTTTTCCACCTCAAAATGTAAAAAAATAAAAATAAAAAAATCACTTTTTGGGGCCCACCTAAATACGAGAATGTTTTGCTGATGATGTGGAAGGGATATATGGTGGGAGTTAATGAGAAAGGAGATTTCAAACTGACAAGAAAGATTCAATTTATAGAGAGTGAAGATTAAAATTTCAAAAAGTAAGAGAGAAAGTATGAGAAAAGTGAAAAAGTAAGAGAGAGTATGAGAATATTCCCTTTAAAAAGTGAAACTAGGGGGATATGGCTGATGTGGCAAGGCAAGAAATAGGGGTCATCATAGCCTTTGTCTCCCTTAAGCCTAGCTTTTTTAAGCTCTAATCCCTTAAAATTAGGAATCCTTAGGAGGCCCTGGTCCAAAAAATTCCTAATGTGTTACTTGATTGAGCATACCATGGACACTTGGTAATGATCAAAGCATAAATGTTACATAGGTAAGTGTATGCTTTTGGTGGTGATTAATTGGGACATTATGTCATGATTGGACATTAGGAAAATCCTAGTGGATTATGATTGAGATTTTGTCTGTATTGCAAGGAGATTATGGCCAAATTTTCCTACACTTTATAGTGAATATAAAAGTGTAATTCAGTCCCAAACCACTCAAGATCTCTCAAGGGCTTTGGAAAGCCTTAAAAGGACATCTTAAAGCAAATCTAGCAAGCCATCAAGTGGTTGATTTGGACAACATTGTCGAGTGCAAAGGGGCTAATTAGGTCAGACTAAAAATCCTAATTTAGTAAAAAATAATGCAGACTGAATTCAATGAGTTTACGTAGCTTAAGAGCACTCCTAAGAGCTTCCAAATGAGCCAACAAGTTCCTAATTCCATTACCACTTGGGTGGTCAACCTCACATAGTTGAATTTTAGCTAAAATTCAAAACATAGAGATATAGGGGTGCTTAAAGTGGTGATTCAAGGTGATAGGAGTGTTCATCTGATCAAGACAAATGCAGCAAGCTAAAGAACTCCCAATTTTGTTTTCGTTTTGTCACGTAGGCTGTAATGCCTGTGACCGACGACAGACCGGATGGCCATATCCGGGGTTCAGTGGGAGAGGACGCCCATGCGGAGTCATGGGCGGCCAGGCTAGTGTGGACGACAGGCCACACACTATATAGCCTGGGGGATGAGGGGCAATCCTCATTCTTTCTCTATGGCTGGGTGGTGAGCCAGAGGCCGTCCCCTCTCGTGGTAACGCCCGTAGTGGCGTTACGGATATCTAACACTGGTATCAGAGCGTGGTTCGAGGGGATCGTGAGAGTCCGCGCGTGAACGGGGGACCGGAGCCCACTCGATGGTTTTCATCCACAATCTTCTCACCCTTATGTCCACAAGGGAGTGTGTGGAGGAAGGAGAGCGAAAACTTTTGAAGGGAAGAACTCTTTCTCTCTCTCTCACTCTCTCTCCCCGACACACACAGCATCGCAGGTAAGAAAATTTTTGGTTGTTTTCTTTTGTTTTCTGCGTTGAATGGCTGCGAAATGCTCTCCGTTGAATGGCTGCAAAAAGATTAAAACCTGTGTGGAGGTGGGGGGGGCGCAGACCAACCCCACGAAATAAAAAACGCGTGTGTGTGGGGGTGGGGCGGCGAAAACCCCACGAGAGACGGTTTTCAGAGTTGAAGCTCGTGTGTGTGTGTGGGGCAAAGCACATTCCCCACAACCTGTGTAGAGAGCGGGGGAGGAGCCAACCACACGTCAACCCCAAAGCCCACGAGTGTGAGGTGCAAGAGACCACAGCGACGAATGTGAGGCGCTGAAGCTCTGCGGGGGGAGCTTGCCTTGCAAAAAAAACGAAGGCAAAGTCTGCGAAAACCAGTAGCTAGTCGAAGCTGAAATTCCGTGTTTGTGGGGCGAAGCAAGCCATCGCAATACGCTCAGGAGAGGGAGCGTCGTCGTCGTCGTCGTCGTCGTCATCTTCTGGCATGACAAAGGCCAAGCCAGAGAGGCCGGCGGTGGCTAGCTAGCCAGGCCGGCCAGCGACGGCGGGCGGCGGCCAGCCAGCCAGGCCAGCCATGGGCGGCCAGCGGGGGCGGCGGCGCCAGCCAGCCAACGGCGGCGGCGGCGGCCAAGGGCCACAACGGCCAGCACACGCCAGCCAACCCACCAGCGGCCACCAACTGCCAAAAAAGACATTTATTTTTTTTAAATAAAAATAATTTTCATTATTCATTTTTGTGAATTATATGAGAAAATTCAAGGAAACCCTCTCTCTCGGCTGGGGAGGAAGGATACCCCTCGCAAGAAATAATCCCAGCAAGGCACCTCTCGATCATTTTAATTTTTCTTATGAGTTGCAAGCATTTCCTCGTGGATCTGAGCATCCCGGAAGCGTCCTTGTAGAGGCTCGCAACGCAACAGAAATCGACAGGCGACCGTAAAGGGGGGTGACTATTATTCTCTCTCCACCACTGCTCATTTTTATTAGCGTTTTTTTAGTAATTTCCGAGTTCTCGCATTATTTTTTGCAAGAATTAAAAATGTCTGCTAGGCATAGTGTGTCCCCACCGCCTTCTACTTCTCTAGGTTTTTCCAGTCTCTTGTCCTCGGTCGCGGGTTTGACCCCGACCGAATTGTCAGGCCGTACACGCCCGATCGTTGTTCGGTCCGGAGCGCGCTTATCGATCACTCGTGATCTGCCAGCACCCTCCTCGTCTATTGACCCTGCCTTAGGACCCAACGAGCCCGCAGCGGCCGCATTGGCTGATGACCCCTTTCTGGCTGATGAGCGAGAGGACATGAACACTGACGTCGCCGAGGGGACCGAGGAGGACCTCTTGGATTATGACGACGATGACTATGACCTATTGGACCCTGCTGATGTCCTGATAGAGACGGAGCTCTCTAGTGGACTGTTTAAATATCTTAATGCCAAATTGAACACTATGGGTAAAGTCCAGGCTGATTTAGTCACGATGCTACAGAGCATCTCCACACAGTTAGATGCACTAACAGCCGCCTCGGCTAATACTTCGACTCCTCGTGGTAGCCAAGCTCCTGCGGCACGGGTGAGCGTAGCCTCGCCAGTGGTTGCAGGAGTACAGGCCGATGCGCCTACGGGGCCGTCCGTAGCGACAGCTTCGTCGTTGTTAAAAGACTTAAAGAAGCCTAGTTTTGGTGGCAAGGAAAAGGAGAGAAACAAGGACTCAGTCAATATGTTTCTAGCGAAGTGGTCAGATTTGCACGCGCTGCGACAGCAGCCTAGCCGTATACAGCCCGTAGAGGCTAGCCTCTCATTAACCGGCAAAGCGTACAAGTGGTGGATGAGTTTGACAACTCGCCCTGCCACTTGGACGGAATTTGAAACAATGTTTCGAAAAGAATTTTTGCCTGTTAATGAGGCAGAGAGAAGCTGGGAGTTATGGGACAAGTGCTCGATGGAGAACAAATCCCTAACTCAGTACATCTCAAACTACAGGGAGATAGTACTCAAGCTAAAGGGAATCGATGCATTCCAGACATTGCGAGGCTTTAAGAGAGGCCTCAAAGATGATTACCTTGAGTACGTAGAACCCCTACAGCCTGAAGACTTAGCAGAGGCAATTCAATATGCACAGATATTCGATGACATCAAGCGCCGTAGTGCGCGTGGTGGTTCTAGCAGGGCCGAGGGTAGTGAAAAGAGGAGGTCAGCCCTCAAAAGAAAAGGGTTCCACAGTGACAAACAAGGGGATAGGACGGACCAGGAAGGACAGGGTGGTCATTGGTATAAAAAACCGCGACCATCCAGGAAAAAAAGAGACACCGAAAACCAAAAGAAAGAGCAATATATTAAAGCGCGAAAGGAAAATCGCTGCTTTAATTGCAATGAAATAGGACACACGAAGGCTGAGTGTCCAAAGCCTAAAGCTAGCACAATTGGCAACGAGCCCAAAAAAGATGGTAAATCTTCTAGGCAGTTGCATACAGTGCAGAGACTCCCTCTCAGTTCCGCAGAGTTCAGAGAGGTGACAGTGTGTCATTGTGATGAGCATCACGCTTGTTCAGTGTGACACCAGCGATGTGGCAGCCTACTCTAGGTCCGCATGACATGGTGCGCATGTATGGCACCATAGGTAGCCGTAGAGTCACAGTTTTTATTGATGATGGAGCTAGTCACAACTTCTTGAACTACTCGTTAGTCAAGAAGTTGGGATTGACTGAGACCCGGAGTGATCATGAGTATACTGTTGGCCTAGCCAATGGATATGACAAAACGGTATGGAATACCGTAGTATTGGGGGTCCCATTATCTATGCAGGACTACGAGGCTCCGCTTGACTTTCAGGTCATGCACTTAGCCAGAGCAGACGTATATCTAGGCAAGGAGTGGCTGTATGGCTTGGGCCCTAGTCTAGCTCGGAATTACTTACATAATACGCTATGTTTTGAGCATGGAGGTAGAGTCATCACCCTGCAGGGCGACCGTACTGTCCCTGCCACACCACTTATTTCCTCCATGGAGTTGTGTACAGCGGTCCGCAGAGACCAGATAGCAGAGGTATATGCTTGTTACCCTCTTTTGAATTCTATTTCCGTAGATGAAACGATAAATGATGTTTGCGTAGACAAACAAGAAAAACAAAATAACCTTGGACGAGACCCACTGTTTGAAAACCCTGTTTGGCATGGATTCAAACAAGAAAAAATCCAAGGTGAATGAGACATTAAAGAAAAAGTACGTAGATACTTTAACGAATTTATTAGAGGAATTTCAGGATGTTTTTCCTGATGATTTACCAGATGGTTTACCACCATCTAGAGAAGTAGACCATGGCATCGAAGTTATGCCAGGATCAAAACCTATAAGCAAACCTGCTTATAGATTAAGCCACTCCGAGGCACAAGAGGTGGAAAAACAATTAACGGAATATTTGGACAAAGGCTTTATTCGGCCTAGTTCAAGTCCGTGGGCATCGCCTATTCTTCTCGTAAAGAAGAAAGACGGATCTATGCGGATGTGCATAGACTATAGGGCTCTTAATCAGATAACGATTAAGAACAAGTATCCGATGCCACGCATGGATGAGTTGTTTGATCAACTCTATGGATCGAGATACTTCACAAAAATAGACCTGAGATCTGGGTATCATCAGGTTAGAATTAAACAAGAAGATGTTGCGAAGACAGCATTTAGGACCCGTTTCCGGCATTTTGAGTTTTTGGTTATGCCATTTGGGCTAACCAATGCTCCAGCGACGTTTATGATGCTAATGGACAGTATTTTACGTCCATATCTGGGAAAATTTGTAGTAGTTTTCCTAGATGATATTCTTGTGTACAGTACGACACAGAAAGAACACATAGAGCATTTGCGTCTAGTGTTCGAGTTGTTGCGAGAGCACAAATTATTTGCGAAGAAAAGCAAATGTGAATTTTTTGAAACAGAAATTCAATACCTTGGCCATATTATATCCGCCGATGGTACGCGGATGGAGCCAGAAAAAGTAGAGGCTATTCTTAAATGGCCAGCGCCGAAGAATCTCGAGGAACTGCAGATTTTTCTTGGCATGTCGGGGTTCTACCGACAGTATGTGAAGGACTACGTGAAGATCGCAGTCCCGTTGACTGACCAGTTACGGTCAAAAACAAAAAACATTAGTTGGGGGGACGCCCAACAGAGGAGCTTTGACAAGCTCAAGGTGACCTAGCAGCTGCACCTGTTTTGACAATTGTCAATCCAAATGAGCCGTTTGTTTTGGAAACAGACGCTAGTAATGAGGCCATTGGGGCCGTACTTATGCAAAAGGGACGTCCAATTGCATTTGAGAGTAAAAAGTTAGATCGTGCGCAACGTAACTACTCGGCTTACGAGCGAGAGTTACTAGCGATAGTTCACGCACTGAAAAAGTGGAGACACTATTTATATGGTGCTACTTTTGAGGTCCGAACGAACCATGAAAGTCTGAAATGGCTATATGCTAATTAATCCATTGACGACGGGTACTTACTCTACAATGGTAGAATATGTGTACCAACTATTGGTGACTTTCGGGCCCAAATTCTTAAAGAAAGTCATGATAGTCCAAGTGCGGGTCATCCCGGGATTCAGAAGACCTATGCACTAGTAAAAAGACAGTTTTATTGGCCTAGTTTGTTTAAGGACGTCCAGACTTATGTGCTGAAATGCAATAAGTGCCAGGTCAATAAACATGAACGTCTTAAGGTTGGAGGACTACTCCATCCGCTGGAGATTCCTCAAGGGAAATGGGAAAGCATTTCCATGGATTTCATTACCGGTTTACCCAAGACGAGTCGAGGGAATGACTCAGTGTGGGTGGTAGTGGACAGGTTAACTAAAATGGCAAAGTTTATTGCCACGAAGAAAACTGTTAAAACGCCAGAGTTGGCAAAACTCTTTATTGAACATCTCTACAAGCTATATGGCCTGCCCGCAAATATAGTGTCGGATAGAGATAGAAAGTTCAACAGCCATTTTTGGAGGGAAGTCTTCAAAAAGTTGGATACTACTCTGAGTATGAGTACGGCAGATCATCCGGAGTCTGATGGTCAAACTGAAAGAGTTAACCAAATTCTAGAGGATATGTTGCGTTCTTATGTTAGTAAGAAGCAATCTAATTGGGAAGAGTACTTGCCCTTATTGGAGTTTGCCTATAACAGCTCCAAACACTCAGCGACTGGATTTACACCATTCATGTTAATGTATGGATTCCAGCCGAGATCTCCGATGGCTGTAGGCCTAGAAAAGGAGAAGATCATTCAATATGTCAAGGATTTCCTTGAAGATATGAATGATATGCTCAGAGCCGCACGTGAGAGCATTCGTAGCGCCCAGGATCGCGCTAAAACTTATGCGGATAAAGGACGAAGAAAGGTGACCTTTGCAGAAGGTGACTTTGTATTCCTCAAGGTTCCTGCGCAGTCAGAAACCATGAAAACGGGAAAGTGTAATAAACTTTCTATACTAACCACTTGGTAGCATGGGAAACCATGAAAGGCCATCGAAAGCTCAAGCGCACAGGTGCCCGTGGAAGAGAACCAAGTTGAAGACGATGCCAATGATGTGGTTCGTTGATGACATGGTACATGTGGGTGATGCTCCATTGGGTGAGGATGGATCCACATGGTCAAAATGTGGCACCACATTCCATTGTGAAACATGGGCAAAACTTAAGGGAAATCCAACAAGAAAGGGTACCTCTACATGACATTAGTGCAAATAGTGAATGAAGGAATATCGGTGCACACTAGTGGACATGACCAAGTCTCATTGGGGAACATCACTTTGGATATATTAAGGATCTCTCTCACCAATGCAATCAAGGATGCACAAAGAGATGCCCAAAAGAAGGTGCTCTATATTAGTAGTGAGATTGTGTGTCGAGGTAATGAGAATGCCAAGTTAGTGCATCAAATAGTGGACAAGATGGATAAAAGGTTTGCAACTCTTGAAGATAGGATTTCAGGTGTACAAAGGAGTGTGGACAGGTTTGACCATGCACCAAATCCACATGGGAATCTCAGTGGTATGCAAGGAAAGTCAAATATGCCTTCAAGAGACCATGAAAGTTAGCATGTTTTGTGTTCTAGGCTTGGAAAGCATCCCATAGTTTTGGATCCCAAGGAGGGCTCTTCAAGGGGTGTGTACAATGTGAGTAATGTGAGTGGGAGATGGGATATACCACACACTACCCATGGACGTTCTACATTAAAGTCACCAAGGGTTAAAGATGTGAAGGACAAGATTACACTTCCCAAGTTCAAAGGTGAACACAACAACCACTGAAGAATTTGAGGAATGGATTAGCAAGATGGAGATGTACTTTGCATTGTATCCCCATGAGATGAAGACAAAGTATAATTTGCCATGTTGCATTTGGAAGATTATGCCCATTCATGGTGGTAGTTTACTCAACATGAGGGTATTCATTTTGACACTTAGAAGGCATTTTGACACTTAGGAGGCATTCAAGGATGCCATGTTTCAAAACTTCACATCTCGATTGGAACGAGCTCAATTTGTGGGACAATTGTATGATTTGGAGCAAAAGGAAATTTCCATCAAGGAGTATAGTAACCAATTTAGGAAGCTTTCCATGTTTGCTGGGGGAATGAATGAGTACAACAAGATAGTGAAATACATACATGGATTGCAATCATCACTTGGAGATGATGTGAAGCTCAAAGACCTCAAACTTTGCAAGATGCCATGTATTATACGGAGGTGTTTAAATCTAAGTATAAGGTAGGTGTCGCAAATAGGTGGAATGCGAGGTCAACTAAACCATCTACTTTCATCCCAAATGCAGTAAAATGGCCAACTTCTACCTCTTCAACACATTATGTACCACATGCAAGCTTCACTCCAACTTGTACTCTGATACAATGATATCCTAGTGTGTATGGACAGCCTAGGAATGTGAAATGGAGTGTTCTATGGCCAAACCTCCTCTCAAAAATGATGCTAAATCCTCTTCCCTTCAAGGCAAAGTGATTAAGCAATTATCACAAGTGGAGATGGATGAGAAGAGGAAGAAAGGGGTTTGCTTCTTTTGCAAAATGAGAAATGGAATCCCGAGCATAAAAAGATTTGCAAGGCAAAGGAGGTAAGAGCTAACATGACCTTTGAGGTGGTTGAAGATGAAGAGGCACCATTCGATTATATGGATGAGGCTGAATTTCAAGATTATGCAAATGATGTGATAGAAGAGCCTACTCTCGACCCTTCTCAAGAGTTTCCATTTGATCTAGGTGGAGAGGATTGGGTAGAATTTGAAACAAAAGAAAGGACAACCATGATATGTGCCATTTCACAAGAAGCTAAAGTGGGATGCAAAGGTTCCAACACTTTGATGCTCATGGGGAAGACTGGGAGTAGATTTGTCCATGATGCCTTTTGGATTGCAAAGATTGTACTTCCGCACTTATGCTTGAATACAAGAAGGTTTTGCATAGTCCATACATTGTTCCCTACATGGTTTCGAGGACAAAACCTTTGGGTGATGATGGTTTGTAATGAAAGGAGGGTTGATTTTAAACATAAGGGAAGCCCATGGGCATGAATATGGCCGGGCAAGTATGGGGGCCCAACATTAATAAATGTGACAAGGTGGGTAAGTATATAAATGAAAAAATTGTAATTAGGGACATCTAATCATTTTTGGCTAATCAAATCATACTTTCTTGGAGATCCAAGCCTCCATGGCTATGGTGGTACTCCCTTGAATGCATGGGTTACTTCATTATGAGTAGTTCTCTTTCTCCCCATCATCACAAAAAGCAGTCCATGATATAGGATAATCACTCTGGCTAAGGCTCATCCACCACTTATATGCCTTGCCCTCAAGTGTGAGACTTATCTCAAGTGCGTGAACAGCATCAGGAGAACGCTTCAAAAGATACAAGTCCATCCACTTTTGTAAAAAAGTGTTCCCGTCATCTTTATTACACTCCTTCTCTTTCCCGTAAAACACAGGAGACTTCATGCTCTTGAGCACAGTTTCTACTTCCTGATTCCTGGGCATTTCGGTGTCTTGAGTTGACTCCCCAGGAGTAGATGCCCCCCCTGGAGTATCAATCGGGACACTCCGAAAACTTGAATTAGCGACCAACTGCTTAAGAGTCTCTTTAATGGTCTGTAAACTTTGAGAACGTTCTCCTAATGGGTGAACAACATCAAGAGAACGCTTCAAAAGATGCAAGTCCGTTCACTTTTATTAAAAAGTATTCACTTCATCTTTATTACGCTCCTTCTCTTTCCCATAGAACACAGGAGGCTTCATGCTCTTGAGCATAGCTGTCACTTCCTGATTCTTGGGCGACGTTTCGGTGTCTTGAGTTGACCCCCCAAGAGTAGATGCCCCTGGAGTATCAATCGGGACACTCCGAAACCCTGAATTAGCGACCAACTGCTTCTGTCTGGCTCAGTGTAGATCGTCAAGCACTTCATGGCCAGTTCTATTGCAGTGAAAGCTCAAAGCCTCTTCTCTTGTAGTAATACACAACGCTTTTGAGCAGAGCAAGTAGTCAACGTGAAGAAGGTAAGATCGGTGAATACTCTCTCTTGCAGTGCGTCAAACAATGACGCAAGTGGTTTTATTACTCTAGCTGGTGGTCTGCTCAAACAACGAAGGAAAATAGCATAGTAAAGTGTATCCAAGATCGAGAAGTGTGAAATTTTGAGACAAACTCTATAGCCTAGGCATTCAGTCCACACGGCAGCCCAGAGAGTAGCAGCGTTTTACTTCACTACACGTCCACAGTAGCGTTTCGTCACTACCATGACGTAGAGCAACCACAGCACAAGCTGTAGCATTTTGTCGCTAATGTTAGTGCGTAGCGCAGCAGTGCAGGCTGTAGCACAAGTTATAGTTTTTCGTTTCATCTTTATCACAAACAAAACTTCTGCAAGCAAACGTGCTTAGCCAACAGCTCGTCGTCAGCACCGCACAGTGGGCTCTTCATTAGAGCATCTCAACAACGTTTCACAGGCGCCTAGTTTCACGTGGGAAGAAGTGTATGATGCTCCTGCAAGTCTACCGCCCCCACACCACGGTGTTCAGCTCAGCCTTGCCTTGAGGCATCCCAGTTGAGATCAAGCGCATGTATGAGCCATCAAGTAACATGATCTATTTCGCTAGTTTTTCCTGTAGTATTTCCGTCTGTAAAGACAGATTTGGCTTACACCACTTGCGTTTTCTGTGATTAAAAGAAAAAACTTCTTCAATTACAGAGTGCTACATACAGGCCATGCCAATGAACCAAACAAAAACAATGTATATTTGTAATAAGGAGGTACGGTATGACCTCATTCAAGGATTACTAGGAAAGGGTTGGGAGGTTAATGAGGGGTCACATCAAGGTGATGTGTACAAGTGCAATGTAGTAGGTTCTACACTGTCTTTTAGGTTCTTGAAAGCACGCTCTATTTTGTACATGCGTCTGCACTATCAAAGATGGATGCAAAAGCACGGAACATGGATCCCACTTCAAGCCTCAGAAGAAGAAATTATGCCTATTGAGGTAGCTGTGATGACGCAAAATAGATGGATTGAGCGAGTGGCAGCAAGCAAGCATTGGAGCCTAGCAGACCTGCGTCAACACTTTAGCATTATGGGCTTTGACAATGTGGAAGAGTCAAGTTTCAAGTTGATGAGAAGAAAGGTATATCTGATTCCACTACATGTCTAGAGTTAACCCTTACACTTTCTGGTTATTGTGCCACTTTCTATATTTTTATAGATTGGGAAGCGTAAGGAGGGGGCAACCATGGCAAATGGGGGACCTTGAATTTTCAACAGCAAAGTACATAGCCCTACCAACACATAGTAGGCATGTGGAAGAGCTTGAAGATGAACTGAGTATATGGGAAAATAGCCTTCGTTTTGATGCACGTGAGGGGCAAGAGTTTCAGGATATCGAGGTGAAGGCAATGACAAGCTTTCAAGTCAACAAGGAGATGGAGATTAACATGAAGTAAATGTCACAAGAGGGGTAAAAAATGAAGACATTATAAAAATTTTAGATTAGATAACATGCTTGTAATTTTGTAGTAGGCTCTTTTTTAACCAATCTTTATTTAATTAAAATCTTAATATTTTTACAAACTGTAATTTTTTTGTCTAGTAGTCTAGTGAGAAAAGGCCAAACTTTAAATTTTAACTATAAATAGCCAAAGGTGCCTTCTTTCCCATCTTCACGCGATAGAAACCAAGCAGAGCTCACACTATCTCTTTGCATTCACATGGCTACCCACTTTGACAACTTCTGTGAGTTCCTCTCTCCACCATCCCGTGGGTGGGCGGGCAAACGAGCTCTTTGTCATGTTCTCTCGTGAGGTTGACTTTGAAAAGTCACTCGCCCTTGTGTCCCAACATTATGAGATGCAGATTGCATACATGGAGCAATACTTGGTTCCCCACTCCATCTCCTTTCCCCATTGCCCCAATGATTGATGGGTGCCAGTTGAGCTGCTTAAGTATATTCAACAATATGCCCACCCCTACATCCATCACCTTGAACGCTTCATCGACATCTGCATCCCCGCAGGAGGAGCTTATTGTACCTTCAATAAGCAGGATGCGAAGAGGTTGGAGAAGGGCAATTTAGGAACTAGGTTGCTCTCGTGGCTCACCACTTTTGCGTTCCTCATCAGCGCGATGAGGATTCCGATGAGGAGGTAGAGATGCCTGCATTGCAGTTGTTAGCAGGGTATTTGAGGGATGACAAGGAAGTGAAGGAAGTAGGAACGAGTGCTGGTGTAGAAGAGAAGCTTGCATCATAGCACTTTCCAAAGGGTGCATAATCTGCAGCTGTGAACAACACACTGTAGTAGTAGAAGATGCGGGGCCATCTTCCCCACACACACGAGGAGAGCAAGGTGCTGCCAGAGCTTGAGATCAATCTCTTGAGCACCATTGTGGTGGAAGGTGAAGAATACTTATTTCTTCATGACCTTGAAAAGACAGCTGGCTTGAGAATGGATGAATGCTTGGGCATTATATGCACACGATGTGAGGTCACGATGTGAGGTGGACCTTGATACGTCCAACCTCGGTCCTCACCTAGATAGTGCTATATTACCCCTTGGAGAATCTATCGCAGAGACAGTTGCTTTGGTCAAGGAAACTGTGGTTGAGACCGCGGAGCAAGCCCTAGTTTTCTAGAGGAGGAATTCACAACCTTACAAGCTAGAGGGTTGAAAAGGATACCCTTGCTGCTGCTGGAGTAATGGAGGAGACCAAAGCACCAAAAAAGGATGAGGCTAAGTCCTCGATTGACCTCTCTGCCCCCACCAGTACTTTGGCAAAAGAAGACATTGAGCAAGAGGTAATAATCGACCTTTTATAACCTAGAAACATTTGTAATTATGTATAGGAAAATATTTTGATTTTTTCTTTGATTGTAGAGGGTGGTTGAAATTGACGCATTTGTTAGGAGAGGCGGTGGCAGCAGAGACCAAGCCAAGGTCCATGGACATGATGCTACATTGGCGCACTATCTTGGTCAACTTCCTGTTGTGAATGGCATCGCCATTATCCACAAAGAGACTGCACCCCTCAATCTGCCTCCACTCTCTTATTTTTGAAAGCCCTCTCTAAGGTTCTCTGTGTAGCCTCTACGGCATAGAGCACCAAATGTATAGTTCTGATTAAAAAATCCCTTGCCTTCGATGTTTTTGGTTCTGGATTTAGGGGTAAGGTTCTTGCTCGTATAGGTATAGCCAAAAGCATAGGTATAGAGGATCCTCAAGAAATAGCCCAATCACTCCTTGAGCACACTCTACCTAATAACAAGAGAAGGAAGCTCAATATTGTAAGAAAGCTTTTGTAAAGATGATGTATCATTTCTTATTATGAATACAATACAATTTTTGTAAGCTTATTTTCATCAAGTATATCATTGTTTTTTCTAGTTTGTATCATCAATGTTTTTGTGAATGCATCAGAAATGACCCTGGGAGCATGGGAGAGTAGTGCTAGAATAGTGCGAATTTTAAGCCTGCACCGCTGCTATAGAGCCCAAATTTGCATTGTTTTGGCATAGCTTCCCCAGCCCTTTAGGAGCAATTCTAATGCATTGGATGACAAATAATGTATTTTTACACATGATTAAAGGTATTTTTATCTTGTAAATTACTGTTTCTCATAATCAATGTACTCAACTTGATTATAAATGCATCAAAAATGATTCTGAGTGGCTGGGGGAGCAGTGCCAGAACAGTGCAAATTTTGAGCCTGCAGCACCGCTGCTATAGAGCCGCCCAAATTCGCACTGTTCTGGCATAGCTTCCCCATAATGTATTTTTATACATGATTAAAGGTATTTTTATTTTATAAACTACTGTTTTTATAATTTACGTACTCAACTTCATTATAAATGCATCAGAAATGATCTTGAGTGGCTGGGAGAGCAGTGTCAGAAGAGTGCGAATTTTGAGCCTGCACCGCCGTTGCATAGCCTAAATTCACATTGTTCTGGCATAGCTTCCCCAGTCCTCCCGAGGAGCAATTCTGATGCATTGGATGACAAACAATGTAATTTTACACATGATTAAAGCTGTTTTTATCTTATAAACTATTATTTCTCATAATTAGTGTACTCAACTTTATTATAAATGCATCAAAAATGATCCTGAGTGGCTAGGGGAGCAGTGCTAGAACAGTGCGAATTTTGAGCCTGCACCGCCGCCGCTGTAGAGCCTAAATTCGCACTGTTTTGGCATAGCTTCCCCAGTCCTCCACAAGAGCAATTCTAATGCATTGGATGACAAACAATGTAATTTTACACACGATTAAAGCTCTTTTTATCTTTTAAACTATTGTTTCTCACAATTAGTGTACTTAACTTCATTATAAATGCATCACAAATAATCCTGAGTGACTGGGGGAGCAGTGCCAGAACAGTGCTAATTTTGTGTCTGCACGTCTGCACCGTCGCTCTGCAGAGCCGCTCTGCAGAGCCTAAATTTGCACATAGCTTCCCAAGTCCTCCAGGAGCAATTCTGATGCATTGGATGATAAACACTATATGTTTACACATGATTAAAGGTGTTTTTATCTTATAAACTACTATTTCTCACAACTAGTGTGCTCAACTTCACTATACCATGCATCAAAAATGATCCTGAGTGGCTGGGGGAGCAGTGCCAGAACAGTGCGAATTTTGAGCCTGCACTGTCGCTGTGCAGAATTCGCACTGTTCTGGCATAGCTTCCCCAGTCCTCCAGAAGCAATTCTGATGCACTGGATGATAAACACTATATTTTTACACATGATTAAAGGTGTTTTTATCTTATAAACTACTATTTCTCACAATTTAGTGTGCTCAACTTCATTATATAAATGCATCAGAAATGATCCTGAGTGGCTAGGGGAGTCGCACTATACTGGCGCAGAGCTTCCTCAGTCCTCCAGGAGCATTTTTGATGCCTTGGGTGACAAACTGGCACATGATAGATACTCCATGTTAAACAAACATGGTGATGACACCGAGACATTGTAAGAGAAACTTAAAATTTTAATTATCAGAAGGTTACAAATGAAAGCCAGATAGGCTTGTTATTACAAAGGGGGGTTTGAAACAAAAGAGTTGCTTCAAAAAAAAGGTTAACATCTAAGATCTCTAGATCGTGTCTCGCTCGCCTTGAATGCACCGAGCTAGTTACATGTCCTTGGCAGATATGGTAATCCTCTTTACATGTATTGCAAGGAGGTTGGTGTCTTCAAAAAGCCCAACAAGGTAAGCCTCGGAGGCTTCTTGCAATGCTCAAGGGCAATCCCCTGCAACACAGAACTCTGTTCTATATCGTTGGAGAATCTCCTTCACTGTGCGAGCGAAAGGAGCTCTTCTTATATCAGCAACTCAGTGTTCCTCTGATAAAACTTGATTTCTTGTAGAGCCATATGCCCTTGGCGTATCCTTCTCCTTGGAGCTCTCTGTGTTGTGTTAGTGCGTTGGCAAGGTTGGGACTTCCTTGGCTTGAAGAGCTTGATCTTTCTACGCGTGCGCACACTGGGGCGGCAGGAACCTCCTCTTGGTCTCTCTCATAGTCTGAATCCTCCTCCTGCTGTTGTTGTGATACCTGTGTATCAAGTTCCTCTCGGGTAGGTAGGGGACCCTGTCCTGGTAGTAGGGTCTTGTCACCTATGGTGCTGCGCAATGTAGGAATGTTTTCACCAACCCAGTCGAGCTGCTCATCATCGACCTCTCTGTCTTGATCTTTGGGGTGGCTGCATTGTGGGGTCTTCTTCACACGCTTGCTCCCACTAGAAGGGCCTGTATGTGCGTGCGCTGGTGTTGCTGTGGGAGGAGGGTTGGGGACTCTGGTGATCCCATTGGGCGTGTCCTAGAATCCAAGGGGTCACTCTCTTCCGTGGTGTCGACAATATGTGGTCGTTGGGTGCCTTGCACTGTGTTTTGTGAAGGCAAGGTAACACGTGCGGTGTTCTTGGTGCGTGCCATATCCATGTACGACTATGCTAACGTGGTGATGTGCTGGTGTCCTTACGTGGGTGTCTACGTAGATCTTGAGCTCAAGCTCTCTAAAAAAGTGAAATGAAAATAAAGTGAGAGAAGGAACTATTAATAGTTTTTTTTAAGGAAAAAAAAAAACCTAACTAAACTTATTTTCTTAGCCTTATTACATCTAGATTTATGCTTGTGCTACGTGCACAACCCAACGCCTCCCTTGTCTCCTCATTTGTGCACGCCAAGCACCATGCCTATGGGGAGCATTGGTCTGCAACCATTCAAGCCGAGCATGACTTTTTACAGCCTTGCGTGCCTCTTGCGCAAGCTTAGATTGTTGGGCCCGCTCCCTAACCAATACCCTTCCAAGGTTGTGCGATAAAACCAATTAAACATCTCTTGTAGAGTAGATAGTTTGTACGTGTTCCTCTTGTAGAAACTCCACCTCCATGTCTTGTATTTTTGAAATAAACCCCTCTTGCTTTATAATGTGATTTCTCCATCCCTTGGGTACTCCACATGTCGAGCGATCCATACTTGTTCATGAAATACGCACCATGCGCATAAACTATGTGCTATACACATGACAATAGAATTTAATTTAGAAAAAGTCAAGGTTAAAACACCAGTTTATTTTTTTACTGTACAACTTACCATATAGTGTGTTACTTTACTCTCTCCCCAAGCACCTAGCACACTTTTGGTGAATTCTATGATATGTTGTTGGAATGATGCCCGTTCTTGGGCAATTGTGCTACTTTGATTCATAATACGAACCATGTTATTGAAATTTATCCAAAGCTGTTTGCGCATATTTACAAGTGCTGGCATTGGACAATCTACATTTGTGGTGATTGCACACAGGTCTCTCCAGAGTCCCCAAGTCTTCTTTGAATTCTCTATGTTTGTTGGCTTCTCCAAAAATCTCCTTGCCTTTGATCCAGTCATGGTGGAGACCTTTTGAGCAACCTCATATGACATACCAGAGGCCTCCTTATTCACTTCAATTTTCACGTTTCCGCCATGGCAGCCCAGAGAATTCAAAAGATGCTCTAATTTACCAAGGGCTGCAACTTTCCTCTCTTGTGTAGGCATTGTGAATGCATAATCGATATGGCACTTAAGCAATCGATCATCAAAGATTCTCATGATGAATGCATGAAGTGTGCAAAAGAGAATATTCTTTAGTGGAAAATTAATGATGGGGCTCCAATTTGAATTCATGTTTGGTTCTCCTAGCATATCACGAGACATGACACCTCCCACCCTCGGTTGTTCCTTATATTGATAATCAGTTGACTTGGTTGGATCTACTGCATCTTCTTGTTGCTTCTTCCCTTTCTTGGGACCTTTCGAGGCATCCTTCCCAACAGAACCAATGTTCTGTATACCTTTTCCATTTGTCTTTTTCTACCTAGGAATATCAATCTAAGCATTGCAGTATGGAGAAGGCCATCTTGATGTCGTGCCTTGAGCACAACCCATCATGCATTTAATTATCTTCAAATCTCCCCCAAGATGCCAATCCACCTTGAACTTTCCTATGTTTTCTACATCTAAAAGTTGACCATCAATTTGCTTTTTGACTATATCTGTTTTCCACAGAGTCCTTTCAAACATCCATGTTAATACCTCATGTGTCTCCTTCGATACCTCGAATGCACCAAGCCACCAGACCTCTTTCTCAGATTGCACACTAAAACTTGGTTTGGTAGTCTTTTCCCATGCATAGATCATGGCCTCATTCATGAGCGTAATGCTCATATGTTCCAGCTTCCGACCTTTCACAATTTGGCACTCATCTAGCTTGAGCATAAATGAAAGTGTGCTCCCCAAAACTGCAAATAAACGATAATTTACAATATTCAAAACAAAATAATCATCTTTATTTTCTACTGAAAAACATGAATAGTAGCAATTGCAAGTTCTCACCTTCTGGTGAAAGACCATAGAACTTCACCATAGCTTATTGTAGTCTCTCAATATGAACACAGATGTTATTATAAACATCATAGTGAAATTCTGTACTTGTTGTCTTGATTTTCTTTCTGCTCGACCCTATGTCTAATGTTAGTGTGCCCTCAACGTGATAAAACTGTCCTATAGCTCGCTGCACATCATCATTATTGATACGCTTGACATTGTGAATCACCTTGAGTGTAGGAAATAAAGTGCCAGTGATTCCTTGTCTTAGAAATGCATCTTTTACAACCTGACGGATTGCTTGGTACCCTTTCATGCTGATTCCAACCGCATCACAAACATGTTGAATTAATGAAGAATCGATGGAGGTGGTAATCTCCCTCACTACATTGCTGACAACAACAGCAGCTTGGCATATTTTAGGATGATGAGGGTCAGTAATAATTGAGAGAATATCCTTGGTATTCAGAATGGCTTTGACCAAATCCTTCCATCCCTCTTCATTAGAACCACACACCTCTTGTAGAAAATTCCTGGCAAAACACAAATCATGACTATTTTGTTTAAATCACTGAGTGCATAATGAAAGTTTATGTTACTTACTTTGTTGTACGAATCCCTTTCTTCCGTGCTCCATCTTTAAACGCAAGAGATTCTATACCAGTGAATGTCTTTTTACGTTCACGAGCACCATTTGGCGTTGCTTCTTTGAGTCATTTAATAAGTTCCTCTAACCTTTGAATCTTTGCATCCTTCTCCACATTCTCTGTGAGGATCTTTTTCATTTTATCTAATGATGTTTTAAGTCCTTCTTGACATTGTAAAAGGCTGAATTGTGATGCTGCTTGCAATTGAGATTGGAGAATATGGGTTTGCCCCAAGCTCCACTTGTAGTCAATCTTTTGTAGTATCCTAACAAGCCAAGCTCTCCTTCACCAACAAATTGCATAAAAGATGATAAATTACGGAAAGGAGGGTTTGCTCTTAATGGAGGGTCAACTGGATAGAGATGCCCATCAATTTTGGCCAAAGATCTACAATTTTCTCCTTAGCTAACATACAAGCTTGGACAGATTGTGTATCAGTAGGATGAGTTTTTTTAGAGCTGCCATACTCTTCAGGAATACGAATGTGTAAATCAATCTTCTGTTTTCTAGCTTCACAAGGGGCTACACACACAGCTTGCAAAGGCTACATAGCTAAGCAGAGAGATCCTCATAGGGAGAGAGAGAGAGAGAGAGAGAGAGAGAGAGAGAGAGAGAGAGAGAGAGAGAGAGGGAGAGGGAGGGAGTGAGTGAGTGAGAGAGACTGTTAAAACTTTGCTGTTGCAGGTTTAACATAAATCCGTTTTTCTAAGTAGAAAATGATATTTTTAATATACAAATATACTAACATGGAGTTTTTCATCAATAAATTACATTTTTGAGAAAAATTAAAAAATAATAATTTTTGGGGTCCTCACAATTTCGGGATCTAACAGTTAACTGTTTATGGGGTTGTGGGGACCTGACAGTTAGTTATAGATGTATTGGCTCCTGACAGGCTTCTGACGTGACCCTTTAATTACAAGCTTTTTGGAGGGAAAAAATATTTTCATCATACATATTGGTTGGGTGGTGTTTTTTCCACCTCAAAATGTAAAAAAATAAAAAAATTTTACTTTTTGGGACCCACCTACATACGAGAATGTTTTGCTGATGTGGAAGGGAGATATGGTGGGAGTTAATGAGAAAGGAGATTTCAAATTGACAAGAAAGATTCAATTTATAGAGAGTGAAGATAAAAAATTCAAAAAGTAAGAGAGAAAGTATGAGAAAAGTCAAAAAGTAAGAGAGAGTATGAGAATATTCCCTTTAAAAAGTCTTTTTAAGCTCTAATCCCTTAAAATTAGGAGTAAAGCTTCTCATCATGCAACCGAGAGTATTACAGTAATGTGGAAGTCTGTACTGTGTCCCAAACCTATTGGAGACACCTTTCACCACCAATAAAAATGCATATTTGGATATTTCAATGCTTATGGCACTAGAAAAATGTATTTTTGTCCATGCGAGCTGGGTGAGGAAGACTTATAGGTCATTGTGAAATTTTTTGAAGATGTGGAAGTGCCATCAATGAAAAAACCAGCAAAAGTTAGGCCACCTTGAAGAAGTGAGCAACACAAGGCCCATGGGAAGAAGAAAAATGAAGAAAGATTCTATACCACTCAAATGTATAGCAGATGTGGTGAACTTTCTAAGGGCCAAATCGTCAAATAGGACCCATTAAAACTATCCTTCATAGCAAAGAGATGTAACAAGAGTGTTTTGGGAGATTAAGCAAGGGGAAGTCAATCATACCACTAGGTTGGATTGTGAGTCTATGCCCCAGTCATGCTTCATACATTACATGAATGGATATGATTCAAACCAAATCCAAGCACTTCGGTCTAGGAGGTTTTCAAGCCACTACATTTGGTGTATGCAAGGAAGTTGGACAAAGCGTATTAACCATAGACATGTTGGGAGTTGGGACTATCACCTTCTAGTCCCTAATGATGATATTAGAGATGAAGAGGACAATGAAGCACCCACCTACGTAGGCCATCATGACGTGTTGAGTGATGCTCTTAATGTGGGTGACAACTTTGTAGTCAATGAAGAAGTGGAAAATCAAGAGGATGCATACTTTTATATACTTAGATACACAATGGCTAAAGAGATTGCTAGAAGACCAATTGCGCATAAAGCTTTAAAGCACTTAGGAACTGCTTTAAATTACTTTGCACACTACTTTCAAGCACTCTAATACAAGCTTAAAGGCACCAATAGAGTACATGAATGCTCAAGACATTGCTTAGAAGCACATGTACATTGCTATAGGACACCTACAAATTTCTTAAAATACTCCCACCAATGCTTTCAAGAGTCACAGTTACAAGCTCCATCAAGAGGCTTACAAGTAGTCTACACATTGATTTAAAATACTCCCAACAATGCTTTCAAGAGTCATAGTTACAAATTTTAGGTAGAGCCAAGCAAAAAAGAATATTACTTCCATTTAGAGGAACTCAATGGATAAAATAAAGGATTGTCAAAAGGCCAAATAACTTAATAATTAAATTACAAAATATAAGTACAATATAAAGCTAAATATACTTGTTGGTCAATGAATTCAATGCCCTCATTTGATGCTAGCTGTTGTTTTTGTTCCTTCAAGGTCTTTTCCATGTTCTATACGGTAGTTGCTCTCTGTTATCTTCTTATTTTGAGGCTTCTAGAATTCTTGGTTTCTTTAGAAACTTTTGAAAAAATTCCAACAACTCATCATCTATCTTGGCACAAAAAATGTTTGCCATTGTAAATTGTAGTCGATCATGTGACAATAGCCATTGCCATAGCCATGGTGCCACTTTTCTCGTGAGAAATATTTCTTGTTGATGATCTTGAATAGACTCAAACTTGGGAGTATATCATATGTGACATCTATATTCCCAACACACTTGGAGTAGCTATCATCTAGTAGAAGTGTATTTGCCACCTCATAAGAAGGATACTTCTCCCAAAATTGTGAAGGTGTTTGAAGAAAATTGACTTTCTACTAGCAAACTTAAAATTGGCCTAATCACAATATGTTTGGCCTATAAAACCTGAAATGAATTGTGTAAATTTTGGGAAACGGAGCAGCTTTTCACATTGTCAATATGTTGTGAGCTCTAAATGTATACATGAAACCAACACAAGAATATTACTACATCTACACACACAAGAAATGTGACCTACTCATATCTAAAGTTATGTTCCCATGATCGCACTTGCAGAGCAAGGATGTATGCCAAGGAGGAAAGAACCATTCCAGCTTGCCAATGGTGCATATGTACAAGTAAACCATTCATGTCAAGAACCAATGCACGAGGCTTGTCAAATTTATAAAACATTTGCTCAAAAATTGATGGTGGAAGTGATGGCCTCCACACTCCCTGCTTTGGCCATGGCCATTCACTATCAAGAAGTATAATCACCGGTCCAGTATACTATTTGACATTTTTCTAGCTAATACCTTCTTATAAAGAGATGCAATATAATGTGGACCATGGAGGCATTTCCTCTTCATATGTGGCCTAGTTGCCAACAATATGTTGATAACATAACATAGTCTACCATAGACATCACATATTGCAAAGTAAATACAAAGAACTCACAATGATAATGACAAAAGAAATTATTTTTTATTATAATTAAAACACAGTATAGAAGATTTCTTGGTGTCATTGGAACAAAGTACAGTCGTTGTCATACACCTAGTGCATGGATGTACTATAACTAGACAAACCTAAACCCTAAGATGTCATCGGTAGCTTCTTGCATGCACATGGCTTAGATTTTGCAGGCATGCCAGAAGTATTGCATAGACTTTCCTTTCTTATGTGGGGGTGATGACTCAGTCTTCTTCGTTGGAATCTTCTCAGTTCCTTTGTGGATGACTCTCTCCAACATCAACCTACTTCCCTTTCTTGTGTACAAGTGATGACTAAGTCTCCTCTACTCCAATCTTCTTAGTTCCTTGTGGATGACTCTCTCCAACATCAAGCTCCTTCCCTTTCTTGTGTGTGGGTGATGACCGCCGCTCAAGTCTTCTCAATTCCTTGTGGATGACTCTCTCTAGCATCAACCTTCTTCCCTTTCTTAGGCCATGGGATTGCACACATCATACGAAGGTATCTTAATGAATGAACAAAAAGAGATAACCTATGTGTGGTAAAACGAAGATGACTATATACTATTTTCATAATCCTTTTCCGTACAGGAAGCCTTGCACTTCTTCATGCTAACACTCATAAATAGCCCTTCAAGAGTCACATTATCTCCAAGGCTAGACTCTTTAGTCAAACCAGTAATATGCAGGCTAAACTCAGATTTACTAGTCATCTCACCATCTCCAAATCTTCTTCCTTCAATGATACATGGGTTGAGCTCAACCTTAACACTTAGCTGCCACAAAGACCTTGGACCATTGCCTTCAGGTCAAATTTAATTTGGTCATTGAGTTTATCACAAAACTCCTTCGATGCTTCAAGCTGCCTCTAAAGAGGATGTTTCATCATCACGGCTCTCATACACTATTGTGCTAGCTTATGGGACGAGCCATCTTTCTCTCCTTCATAACTGTGCACCCAGGTTATGATTTGCAATAATTGTTAGCCAAATAGATTTAAGTGAGTAAGGTTATAACTCCTCAATGGGTTTGGGCACTTTACCTAGATTCTTGTATGATAGAGTGATGTCCATAGAATGACTAGCAAATTTTCCTTCACTCATTTGCGACTACATGGCGAAATTCAAGCCCAAGGGAATTTTGGATACATGATGCTGACATCTAACAAGTGGTATGTCCACCCAAAATGTATTGCTACTTCTGCTAAAATCTTGATGGTTTTAATGTTAAGCTGGTGCTTTTAAGCATCTGGTACTACTGAAAGCACCTACCAAATCTCTTAAAAGCACCAATTTAAACCCTAAAGTGCTTTAGGCGCTTTAAAGCAGCCAGTTGCATGTTTTTTTGGTGAGAAAAGTACTTAGTAACATGCTTTACAGCATCCAAAAAGCATCTTTCATTTGGTTTTAAGTAGAGAAGACTACTATTTAATATTTGAAAGCACCCAAAAGACTATTAATGGGTTCTTGAAATCACCCAAAGTCTATTAACGCATGCTTAAAAGCACCCCAAATACTGTTAATGGGCGTTTTATTGCACCCAATACTGTTAATGAGACTTGAAAGCATCTACTAAGGATTCTTCAAATCACCCAAAGATTGCTTCAAAGTACTAATCTATTGAGGAGTGTGCTTTAAAGCATCCAAAGACTATCGAGGACTATATGTAAATCCTATATATCACATCCGTTCAAGGCCTATTTTTTAAATCCCTTATCTATGTATTTTTCTCAATTAAAATTAACCCTTTTTCTATACAATCTATAAATTTTTTGAATTTGTTTTTATAGATCCCTTCTTTTTGTGAAAAAAATACATAAACTATACCCTTTTTATGCACTCACGTGATATATTCATGTTTTTTTGAGTGACACCAACGAGAAGACTTCTAATAAGTGCTTTAAAGCACCCAAATACTCCTACTAGGTGCTTTAAAGCACCCAAATACTCCTACTAGGTGCTTTAGAGCATTGCTAATGGATGCTTAAAAGCATCTAGATGCTTACAAGCATCTAGATGCTTAAAAGCATCTAGATGCTATTAATAAGTGCTTGAGAGCACCCAAAGATTGGTAATGGGTTGGGGGCTTGAAAGCACCCATATACTACCTTTAGGTGCTTTAAAGCACCCAAAGATAACTCGTAAGCACAAGTCCAGTAAGTGAAAACTACTATAGCAATTGATGAAGAGATCCCTTGCTGGATTAAAGATGTCTAGCTTGTATGTCAACATCCTTTTGCAAGGAGTCCTTTAGGCCCTATAGAGAACATAGGCAAATAGTTTATGCATTGATAATTCTCCAACCTAGCTATGGAAAAAAACTAAATATTTTAGTGAGAAACCTGTAAGTGAACATCAACGGGGGTAGCAAGTCCATCAAATTGTTAGCTCGAAGAGGAAACAATTTACTCGGATAGCTCTTGATTTCCATTTCAATGTAAGAAATCACCTCTACATTAACCTTTTCAACTATCTTCTCTTCACATAGGCGAACTTATGAAGTGCGTACTTTGTCATAACCTCGCTACCTCCATGACATATTCATTCCAATACATTTCTTTTCTTGTAGCTCTTCTAGATCTTTAGTCACCTTTGTAAGCTAATTTTTCTTCTCACATCAAGACTCTTTTGAGTTGCACTCACCATGGCTCTTGCCTTAACTACATGCTCACCTGATCGGTTGTATGGAACATGTCTCAATATCAATTGCACACTTGTATCCAAGTTATCTTTGACGTTGGCTGCCACCAACTCACCTTCCTCATGGCAGCATATTATGTATGCCATCAATCCATGCCATGTAACACGTCTCAATATTGATTGCACACTTGTATCCAAGTTATCTTTGACTTTGGCTACCACCAACTCACCTTCCTCCTCCTGGCAACATATTATGCATGCCATGGATCCATGCACCACCAATTTGTCTTCTCCACTTGTTAATCTTAGCCTGTGCATGCCCTAGTTAGCAATGAAGGTTACCACATATTCAGCAAACTCAACCCAATTAACTTTCTTCCCGTTTTGCGTGCTGCTCAAGCTTTGTTTTTTTGGAGTCCACCTCTTTGATGGAATTAGCTTCATGGTTGTGTGATTCTCAAGCACAAAACCACGCACAAATTCCATTGATGTCTCATTATTTGTAGGTGGCTTTTGTAGACCTTCTTGTGTAAGATAATGAATGGCTTTTAGAACTCTTGGTAGGTGGCCTCTTGGTAGACCCGGTTGTGTAAGACAACAAATGGCTTATAGAACTCCTCTTTCAGAGTTTTTAAATGAACCTTTTTCTTGTCCTTTTGAACCTCATTGAAAACTATCATCTACATCTAATCAGGGACATCTTTATCATCAAGGGCATGCCGATTTTCCCCCTCAAGGCTCGGCCCATACTCCTTGTGGAATTCTTCCTTTTTCTGCAACAAAACTACTTTTGTTAAGGAAGCTCCACTTCAGGGGTTCTCCACCAAGGGGTGTCTGCTACTATTAAAAATTCCAATTGCATTTTGTGAGAGTGCAATACACAAACATTACACAAAATATCAATGCTCAAGAGAGAGTCCATGCATGAATCTAACATTTCTTTTTTCGACAAAACTAGTTCGTTATCTACAGTATGAGGGGGTTCTCTCTCTCTCTCTCTCTCTCTCTCTCTCTCTCTCTCTCTCTCTCTCCAATGGCTACATATTAACAAAGAGAAGGAGTGTGTGTGTGTGTGTGTGTGTGTGTGTGTGAGAGAGAGAGAGAGAGAGAGAGAGAGAGAGAGAGAGTAGAGAGAGAGTACTCTCTCTCTCTCTCTCTCTCTCTCTCTCTCCTCCTTCTCGAGAGTACTCTCTCTCTCTCTCTCTCTCTCTCTCTCTCTCCTCCTTCTCTCTCTCTCTCTCTCTCTCTCCTCCTTCTCTCTCTCTCTACTCTCTCTCTCTCTCTCTCTCTCTCTCTCTCTCTCTCTTGCCAATGGCTACATATTAATAGAGAGAAGGAGTGTGTGTGTGTGTGTGTGAGAGAGAGAGAGAGAGAGAGAGAGATAAATATAATACTCTCTCTCTCTCTAATGTCTAAAAATAACAAAGAGAGAGCAAGAGAGAGAGAGAGAGAGAGAGAGGTGAAAGAGAGAGAGGTACATGCTCCTACAAAACCAAGTCTCTCTCTTTAATGGCTACAAAGAGAGTAGTACATAGAGAGTACATGCTCCCATTAGAGAGAGAGAGAGAGAGAGTACATGCATTGGAAGATCATTTATATACATTAGAAAATGAGAGTATAAAACCTTCTCTCTCTATATAAATGATCTTCCAATGCATGTACTCTCTCTCTCTCTCTCGTATTACAGTCTAGATAGATAGAGAGAGAGAGAGAGAGAGAGAGAGAGCCTACCTGATCACCATGTGTGCTTCCCCATTTGGCCAGCTCTCCAAATGTATTGGTCTACTATGATTCAATCTAGTTTTGCAGCAGTAAGGCTTCAATAGTTACACAATAGGTCTTGAGAGCTTTTGGTACTGACACAGTAATAGAGATGTGATAGTTACACAATAGGTATTCAAAGCTTTAGGTATTACACAACAAACATGTATAGAGGAGAGAGAGGTCGAACGTCAATCAAAACGTGTGTGGGTGGAAGAAAGAGTGGGGGAGAAGAGAAGTGGGGGGGAGGGCATGCTTGAATTTTTATTAATTCAAATTTAAATTTTACAATTTCAAAGTCTTGAAAGCACTCAAATTTTAGCCATAAAAGTGTTCCACCATACCATGCTTTCACCCTCGAGTCCAATCATGTTCTAGCCACAAGAGGATATCTATATTGCAATCAACCACCGCGGTAGACAATTGAATGATGCTGAAAAGGATGACTATGGTTTACATCATTAAAAAGCTTTGTAATTATTTACTAGCAAATAAATTTATCATTTTTATAGACCATCAAGAAATTCTTTACATGGTCAACAAGCCGTGTGTGAGACTAGAAGAATAGTGAGGTGGTTTATACTACTTAAAGAATTTGACTTCACTATAGTGGTCAGGAAAGGATCCACTCACCCCAAGTCTAGTTGTATGTCAAGAATAACATCAGAAGAACCTCCCATTGGAGTTCAGGATGATATGCCATATGCTAAATTGTTTCAATTTGGCATGATACCTCATTGGAGTTCAGGATGATATGCCAGATGATGCTACATTGTTTCAATTTGGCATGATATCTCATTGGAGTGAGCTTATAGTCTAGTTTCTTATTGTTGAATTGCCTAACATGGAACAAAACAATAAGTAAAGAATGGAATTAATAAGGGAGAGTACACCTTACACCCTTACCTCAGGAGCTCTTTACTGAAAAGGAAAAGATGGTGTCTTATGGCTATGCTTGGGGCAAGAAGACTACAAAGATACCTTGTTACAAGCACACGTGAGTCTGGTTGGATGGCATTTTTCTACCAAAGGGACAACCCAGTGAGTTCTTTAGTTAAGATTTTGGTGCCAACCTTATTTAAAGATGCCAATACCTTTGTAAAAGCTTGTTCATAGTGTCAAGAGCATACACTTGAAGCAAAGAGGACATTGTTCTAGATTAGCTTAGTTCCATAATGGAGTGAGCATATAGTGAACTATTTGTTGATAAGCGGGCATAATGATCCAAAAATGAACAAAATCCATATCCGATCTTTAGAAGTGAAGGTTGTAGATTATTCCTTAGTCTCCTGACATCTGTAAAGACCGAGAGTAATGCGGCTATGTGTTTGTGAAAATGAATACCTAAGTATCATTGAGAACAAGCTCATGCAGGTATCATAGGGGGACACTTTTTTGGTGATACAACTACCAAAAAACTTTTGTGGTCAAGATAATGGTGGCCAACCTTATTCCTAGATGAAATGAGTTTGTCAAGCAATATTGTGATGATTGTCTGCAAACTAAGGTCCCAAATAACTAGGATCGAATGTCTATTCGACCAATGATGGCAACAATGGCTTTTGCTAAATAGGGCATTGACTTTGTTTTAAACCTATCAAACCACTTGCTAGATATACTCATTTAGAATATATAAAAGTTGCAACAAACTCTTTAACTAAATGGGTGGAAGTTAAAGCCACAAGGAAGAACGATGCATGGACAACTACCAAGTTTTTGTTTGAAAACATATTTACAAGATATGGTTGTCCCATTGAGCTAGTGGGTGACCAAGGGATACTTCCTTAATGAAGTAATCGAATTATTGACTATTGAGTTTATGGTAGTGCACCGTAAATCATCTCCATATCACCCACAAGCAAATGGACACGCTAAAAGCATGAACAAAACTTTGTGCATTGTTCTTACAAAAATAGTCGAAACCTCTAGAACAGACTGGGAACAAAAGCTAAATTTACCTTTACGGGATTATAGAATGGCTTATAAAACATTGGTAAAAAATACACCATTCAATTTAGCATTTGTTTTGGATGCAATCCTTCTAATTAAGTCTAGTTTCTACCCTTCGAGTAGCCAAAGAGCTTGAGTGGATAGTACATGAATTATCGAACAAACTAGTTGAACTAGAAAAACTAAGTGAAGCTCGGCTATGTGCATAGTAGGAATGTATGTGGAAAAGAAACGTAGAAAAAGATGGCATGACACAAAGGTCAAAACTAAACGATTCAAATAAGGGTGACTTAGTCCTCCTCTACACCTTGAAAAAACATAAACAAAAACTCAAGAAGAGATGATTAGGACCATTTATTATAAATGAAATTTCTTCAAGTGGAGCCATGCGATTGGAAACATTTGACGGGGAGAAGTTTGGGCTCATTTTGTCTATGGTAGTAGATTAAGAAGGTATCTTAAACCTTTAACTCATGATATGTTGACAAGAATGAATATGAAAGAAGCAAAAAAGAAAATAAAGCTACAAGCACAGGAGGAAGCACGAGAAAGGAGAGAAAAGTTGAAGCAACAAAGGCAAATACAAATGTATCCTATCATCCAGATGGAGACAAGCACTATGGAGGATGAGGATTATGTGGAGTCTCTACATATTCCCCTCGATCTTTTCACTGAAAAAAGGAAAATTTTGTCAGTTTGCACTGGTGGATTCTGGAGCGGATCAAAATGTCTAATATTTTGAGCTATGGACACCTATGGGCAAACCAACATTAACACCCACGACTTTATCTTTCACAAGATTCTCCCCTCCCAAGTATCTACTTCCTCCCTAGGTGAATTGATTGTCAACATTAACATTGAAGGAGCTAACCTGGCATGTAAGTTTTATGTAACAAACCTAGGAGAAGCTACAAAAGACATCATTCTCAGAAGAGGGTGGATGAGGAAAACAAAATATGCAGTAAATTGGAGCACTCAACAATTAACCCTGCAAATCTCAAGACAAACAATTAAAGTGAAGAAATCTAAAGATGTTCTAATTCCAGCTCCATTTTACTCAAATAAAGAAAAAAGCTTCTACACCATCACATAAAACAATAAAGAAGCTCCCAAAACAACAGTAAAAGAAAAGCCAAAAACATCCAAGAGTTTAAGCTGATAGAGTTTCAATGGATTCCTAAGGAGATCACTTTAAAGGTATGACACACGAATAAAGACTCCTTAGTATGGCTCCCCACAAAGAGAAATAATCCTAATGGCATGAAGGGCTAGATAGTATTACAAACCTTAATAAAGGCCCAACGATTCTATGAAGGAAATAGAAGGTTATGGCTACTAAAGACTTATGCCTAATGGAGGAAACCAAACCTTGCCAGGCCATCAGAAAATCACCTTCTTGAGAAAGAAATAAGAGACCCCCACTACACATGGAAGATATCTCAATCAATTCCTAATACAAAGTCCAAACAAAACTCACAACATAGGATTGAGCAACCAACTACCAAACCTCATGAACCAATCAAAAAATGGGTACCAAAAGAGGTCATCGCTAAGGAAAAGGTCAATCTCAATAGAATACCATTTATAACCCCTAGCCAGCTAAGCTACCCACCACCCAAAGCAATCAAGTGGAATCCCAATTTAAATAGGTTCAAATAGATAAAACAATCACCCCAAAGAATTACAAATGGGTTCCAAAAACCGTGAAAGACATTTAAGGAAAAACAAAGCTAGAAGAGAAGTTATCCATATAGGAAGCAGTATCAATCATCAAGAAAATCCAACAGTTACGGTCTTCTTTGGCATTAATGAATAGACTCCAATAGCAAAACCAAAAGGGCAACTCCTACAATTCAAGAGAGAGCTTTTCAACTACAAGCACTATTGTTTGGTAAGCCTTCACAAGTCCAAGTCACCAACCAAAATGTGTTGGTGGCGTAAGAGGTAAGAGTCGAGCAGTCGAGCCATGAAATGAGCTCGTTGCTTAAGACCCAACGCTTCACATGTATTAATCTATGTGCTATAAGTTGTAGTTAACAAGATTTAAGCTCAAGCTAGAGAGTTGAGCCTATTTAACTGTGTCACTCACACTAGATGAGGTGAGCATAAGAGGAGTGATGAAGTGTCCTACACCCACGCACTAAAACACAGTGAGGATGAGTGAAAAAACTTCAACATCGAAAACCCTTCTTAGAAATTTGGAAGCTAATGAGATGCTTAAGTGTCTTATGTGCTACAAAGTTTCCTTGAAGTACCCACCATCACAACTCTTCTCTTACACAGCATGCTGTTTTCAAATGATGTATATGCATATTAGGGTGTCCCACCCTTGGACATAGGCGGTACGCACTCTTTCTAGTTCCACCCAAGCACGCATTATTGCATACTCCAGCTCAAAACTATTTATTATGTGATATCTAGCATAGGACTCTTAATGGATATAAATATGTATATTTGTCTGTTGTAAAACTTTCTATCCTTATGACATATATATATATGCCAATAAGAACTTCATGTGAAAGGTATTTTTTCCCACAAGGTTTTTCCCTTTGATTCATTTCGGTTTTTAAACCCTACTTTTTGTTTATTTTGAATTTTTCTTCTTCTTTTCTTAAATTTTCTATGAATATATTCCATTATCTTAATAAATGTCACCAGGGAAGCCTCATTTCAATGAATGAATATCTACAGCGGCTTAAAGCAAATCAAGCAATACATAACTTTGGTAAAAACCTATTGGAGAATTGCCCAAGGCTATGGCACTAACATGCATTTTTCAATCATGCAACTCCAACTCAAGTGCCTCCAATATCATTAAAACGGGCCTTAAATCTAGTCAAATGAACTTCCAAGTTGCATAGTTGCCATTAGGGGATCATCATTGTCATGTCGAGTAGTACCAAAACATGTGGTTCCTTACAAGTTCCCCCGTCATCCGACTTCTCTGCACATGCAATTCCTAGCGAGACGACAGATTTACAAAAGTCACATGTGTACCTCATTTTTCACTGTTCCACTTTGTGAGGTCCTGCAAAGTCTTTTAAAAAAATATTTTCTCAAAAAAATGAAAAACCTTCATCTAGAAATTGTGAAATTATTTATAAAGAAAAATCTTAAAATCTGAAGGTTTTTGTTCTATAATTTCCCAGAGGTATTTGTACCTTCAAGTTTTAAGTTTTTCTCAAAATCTGGAATCTCAAAGTATTTGTACCTTTCAATTTTAAGTTTGAACGTATTTTTCAAAATATGCAGTGCAATTTGCAAAATTACACTAAACTCAAGTTTTTTTCAAACACTGGGACTCCTGCACCCAACTTGCATGCACACTCTGGCACTATTCATGCCGTCGAGAGCTCTCCGGTATTGATTGTATGGGTTGAGTTGTCACTCCTCATCACTGAAAAAAAGGATAACCTTCAAGGCCAACCTGTTTTTATTGAAAAAAATGCATAGATTAATCGGTTTTATAAAACTAAAATTTCAAAGAATTGAATCTTTAAATTCAAGGCTAGGCAAAATTATAACCGGTTTTTCTCAATTTTAGCAGTGAAAATTACACTAAAGTGCCGTTTTTTTCTGACACTGTTCCTCATGCTCCTTTCTATTCCGCCGGAGTTTTCCCGCGAGAGCGCACATGGCCACAGTGAAAACCTAAACCAAGCTCTACCCGATTTTTCCCAGCACAAACGAAATTTTCCGCTGAGTTCTTGGGGACAAGCACTAAGCGGCAGGGGAGAGCAAAGTGTATGCTTGCAGTGCTCCCAGTCCACATATCCACAAATTTTTACAGAGTTTTGCTTCCCAGTTCAAAGGTTCAAAGATTTTTGCTTGGACAAATACTATGTATAGAGCAAGGATGCTCTGCTGAGCCGCAGTGTGAGCAAAAAAGCATTAGTTGTACATGCATTGCTGTTGAGAGCAAGGAGGCCTGTTTGAAGGCAGATTTGAGTGGCTAACTCTGAGAAGTGCTCAAGAGTGGCAACATATCTATGCGCGATGCCATGTCCCAAGAGGAAGGCCCAATTATGCCGTATGAGTTGTATAACTTTTGTGCTTATTGAAGTGGAGCCATGCGATTGGAAACATTTGACAGAGAAGTTTGAGCTCATTTTGACAGAGAAGTTTGGGCTCAAGTGCTACAAATTTTCCTTGAAGTACCCATCACAACTCTTCTCTTACACAACATGTTGTTTTCAAATGATGTATATACATATTTGGGTGTCCCACCCTTGGACATAGGCAATAGGCACTCTTTCCAGATCCACCTAGGCACAAAGTATTGCATACTCTACCTCAAAACTATTTATTATGTGATATCTATCATAGGACTCTTAATGGATATAAATATATATATATTTGTCTGTTGTGAAACTCTCCATCCATATGACATATATATATGCCAATAAGAACTTCATGCACGAAAGGCATTTTTTCCCAAAGGGTTTTTTCCTTTGACTCATTTTTGGTTTTTAGACCCTACTTTTTGTTTCTTTTGAATTTTTCTCCTCCTTTTCTTAATTTTTCTATGTATATATTCCATTATCTTAATAAATGTCACTAGGAAGCCTCATTTCAAAGAGTGAATATCTACAGCGGCTTAAAGCAAATGCAAATCAAGCAGTACATAACTTTATAGGGCAAAAACCTATTAGAGAATTGCCCAAGGTTATGGCACTAACATGCAATTTTCAATCATGCAACTCCAACTCAATTGCCTCCAAATCCATGGCTGCTGTGCTCGGTTGCAGTATCTAGCAACACACTATCTCAATACATTTGAAGAGGCCTTCCAAACAATATGTTTCCCACATGGGCCTGATTTCAGATTCGGCACAATCCAGTTCAGATGATAGCCCATCAACAACAAGCTCTCCCCGACAAGCAGAAGTGCTGCCACCACCCAGTAGAATTGCCGAGCAGCAAAACAGATTTACACAACTCAGAAGGGCATTACAACGGGTTCGAGAACCTTGATTAGCTAAAATTTCAATTTCATCAAGATAAAACATGTTGTGAAGGCTAATTTTTAGCCCAAGGCAACATTTTATTTTGTTCAGCTATATAAAATCTACTTTATAGGTTTTTAAATGCCTAATTCATTGTCTACTTTGGAAGTATTCTTTAAGAATTCAAACTTGTGCTGACATCACACTTGGTTTCTCTGTATATATTCTATGATTAGAAGTATAATCATTAGTAGCAGATAATCCTCACATGGCCACTGCTCTTGAACCGTGACACATGGAAGGTGTTTAGAGAGGAGACTTGGACAAAGAAGGTCATACCTCTACAAAAAGAGGCAATAGGGTGTAGGCTAAAAGGATCTATAGGCTTGGGAGGGGTGAAGTGAGGGGAATCTCAGTGATGTGTGTGAGTATCCTTGTTTTATTCGTGGCACAAGTTATTTCTTTATCTATGGCAACACAAACAAGCGGCTAAACCAGTAAGTGCAAACTTCGACTTAGGTTAGGTTACTAACTTTGAGAAAATTTTAATCACAAGATAGTGGGAAAAATGTGTTCCTTGCTAAGGAGAAATGTCATTCCTTGACATCCTATCACAATAATAGTGCATTAATTTCTTGTCAGCTTGAGTCATAAAGTGCTTGGTTATAAAGTCTATTGGGACTCCATATTATGCTTGTACAGCTCCTTTTGAAGCAAAACAAAATAACTTTTCAGTTGAGTCATAAAGTGCTTGGGACTCCATATTATGCTTGGTTATAAAGTGCTTGGTTATGAAGTCTATTGGGACTCCATATCCATATTATGCTTGGTTATAAAGTGCTTGGTTATAAAGTCTATTGGGACTCCATATTATGCTTGGTTATAAAGTGCTTGGTTATAAAGTCTATTGGGACTCCATATTATGCTTGTACAGCTCCTTTTGAAGCAAAACAAAATAATTTTTCATTTGAGATAATCCAATTTGATTCTTTACAATGTTTACAGTTGAAAAGGTTCAACCAAAAACACTTCAGTTGAAAAGGTTCAACCAAAAACACTTTTCATGTGATGCAAGATACGTATGTGATGCATTCACAAAGCTGTAATGAATATTTTATAATGAAACTGCTTATGTATATTTCTCTCTTTAACATATTCATTTAATTTGTAAAGTTTTGTACATGAAACGAATCAAATGGTAAACACATGGATAAGTATGTAGAGGTGGCATTAGATCCGCATAATGTCATGTGCACACACATGTACATGCTAATCTCAAGGGCTAATCTTGGAGGCAACATGCTAAAGACTCACTAGAACCAGATGTTTTGGAGCATGGAGTGCAAGTTTAGGCAAGGGATGGATTGGAATGGACTCAGGGACCTGTCGGCTGCATGGAGAGCAGGTTGGGATCTGCATTTTATTATGATTATGTTTAGTGAGCTGGCCGTCCAACAGTTGGCCAGATCTCTGGCTATCCAAGGCCTATCAAAGGCAGGTTTTGCTCATTGTTTTACTCATTCAACTCCTTGTTGAGTTGGGTCTCGACATAGATTAGGGTTAGGGTTTGTTTACCTTTTCCAGAAGATAGCCCATGGCTGCAAGGAATTATGTACCTTTTAGTACCATATGAAATAATGAATTTCCAGCTCTCTCTCTCTCTCTCTCTCTCTCTCTCTCTCTCTCCTGTCTGCATTGTTGCATCAGCATGTTCTACAGGGTGTTTAGGGCTGAAAGAAGCATCTCAAAGCTTCCGCATGTAACATTTAAGGAGCTAAGTTGTTCATGAAACAATTGTTACGTGAAAGAAATATTAGTTAAATTCAAAATCTCACAAGAAATTGAGATGAATGATGTTTGCATGAACATGACTGAAGAGGTGATTTTTATTTCAAGGAGGTCACTGAGAATGTCGGGTTATGACTTGTTGATAATTATCATCTCTATGCAATGCATGTAAAAATTACACATAGTGAAAGACAGGGTTTTCATAAACAAGAAAAAACACAAACAATAGGAAGTTTTGAAAATATTCGACCATTGTGTGTACATACTAATTGTGCGCTTCTATAAGAAGATTTCATAGCTGCTTTGAAAAATCATTAAGGACAAGGGTTGTAAAACTCTTTTCCGTAGGCTGCTTTGAAAAAAAATTAAAGACGGGTTGAAAAACTCCGATGAAAATCTTGGGCAAAATGATGAGATATGCCCAAAACAATAACAGCTTGATATAGCTTTCATGCATGCTTTAATAGCATGCCGTCACTAAATCACCACCAATCACATTGATCGATGGGCGGCATATACAATAGAAGATCTCCAAGCAATTGGGCTAGCAAAGGATCCCTTAAGAAAGGGACTTGCTATCCCTCTCAACCCCCTACACCTAGTTGGGTGTAATCTCATTTTATCGGTACACGTGCGCCATGCCCCGGACCCAAAATACACAGATCCAGTACGTTAGGCAGGCAGGGTTTGAGAAAAGATAGGTTCGACTTAGCCTAGAACTTGTTCAAATTTGTGAGAGAAAGAGAATTTTCAAGTCTTAATTATATTTTATTTATAGAGAAATGCCTTCTCAAAATGGTCAATTTCCTCCTCAAATTACAATACATGATAATTTATTTATAATGTATCAATTGCCATACAAGTCTCCACAATTGTGAACTGTCACTAGCAATATTTTCCCCTTTTGGTAAGGCAATCCTTCACCTGCGCCATCGGGATTTGAAAAGGGCCACGAAAGTTCACCTCAAGTTGGACACCAGCAGAGGCAAGGGAGATGACGGGGAGGAGGCCGTGACTTGAGGGTTTGCAGAGCGAGTGGTCTTGGATGCAAACTTTAAGAACCCCATTTTTTACAAAAAAGATGGGGTATTGACCATTGAGATGAAGGAGGCCAATGCCAAGGGTGTCTCCGTTTGAAAGAGAACCAATAGTGGAAGGCTCCACTTGCACCCGCTGCTCACAGTACACCTGGCCCACTCTACCATCATAGCCACACGAGTTGCGATAGCAACCTGCCACCTTCTTGTGCTTGAACTCGTCCGATCTTGCTAGACCCACCCCCACGCCTAACCAGTTTGTCTTCGTCCCTTTTGATAGCTCCACCATCTCCACCAGCGTCACCTCAAAGTAGAAATATCCAAGCTTCTTGCTCACCTCCATTGGCCTCTTCCCCTTCACCATCCTCATCGATTCCCCACACCCTAAGTATATCACCTCATATCGCCTCTCCTTTTCCTTCTGGGACACAAGCAAATCACCTTCGCCCTCCCCTCCTGGCTTTAATTCCATATTGCAATTCGGGTTACCTTGCTCTAATTCGTACTCCTCTGGCTTTGAGGTTCTGTGATCCTGCTTCCCCATGTCCTTCACCAATGCTTCCTCCCTCTTCTTATTCTCCTCCTCCTCCTTTCCTGCACCTTCCTTTCTCAATAATGCTTCCTTCCTCTTACTCTTCTCTTTCTCCTCCTCTCGCACATCCTTTCCTACGTCCTTATTAAGCTTTGTAGTTCTTTCACCCACCTTCTCCTCGTCCTTCTTCGATAATGCTTCCTTCCTCTTCTGATCCTCCTCCTCCTCCTCCTCCTGCACATCCTTTCCTGCACATCCTTCCTTGTCCTTCTTCAATAATACTTCCGTCCTCTTCTGATTCTTCGTCTCCTCCTCCTCATGCACATCCTTTCCTGGTACTGCTGCTGCTGATACTTTGTAGGCCTTTGAAGTTGCTGGTACTTTGCAGACCGGTGAAGTTGGTGTAGGCAATACAAGATAAGGATATGCAATAGCAAGCTGAGCGACAAAACAAATAAGTGATTCAAGTACCTCAGCAAGCTACTCATACACATCCCCCATGGATTAACAAGCAAGACGTACATAGTTGTAGACTTGGGAATGCACTAAAGCAAACAACTAGGTCTCATATCCTTTCATAGTTTTTTTAAGTGAAAAGCAACAAGAACCTTACAATCTTGGAGCACTCCCAAAAAGACTCTGCAGAACATGGCATATTGTGCACACCACGATTCTTGGGCATCATTTCTTGCTCGGCTTGCCTCTTCACCATTTCTTTTATGGCCTCCACCTCTTCATAGAATTTTGCTTGCATCTGTCATTTGGAATTTCTTTGCTTTACTCAATATCATTCACATCTACATGTGTATGCATGTATATATTCACATTAGAGACACATGGAAGAGAGAGAGAGAGAGAGATATCATTCACATCTACATGTGTATGCATGTATATATTCACATTAGAGACACATGGAAGAGAGAGAGAGAGAGAGACGGGTTGTGTGTGTATGCGCGCATGCATGCATGTGTGTGTATACATATGCATGTGTGTATATGCATGTGCGGTAGGTGTATGTATGTTTATGTATATGTATATATATGCATGTATGTATGTATGGGTGTATGCACGCATGCGTATGCATGTAAGGTATGTATAACTATACACATGTCAACGAGTCACAACCTATTATTAATTTCTTTTAAAAAGAGAAAGTGAGTTCATATTAATAAGATTTAGTTAGAAATAGCCTGTAGTAATTATACAGGCAGAACTAGAGCGCAGGCACAGATGACAGTTTACCTCATGTACAGCGCGTAGCATTTGCGTTTGAAATGTGGTCGTGACACGATCACGAAGCCTTTGAATGTCTGCTTTCTTGCAACGCTTGTGGAGGAGACCCTCAGCAGAACGGACAATTTCTTGAAGCTCATTCACCAATCTTTCTGCAGCCACATCATGAAGTGCAAATCAGCATATAAAACCCTCTCTGATCTGTCTCTCTCTCTCAAAATCCACACAACACACACATTTACATCCGTTAACAATCAACAATTTTGTGCTACACACTCAAACACAGTAGACCATCCCTTACCTAGAGATTCAGCGCCTGCCTTTATCTTCTTCACATTCTGCAGCTGGTCATCGAGTTCTGTGCGAAAGCTCTGCAGCTCAGCTTGCACGTCTTTACTCGACGATACCCAACCTTTCTTCATGGTGTCGATGAGATCTAGAATCCGCGGTATCAGAACTAATGCCAGGGTTACAATAGATGAAGGCTCCATAATGATCTATCCCTTCTCTTCTTAATGTCGACCTTGAGTTGGATAGGCTTGTTGCGTACCCTCCAAATTGTATCGTCTCTCCAAATTGTTGCGTACTCTCCTCTGTTTCGAAGTTTCCACGTCACTTCCAAAGTGGAAGTCACTCGGAAGTTTCCAAGTCCTCGGTGTTTGGAAGAAGGCGTTCCAGAAAGCTTTTTCCAGAAGGTGTTTGGAAGAAGGCGAAAATTGTGAAATTATTTATAAACGAAAATCTTGAAATGTGAAGGTGAGTTTTTTCTTCACTCGTTTTCTTTTCCAGAATTGAAGGTCTTGAACTCGAGTCGTCCCAATGCTCGGAAAAAACACATATTTTTAAAACAATCAAAATAAGGACAAATCTTAAATCTATTTGCTTTTTGTTTCGAAATCTCTACGCTATGCCAATTTAATAACTAAAATATATGAAAAATCATTTCTTAAAATAAGGGCTACTTAAAATCTCAATCGATTTTTCTTAATTCTAGCTGCTACAAATACACTAGAATGCCGTTTTCTTCGAGCCCTGAACTCAACTCGTTTTCCTTTCCAAAATTGAAGCTTCACAACAAGAGCCAGTTTTTAAAATTTTCAACCGGTTTTAGTACATTAATAAAGGCTAGTTTTTTAAAATTTCAACCAATTTTCATACAATAATGGAGGCTTTTATTTTACACTGGGCAATGTAGGCATGCTTACAAAAACCAGTCAACCACTACAAGACAATGCTGCCATACACGCGTTTCATACACGCGATAAATTACGAACGCGTATATGGTCGCGCTTGTATTTGAATAGAATCGGACGCGTGTATTTTAGCATTTAAGTTCGCGTGTATATTTGCATTTATCAACGCGTATATAAACGCGTTTATATACACGCAGTAATACACGCATCTATACACGATAATATTCACGGGGTAATACTCGCTATTATACACGGATAAATACACGCTGCTATACACGGATTAATACACGCATGACAGAGAAAAACTGAAAAAAAACTGAATTCCTTTACAAAATTAAAAACTATTTTCCTTAAACCATCTCATAGTACATTACAGTATACATCATTACACAATCCCACTACATGCATTTACAACAATGAAATATATTCAAAAATAAATCATGCATATGAGATGATAGAAATGTCATCAATTTAGAACATACAGTGACGGATTGGTTAGGGTTCGATCTCATCTTCAATAAGATCCATCCTTGCCAAACGATCAACATCAATATCCATTTGATCAATTGGTAAGGCTACGATTAAATTTATTCCACTATCGATATTCTGTACTCCATTGATAATGGTATCGATGTCCTGATCATCCTCATCAACATCACCATCATCCTCAATGGTAGGGTCATTCTCATGATCATGAGAAATGGCATGTTCATCCTCATTATCATGATCATCTCTTATTTCTTGATCATCGATCACAACATCTTCAATGGCATGTTCGACGTCATCTTCATTGCGGCTTGTTACATCCTCCATATGCTCCATATCAGTGAATGTATTATACATCACTTTGGAACGTGGTGCAATAGGGATGACGTACCACCATTTGATGTCATGCACCATTGGTAGATAGATAACCTACTCAAATACACACAGTACAGTAATTAATTAGCATATCAAAAGTCAAGGGGTACGCGAGCTTAGATATATATGTACATGAAACACATTAGTAAAAAAATGCATACCTGCTCACATTGTTGTGGCAATACGAGCCTATCTTTCTTTGTTTGCCAGAACTTTGTAGAGTCAATAGTTACATATCCACTTGCATGGCATTTTATCGTTGCATCAGGCCCTTTTTCCACCACGTTCATTTGCCATTTGACATCCAAAACATACACAAAGAAGCGACGAAAGTCAAGCCTAAATATGTCTTGGATTATGCCACAATAATCATCCATTTTTCCATTAGCTCCCTCAAAGCTACTAATGACACCGCAATCTTGTGTATTTCTCTTTTCATCAATTCTTTGTGTTCGAAAATGCTTGCCTTCACACCATATAGCATTGAACATAGTGCACTGGACCAAAATAGAAGCAATATTTGTGTAAGCAATGTGAATAAATATTAAAAGCAAATCACTTACAACTAATGCAAAACATTAGTTCTATGTACCTTTGACATGCATCCTCGTGCATACTCCCATTCTTCCGCCGTGATATGCAGCCCCTCGTCGCTCTCTGCTCTCTCCATTTCCTCATGCAACCAATCAACATGGATATCATTCGGAAGTGTTGCTAGATGCTTAGGGTACACCTTCCGAGAGCCATGTTGCCTCCGAAAGAGACCTCTTTCTGCTTGCCTTTTTGTCTTTGCATCCTCATATCTTGTAACCCATCTGCTCATCACATCACTATTAAGGATACAAGTGAAATTGAGATCATCAATCAATGTTCTGTCAATTACTTTACTCTGTCCTTTTCCTTGAGGCACAATAGAGGTCATCCTCAAGTCCTCTTCATTGCTCCATAGTCGTGGCAAAGAGCTGTCCACCTGACCAAGAAATTCTGAAATATATACAAGAGACTCTTGTATCAACCAACCCTCGGCCATGCTTCCTTCAGGCCTTGTACTTTGCCTCACAAAGTCTTTTAAGGTCTTCATGAAGCGCTCTAGGAAGAACATCCAACGTGCATGCACAGTACCACATAAAGCAATTTCGTCCACTAAATGCACAATGAGATGTAGTTGACTTGTGAGAATGGTTCGCGGAAAAGTCTCCTCTACCAAACAAACCACCTCCACTGCCATAACACGCGCATCATCCAACGTGGCTGGATCAATTGCTTTGAAACTAACATATCTGAAAAATAAATAAATAGTACGTTATACCTCATGCACGGTCATTTTGCAAGGTATAATGAAGGGTGATCTGAGCATGGGTTTTACATACCTCACAAGCTCGCCCATCTTATAAATACATTTTTTCAAACTCTTATTCGCACAATGGTCGATGCTAGTAGGTAGTATGAACTGCGCACATAAGAGCACATTTATGGTTTATGGCATTACAAAATTTAATTTCAACGTACGTACAAGACTTGGAAAACACTTACTTGAAGCATCTTGTGCCAATCGTGGGACTTCAACCCATATAGTTGCTCAACGCCTCTTTTCTTAGTGGTTGTAAAGGCTCCCTTCAATGATCTCATGCATCCAGTGGGAGTACGCAAAGTGGTGATGGCCTGCTTTACCTGCTTCTCCTCTTTCTTTGATATAATCCATGGTGCAGGCGGAAGACGAACATGCCCACCCACCTCTTGTGGCCAAGCTTGACGCATACGTCCTGCGACCCGCAAGTCCTCACGTACGCTAACATTGTCTCGTTTACCAGTAATATGTTCCCAAATACCAGATCCCACATTCTTGAAGATGTGCATGGGATCAAGAAGATGGTTGATCTTAAGATGGGTCCAATATGGCAGCCGAAAAAAAATGGAGTACCTGCACAAGGGATTGCTCTATGTGACCTTTAATCCAATTAGAGACTACACAAAACAAGATTGAAAAAACATCACTATACCTGTTCATGCCATCTGGAGGAAGAATAGTTGTAGACTCCCAAATACGCTTCCAATCTTTTGCATGAAGTGTTTGTGGAGGAATGTTACTCTTACTAGCAACATATTTAGGATGATCTGAGGGGAGAAATCGATGATGATTATCGAATATAGTCTTACACAAACCATCAGCATACTCATGTACTAACGAAGGGCCACAAACAGGACATGCATGTTTACCCGATGTTTTCAAACCTGTTAAAATATAAATAAAAGTTAGAATAATAAAGTCAAACCGTCTAATTAATATATATAGCCAATAGTAATAGAGTAGGGAGGTAATTAGAATTCTTACCAGAACAATCGCTGTATCCTGGAAAGTCATGCATTGTCCACATCAACACTGCTTTTAAGTCGAAGTGTCGAGAGGAGGGAGGCCTACTAATGTCCACCACCGCAACACCTCTCCATAGTTCCTCCAACTCATCAATCAGTGGTTCAAGGTAAACATCCATATGCTTGACTTTATGTTTCCCTGGAATTAGAAGGGATAACATAAGATGTCCCTTCTTGATCGCCATTGATGGTGGAAGGTTGTAATTCATCAACACAACTGGCCACACGCTGTATGCGGTGCTTTTGAAACCAAATGGATTCACTCCATCCATACCCAGGCCAAGTCTCAAGTTTCTGGGCTCTGTTTTAAAGCTGGGCCACTCATCTTCAATATGCTTCCAAGCAGGAGTGTCTGCGGGAATTCTCCACATGCCATCATCCGATCGATGTGAGGAATGCCATGACATGAGCTCTGCTATGGATTTGCACTTGAACATGTGTTTGATGCGAGGAATTATAGGAAAGTGTCGCAAGACTTTACGAGGTACATCGAAACTCTTCATATCTGTTCTGTACCTTGCTTCACCACAAGTGGGACAATGTAGAGCCTCCTTATGCGTCCCACGAAAGAGAATGCAATCATTGACGCATGCATGTATTTTATCATAATCCAGTCCTCCAAGAGATGTCACATAGCGCCTCGCTATGTCTCTTGAGGTGGGTAGTCTATTTTCCTTTGGAAGCATGTTTGATAATAGCCTGCATCCAATATCATCAATTAAAATTAGTCTTAAATCCTAAACCTTAAACCACTAATTCAAATTTGTAAGTTAGAATGCTTACTTCAACAATGCGTCAAGACTTGCATTGCTCCATCCATAAACTGTTTGTATATTAAGTAGTTCAAGTGAAGCACGTAAAACTGAGAATGTGCACCCTTCAAACACCGGTGTCGATGAAGCCTTATAAAGATGCTCTTGTACCATATCATCGTCGTCCATACCTTTGGGATCATCCTTAAAAAGATTCCGCACCATATCATCAAGCACCTCCTCTTCCACAACTTCGTGGGGTGCAGGGCTATTGTCGTCCCTTTCCCACTCATCTTTGACAATAGATCCCGAAGCTCCAGCATCATCTCGTCGACGATTTACGTGCTCTCGTCGCGCGTAGGGTACCACGTTAGGGTGTGGTACTGCATCTTGCTTCAATTTATCAAATTATATGTTACAACTCTATTAATTTAATTTGGATACCATGAGTCATTTGAATACCATCAATTTACATCTACTCACCTCTAAACCTGTTTGATTCCATTCTCCATACATGGAGATGTGATTCAAGGTAATTCGACGTGCTCGTACAATGCATCCTTGACATCGATTACACATACATTTGATCCGTTGTCCCAACCACACATCGCGATTATGATGACGCATTGTCTCATCTTCCCCAGAACTGCTTGAAGAGGTTGATGACATCCTGTGTACAAATCAGAAAACACAAAATCATTATATGTTTTTAATGAAAGCACAAAATCGCGCGTATTGACGCGGCTATCTCCTAAAAATTACGTGTATTAACGCGGCTACTTCCTAAAAATCGCGTGTATTCACGCAGCTAATTTCTGCAAAACGCGTGTATAAACGCAGCTAAAATCACATACACGCGAATATACACGCATTTATAAACGCGAATATAAACGCGGCAGTATGTTTAAACTAAAAATAGCCCGCCTTCCCCAAATATAGATTTTGAACTAAGAAATCAACAGTGCATGCGTTTTCGCCTGTTTTCGCCTCTTCCAACAGCAAGGAGGGAGCAGAGAAAGGAGCACACACACGGGAGAAGGAGGGAGCAGAGACGGAGCAGAGAAGACTCACTTTTTCAGAGGTGAGTCACTTTGTCCTGTGCCTTGTCTCTTTTGTCAGATTTGTGTACTTTGCTCTTTGCTCTTTGGGTTTGTCTTTTTGCACACGATTGGGTTACTGCATCCTGACAGGGGCGACAATGGCTGGTCCTTTTATAAGGACATTCTGTCTTTGTCGGGGGGTCGGTCTTTTCGAGAAAATTTTTTCGCAGGTCGCGTGTACGAACGCGTGTAGAAGCGCGTGTAACCTGTCTGCAGAGTATGTTCACGCGCATATACACGCATTTTTGGACGGGTGTATACACGCGTTTTTTGACGGGTGTATACACGCGTTTCTGCAGACAGAAAACTGCGGCGTTTCAGATTTCATGATTTGCAAGCAACTGACTTGAATGATTTAATTTGTGTGAGTCAAGAGACAGCCCATGATGTACATGAAGATGTTTGTTGCAGGTTCTTTATGGATATTCCAGGTTCTTCATCCGATCCATTTGCGTACAGCAATTGGTTGATGGAGATGATGAATCACTTTGGGCGCCAACCTGGTCCGGTTGAGCTTACAGAGTATATGTATGCCCATCCCCCTCCTTCCCTGCCTGGTGTCTATACCCCTACCGCGAGTATCCAGGGCACTCCAGTGCCGTCTATTCCTCCGAGTCCGACGAGACAGCATGCAGCTTCTCCTCTTCCACGTCCACCGAGGAGACATACCTCGTCCCAGACACACTCACGTACACCCTCACAGCCACCATCACGTGCTCCCTCAGAGCCACCGTCACGTCAGGGCTCACAGCCACCGTCACGTAGACAATCCCCCAGTCGTGACTCCACCCGCAGCAGTAGGAAGAGTGGGAGTGGAGGATGCGGCGGGTGCTTTGGTGGGGGAGGTGGGGGAGGTGGGGGAGGTAGTAGGGCACGCGGTGAGAGAGGAGATAGAGGGAGAAGAGTTAGAGGAGACAGTTCGGAAGAGGAGGAGATGAGAGAGATGGAGAGAGTGGTTTGCTATGATGTGACAGATAGGGGCGGGATAGTGATGGATGCGAGGGGGAGGGAGGTAATGGAGTACATGCGTGGGGTAGTATCAAACTCATATAGAAATTGTTTTATTAAATTTAAAGATCAAAATAGCCGATTAGTTGGGGAGATGATAGAGGCTGTACATAGTCGGTACCCCAATCCCCCACATGCTACATTCTCGGATGTATGGGGAAGGACGCGAATAAGGAAGATCTTAAGTAATAAAAGATCTCACCTTAAAAAACTCGCGTACGATGACCGGCTAAATGTAGCTGCGAGTGGCTATCCTGCCGAGAAACCTGCCACTGCGCACAAACGCGAGTGGAAGGAGGCAAAGAAACGAGCAGAGGGTGGCGTGAAGAGCAGGCAGCATGTGGAGGCACGACGGATCCAGATGGAGACCGTTGGATCTTCGCATTTCGGATCTGGCGGCGTCGAGTCATGGGAGGCAGAGTTCGTAAGTATCCTGCCACTTTATTTGATTGTTTACTTTATTCATTGATTCTATGATTGTTTTAATCTTACAAATTGTGTTGATTATGATACAGCGACGGGTTACGGGGAGGAAGCCCACAACCCACGATACTGCGTATGCTCGCCGGCATAGCAGACGTGACACGTGGGCCATCTTCAGAGCCGAGGGACGTATTACAGACGTGCAGTTTGAGTTGGCCATGAGACCATACGGTCGACAGGTACTTGAAAATTCGTAACGAATGGTTTTGGTTTATTGAATTGCATATATATATACTTATATACTATATATTACTTGAACAGGCACAAGCTGCTGATGATCCACCGGCCGCCGCTGCAGAGGGTGGACGTGAGCACTACTCCTCGGACATTCCGACCGATGTGAGCTCATCTGAGCATGGGGGGAGCACCGAGTCATCATCTGGGTCTGAGTAGTACTCAGACTTGTAGTATCACATTCCATATTGAGGATGTGATTGTATATATTTTTTTTGTAAACTCAAGCCATGGGCTACTTCGAGATATGGACTCCCTTGTATACATGTATGAAATTTTGATAGTAATATTGAATTGATTGATCGATAGTATTACATTCATGTCTGTCTTCAATCGTGTAATGACAATGTATGCATTCATGTCGTTCTTGTCTTAATCTCCCTCGTGCATATGTTCTTCGTGGATGGTCTAATGGGATGGTCTAATGCACCAGAAACCCTAAACCAGAGAGTGCTTTTGGGTGCTGGAATGCTGGAACAGTATTCAGGCACCAAATAGCACTCTCTGGATTTTTTTTTGGCTCTCTGTTCGCGTGTATAAACGCGTCAGAACTGCTAAAACTCGCGTGTATCTGCGCGGATACCCTGGAAATTACGCGTGTATTAATGCGTATAAACTGGCAATAACGCGTGTATAAGCGCATCTAAATTAGAGAAACGCGTGTATAGACGTAGGTATAAACGCGTCTGGGATATTGGACCTGAACAGGATGCGGCTATACACCCGTGTATAAGTGCGTCTAATGTAAGAAAAAGCGTGTATAGCCGCGTGTATCAATGCGTCTGTATAAAAAACGCGGCTACACACCCGTGTATACACGCGTCTGAGTTGTACTATACACGCGGTTTTACACGCATGTCTCTGGCCGCGATGATACACGCGCTGATACACGGGCCCGCTACTTTTTTTCACAAGTCATTTTTAGCGGGGTATGAGCCCGATCCCTTGTAGTGAGCCAGATATTTGATGACATCAAGCGCCGTAGTGCACGTGGTGGTTCTAGCAGGGCCGAGGGTAGTGAAAAGAGGAGGTCATGCCTTAAAAGAAAAGGGTTCCGCAGTGATAAACAAGGGGATAGGACAGACCAGGAAAAGGACAGGGTGGTCATTGGTCTAAAAAACCGAGACCATCCAGGAAGAAAAGAGACAGCGAAATCCAAAAGAAAGAGCAGTATATTAAAGCGCGAAAGGAAAATCGTTGCTTTAATTGCAATGATGTAGGGCACACGAAGGCTGAGTGTCCAAAGCGTAAAGCCAACATGAGTGGCAACAAGCCCAAAAAAGATGGTAAATCTTCTAGGCAGTTGCATATAGTGCAGAAATCCCTCTCAGTTCTGCAGAGTTCAGAGAGGTGACAGTGTGTCATTGTGATGAGCATCACGCTTGTTCGGTAACACCAGCGATGTGGTAGCCTACTATAGGTCCGCATGACATGGTGCACACGTATGGCACCATAGGTGGCCGTAGAGTCACAGTTTTTATTGATGATGGAGCTAGCCACAACTTCTTGAACTACTCATTAGTCAAGAAGTTGGGGTTGACTGAGACCCGGAGTGATCATGAGTATACTGTTGGCCTAGCCAATGGATATGACAAAACGGTATAGAATACCGTATTATTGGGGGTCCCATTATCTATGCAGGACTACAAAGCTTCGCTTGACTTTTAGGTCATGCACTTAGCCGCCAGAGCAGACGTATATCTAGGCAGGGAGTGGCTGTATGGCTTGGGCCCTAGTCTAGCTCGGAATTACCTACATAATACGCTATGTTTTGAGCATGGAGGTAGAGTCATTACCCTGCAGGGCGACTGTACTGTCCCCGCCACACCACTTATTTCCTCCATGGAGTTGTGCTGCACAGCGGTTCGCAGAGACCAGATAGCAGAGGTATATGCTTGTTACCCTCTTTTAAATTGTGTTTTCGTAGATGAAACTGTAAATGATGTTTGCGTAGACAAACAAGGAAAACAAAATAGCCTTGGACGAGACCCACTGTTTGAAAACCCTGTTTGGAATGCATGCGATTCAAACAAGAAAAAATCCAAGGTGAAAGAGACATTAAAGAAAAAGTACGTAGATACTTTAATAAATTTATTAGAGGAATTTCAAGATGTTTTTTCTGATGATTTACCAGATGGTTTACCACCATCTAGAGAAGTAGACCATGGCATCGAAGTTATGCCAGGATCAAAACCTATAAGCAAACTTGCTTATAGGTTAAGCCACTCCGAGGCACAGGAGGTGGAAAAACAATTAACAGAATATTTGAACAAAGGCTTTATTCGGCCTAGTTCAAGTCCGCCGCCGCGGGCATCGCCTATTCTTCTGGTAAAGAAGAAAGACGGATCTATGCGGATGTGCATAGACTATAGGGCTCTTAATCAGATAACGATTAAGAACAAGTATCCGATGCCATGCATGGATGAGTGGTTTGATCAACTCTATGGATCGAGATACTTCACAAAAATAGACCTGAGATCAGGGTATAATCAGGTTAGAATTAAAGCAGAAGATGTTGCGAAGATAGCATTTAGGACCTGTTTCGGGCATTTTGAGTTTTTGGTTATGCCATTTGGGCTAACCAATGCTCCAGCAACGTTTATGACGCTGATGGACAGCATTTTACGTCCATATCTGGGAAAATTCATAGTAGTTTTCCTAGATGATATTCTTGTGTACAGTAAGACACAGAAAGAACACATAGAGCATTTGCGTCTAGTGTTCGAGTTATTGCGAGAGCACAAACTATTTGCAAAGAAAAGCAAATGTGAATTTTTTGAAACAGAAATTCACTACCTTGGCCATATTATATCCGCCGATGGTACACGGATGGAGCCAGAAAAAGTAGACGCTATTCTTAAATGGCCAACGCCGAAGAATCTCGAAGAACTGCAGATTTTTCTTGGCATGTCGGGGTTCTACCGATAATATGTGAAGGACTACGCGAAGAATCTCGAAGAACTGCAGATTTTTCTTGGCATGTCGGGGTTCTACCGATAATATGTGAAGGACTACCGAAGAATCTCGAAGAACTGCAGATTTTTCTTGGCATGTCGGGGTTCTACCGATAATATGTGAAGGACTACGCGAAGATCACAGTCCCGTTAACTGACCAGTTTACGGTCAAAAGCTAAAAACATTAGTTGGGGGGGAAGCCCAACAGAAAAGCTTTGATAAGCTCAAGGTGACCGTAGCAGCTGCACCAATTTTGACTATTGTCGATCCGAATGAACCGTTTGTTTTGGAAACAGACGCTAGTAATGAGGCCATTGGGGCTGTACTTATGCAAAGGGGATGCCCAATTGCATTTGAGAGTAAAAAGTTAGATCGTGCGCAGCGTAACTACTCGGCTTATGAGCGAGAGTTACTAGCGATAATTCATGCACTGAAAAAGTGGAGACACTATTTATATGGTGCTACTTCTGAGGTCCGGACGGACCATGAAAGTCTGAAAGGCCTTTCAAGTCAAAATGACTTGAAGGGTAGAAAAGCTCGGTGGTGGGCGGAGATTCTACAGGAGTTTGACCTTTAGATACGTTACCAGAAAGGTAAGTATAACGTGGTGGCAGATGCACTTAGTCGCATGCCACAGATTAATGAACCTAGTTTCACAGTCTTCAAGAATGATTTCTTGGAGTCACTACGTGGTTTATGTGAGCATGATCCATCTTTTACAGAGGTCTGGAGCGCTGTACGCGTACGCACTTCTTTACAGACGCGACCACCTCCCTCGTTGGCACGTATTGCTAGTTCGGAGAGACTGGCCGAAGGTGCAACGGGAAGGGAAGCGAGAGTTAGTCCGGAGAGACTAGCCGTGTCTTCTGGATATAGTTTGGAGCAGGAGAGCTTTGATGTAGGCCCTTCATCACCTTTGACTGCCATGGCTTCAAAGGGGAGTGATAAACTTCGTCGGGGGGAGAAATATGCTAATTACTCCATTGACGACGGGTACTTACTTTACAAGGGTAGACTATGTGTACCAACTATTGGTGACTTTCGGGCCCAAATTCTTAAAAGAAAGTCATGATAGTCCAAGTGCGGGTAATCCTGGGATTCAGAAGATCTATGCACTAGTAAAAAGACAGTTTTATTGGCCTAGTTTGTTTAAGAACGTCCAGACTTATGTGTTGAAATGCAGTAAGTGCCAGGTCAATAAACATGAACGTCTTAAGGTTGGAGGACTACTCCATCCGTTGGAGATTCCTTAAGGGAAATGGGAAAGCATTTCCATGGATTTCATTACCGGTTTACCCACCAAGACGAGTCGAGGGAATGACTCGGTGTGGGTGGTAGTGGACAGGTTAACTAAAATGGCAAAGTTTATCGCCCACGAAGAAAACTGTTAAAATGCCAGAGTTGGCAAAACTCTTTATTGAACATCTCCACAAGCTATATGGCTTGCCCGCAGATATAGTGTCGGATAGAGATAGAAAGTTCAACAGTCATTTTTGGAGGGAAGTCTTCAAAAAGTTGGATACTACTCTGAGTATGAGTACAGCTGATCATCCGGAGTCTGATGGTCAAACTGAAAGAGAACCAAATTTTAGAGGATATGTTGCGTTCTTATGTTAGTAAGAAGCAATCTAATTGGGAAGAGTACTTGCCCTTATTGGAGTTTGCCTATAACAGCTCCAAACACTCAGCGAGACTAGATTTACACCATTCA
>NC_141079.1:41152887-41412887 GCF_041138505.1 Cibotium barometz | reverse complement strand
TGCACCTCAATGTGCTTTGTGCGAGCATGAAAAACTGGGTTTCTCGCAACTGCCAATGCGCTCTGACTGTCAGTGAAGATAGAGGTGGCAGACTCTTGTCCAACACCCAAGTCAGCCATAAGCCGTCTGAGCCACACACACTCAACCGTAGCTGTGAAAGCTACCCTGTACTCAGCTTCACAACTAGAAGTGGCCACAGTAGGTTGCTTCTTGCTCAACCAAGATATGCATGAGCTACCGAGCATAAAACAAAAACCACTTGTGGACACTCTTGTGCCAGCCCAATCTGAGTCCGAAAAAGCATGCAAATCTGGAGGCAACGATCCCCCCTTGGGATAAAACAACCGAAGATGTATGGTGCCACTCAAGTAGCGAAAGATGCGTTTAACTGCCTTCCAATGCTGAGACCCTAGGCTATGCATAAACCTGCTCACCTGTGAGACTGCAAACTGAATGTCCGGCCTCGTAATGCATACATAAATGAGGCAACCAACAGCTGTCTGATAGAGTGTGACATCAAAGTGATCTCCAGCATCATGAAGACTCAACTTCAAACCTATCTCCATTGGAGTAGCAATAGGTTTGCAGTCTTCAAGGCCAAATCTCCGCAACAATGTCTCAATATACTTTGTTTGACACAAAGCAATACCTCCATCACACTGCTTAAACTGTATCCCCAAATAATGATGCAAATGTCCCAAATCTGACATCTCAAAAGAGGCATTCAAATCAGCCTTAAAATCAGCTCAAAAGAGGCATTCAAATCAGCCTTAAAATCAGCAATATGACTCTCATTTGGTCCTGTGAGCAGCATGTCATCGACATAGAGAGCAATGATTAGATGTACATCATCCACACGTTTAGCATACAAAGTGCTTTCTGTTGGACTATTCTGAAAACCATGTGCAGTCAAATATGCATGTATCTTTTCATACCAAGCTCGTGGAGCTTGCTTTAAACCATATAAAGCCTTTTTCAACTTGCACACTTTGTGTTCCTGCCCTCTTTGAACAAAACCACGAGGCTGTGATACATACACCTCCTCATGCAAATCTCCATTCAAGAACGCAGTCTTTATGTCCAATTGATGTACATTCCAACCATTATGAGCTACCAATGCACAAATGCTACGAATGGTAGTCATACGACAAGTGGGAGCAAAGGTCTCATCAAAATCAATGCCCTTTTCTTGAGCATAACCCTTTGCAACAAGTCTAGCTTTATAGCGATCAACACTGCCATCTGGCTTTCGTTTCAACTTAAAAACCCACTTACATCCAATGGCCTTTTTACCAATAGGCAAATCACACAAAGACCATGTACCATTCTTCATTATTTTCTGCAAACGCAGCAAACTAGCAAAGTTTAGATGACCAAAATGAGCATGCCATAGTTTTGCATCTGAAACTGCCTTTTCATCAGAAACTGCATTTTGCTGAATCTTCCACACACTTGTCATAAGAATTGAGCCTATACAGCCCACGAAACAAGGTGCCAGATACAATAATCGTATCACCAGAAGTCAAATCATGAACAGTACATCTGTCATCCACAAATTTGACTACAAGTCCAAGTCTAGCAAGCGCAGAGACAGACAATAGATTCTTCTTTATCCCTGGCACATACAAAGCATCTGAAAGTGTGAAAACGCTGCCATTTACAGCAGTAAGCATAATTTTACCAATGCCCTTGGGTAAGAAGCATTATTGGCACATGTGACAGTATTCCCATTAGGGACAGCCTCAAGAGAAGTGAACATATCAAGAGAAGTGAACATATCACGATGCGAGGTAATGTGCTTTGTAGGACCACTGTCAAAATACCATACATGAGAGTCAAAATACCATACATGAGAGTCAACAGAAACTGCCAAACATGCATCATGTACAGATGGGTCATACTGACAATACACGCTAAACGCCCATTCTGTATCCTGCACAACATTTGCAGAATCTGCATTTGTAGAAGCATCCGCTATTGTGGCTGCATTTGACTCTTTCTTCTTTGCCTCTTTAGCCTTTAGCTTAGGACAATTCTTAATGACATGATCAGTTGCCTTATAATAGTTGCACCTGGTCTTTTTCTTGCCTTTATCAAGAGCCTTCTCAGACTTATTGTTGGTACTTGTGGAAGGAGAAGAAGTTGCAGACCTACTAATAGGAGAAGAAATAGTGGAAGGGGCTGCCTTACCACTTCTTCTCTGCTGGGCAGCAATAAATGCTTGATCAACTGCACGCTGCCTGGCCCTGTTTTGCCTAGACTGCGCTTCTTACAAGAGCTTGTTGACTAAAGTATCATACTTGACCACATCAGGTCTGTCCTCAGTAACAAGTCTCCACGTGGAAGCAAAAGTCTGATATGACTCTGGTAAAGCATCAAGAACAGTCTGCATAAGAGAATGATCAGGAATAATCTCACCTGCAGAAATCAACTGTTCCTTGAGATCTTTAATCTCAGCAAGAAAAACATTCATGTCATCATCTTCCTGCATAATCTTCGATTCCAGCTCTTTACGCAGGTAAGAGATTTTTGCCTCGTTATGACCTGCATACAAACCAGCTAGAATATCCCAAGCCTATTTTGCTGTTTTAGCTGAACAAATATATGGGGTGATGTTACGTTTGACAGAAAGTGCAATCAAGGCATGAGCCTGCACATCTTTACCATCCCAACGAGCTTGTTCAGCAGTGGGTAAAATAGTAGCAACAGTAGAGCTGCTAGAACCTGCAACATCCTCAACAGATCCTACATCCACAGAACCTGCACGTACATCCATACCCTGCACAATGTCCCACACTCCTTTTATAACCAAAACATGCTGCATCATGTATGCCGAAAGTGGGTAGTTGCTGTCTCCATCTAGTTTGTCTTCAGCGCAGACAACATGCGAAATACATCATTGCTGTTATCAGCCATGGGCCACTGACTGAAACTGATGCAAAAGCTACCTGTAATGAAGCAAAGACTGAACAGAGAACAAATTGTGCTATGTAGCACGGTCCACAATAGAATACGTATGCCTGTTTTATAGAAAACTGCACTGTCGAAATTTTTACAGAAAATGACGAAAACACCTGTGCAGAACTTGCAATGCAAAAACGGAGCTCGAAACGACCTCAGATGGGATTTCTGAGAACGCTAAGCCCTACAGGCTTATTTGCAGAGTATAGGGACCTGCAAGCGCTTGTGAAAGCTCACCTCAATCGGAGAACGTGAGTCCGAGGGTGCCGGTGTGGCATAGCCCTGGGAGCCGATGCCTGCTCTGATACCAATTGTTGTGGAATTAGGGTTGCAGGAAAGCACACAAAGCTTGGAGAAGAAGCAAGAATGCACACAACACACAATGTATTAGATTGTGTCAATGTACAAAAGATAAGTTAGTCCTAGAAGGATGGGCGTATATACAAGCCGGGGGAAAAAACCTCCTAAGGAGGGAAAAAGTGCCCCGGCGGTCCTAAGTGTGTTCACACACATCACTGCCTATATATATATGGCAACATTTTAATCCTTTCTTATCTAGGCATCTAGTTGGGATGACAACCAATTAAAAGACACGGTGTGAGCTTAGTTGTTGAATGAATCAAGCAATGGACAAGAGTATCACATAGTCAAATTCACACCACTAAAGCAACACATGCTACCACTTAGATAATAATGAGATGTAACCGATAAGCAATAGAGTATGCTCAAGGTCACCACAAATGCATCACATAGATATATACCAATGGAAAATGCAAAGAGGAGAGTATTTCCACCAAAGGACCACTTAGTATATTGGTCAATAAGAAAGTACACAAAGCATGGGCACTATACTCTCCACTTAGCTCTCTCACTAGCTCTTATTGTGTGAGTAGTAGTCCTTGATTATATTGGCTCATGAGAGCGAGATGCCTAGGGCCCTTGAATATCTCCATCTCCTTAAGATTTCTCACCAAACTCACCTAAAAGGTGATGCCCCAATCAAAGGAAGGTAGCTACTAGACCTACACCTAGTTACTCTATTGAGCCTTCTAACCTTAGAACAAGCCATTCTAAAGTATCACACTAAGAATGGATGGTAGATCACATATTTTCCTCATATTTTCTAACACCCTCCCTTGATTAAGTATCCATACCATGCAGGGTGTTCTTGGATTAGCTCTATCATTAAGATAATAGATCACTAATATAACAAATTACCCCACGAGCTATAAGATTTCATAAAAATTGCTAGAATAATGAGTTGGAGAAGTTTACCTCCTCCTCTTTGGTTGCTTTGCTTTGCCTTACCTTGCCAATCTCTTTCTCCTCTTCATCCTTCTTCCTCTTGAAGAAACTGGATGATGTGGCTCTTCTTTTTGCAATAGTAGCAAGTTCAAGGAGCCTTGGTCTTTTTGTCCTTGACTGTAGTAGAATAGACATGCTCCATTAGAACTGGTGTTCAAGGAGTTAAAGCTTTGGAACCCTCCATGTGAGTTTCCTCTAGAATGAGGGCAGAAGTCACTAAGGTTACTATATGATTATTATGATTGGCTATCACTAAGACACACTACTCACATAACAAGGAGGTATGCTAGAAAGCAACACATAGATGGCCTCCTCCTCATCAATAGTCACACCTACACCACTGAGTTGATCAATCATACAAAGGATATCATTTACATCAGAAGCAATACTAGTTTTATCATCTTCTTCCATCCTATAAAGTTTCTTCCTTAAGAAGAATCTAGAAGCTACATTGGTTTTCCCAAAGATATACTTGAGCCTAAGCCATGCTTCATTCAAAGTCTTTGCTGAGCTTACTTCACGGATTTAGCTATTACCTAGCCCACAAATGATGAGAGATAATGCCTTGGAGTTTAAATTGGTCCACTTAGAGATAAGATCTAGATCTTGACTTGGACTTTTCTCAGTTCCATTAACGACTCCCCACATGTCTTTTTCAATGAGACACATTTGCATTTTGATGCACCAAGTATGGTACTTGGAGCCATTAAATTTATTGGTTTTATCAAACATTTTTCCCACCATGGTTGCCATGGTACTCTCTCTCTCTCTCTCTCACACACACACACAATGTTCCACAAATAAGGAAGTCCTTTATAGCTCTAGGAATTTACAATGGAGCTTGTCTTTTCACCTAGAGGATCTTTACTCAAGGATCTTCACCAAACAGATGAAGGTGTGTGCACATGAATTTTGACCACTCCAAATATGTGAATTGGCCTTGATTTTAAACTTGGGCTTGGATTATTTGGCTAGTTCAAGTTGGGCTTTAGTTTTAGTTTGTAAAAACCTTGGCATTTGGCTAGCACACCACACATTCAACCCTTTTCATCACTGAGATGTGCTCTTTATAGTGCTAGAGCATATACATCATGTTGTTCATCACAAAGGATGCACATTTAATGCTACTCTCCCATAAGATGATAACAATATCAAGATGGTGGTAATCCCCCTTGATCACAAAATAAATGTGGAGTACCTTGAACCTTAGGCCTTAAAACCTTTTAACCATAAAGGTGAGTTTTTGTAAAAAACTCTTTCCCTCCTAAAAATGAGGAAAACAATGAGTAGGCAGTGGAGGCTTCAATCTGCTTCAATCGTGCACCAAAGCTTAATTTCTCTCTGCTGCTTATTGTGCCCAAGACTGTGCTAAAGGATCCTAATGGAATTTGCATCGATTACACTCTTGATTAGGTGCTAATTAAATCTCCAATTAGCACTGGTTTGTTTGTAGAAGACTCTACAGAAACCAACTACAAAGAAACCTCTTGTATACTCATTGAGATGGAAATTTAGGTCAAGTTTTTTGCTAAGCTGACTCGCCTCATGCTAGATCACAAAAGCCCTCAACAAATGCGCTAAATGTGCAAGGGTAACGAAGCTCTCCAAATCACCTTTCTTTCTTGCTCCCAAAGACGATGTGATAGGTGCTTGGTACAAGTGTTCTAGCCACCTTCCTATGCCCAAATTTTGCAAGAAACGTTGATAGAGTTGGGGGCCCTATAGTGGCCTAGAGAAGCCCTCAACAAATTGTTGCAAATGAAGCCCACATAAATCAATTTTATGCCTCCAATCAAGGTGACTTTTCACCATTTTTACACACAAAAAAATAGTGAACAGTAACTTCTTTGATTTGACCTTGATGTTGAAGCCTTTTTGATGTTCCAAGATGATTGCTTTGATGATGCCTAAAACTATTTAACCCCGTATACATGTGAATTTTGATATCCTATGGCTTCCTATATGCTCAACACTCAAGGTAACACATTATGCATATAGAGGAGGAGAAGAGTACATATAAAATGAGTGAACATGTTTCACGGCATGACAGGCATACTCCTTTACCTTGTACCCACTTGCTTAGGGATGGGTACCTATTATAAGCCTTCTTCATTTATTTCCACGTAAACCAATGGGGTACTTTGAAACCTATGGGTGTGTGTTGTTGTAATCGATACAGTTTAGAGTGAGAGCTTTTGATTTTACCCTCCATCCAGTTGAGGAGTGCATCCACCGAATCGTGGTGAACTTGTTATGTTTCTTGTACATGTGAGTGTACGTTTTCTTTACCCTAGTCCATAATTTGGTTCATCTCTTTCTCTTTGGTGGATGACATTGGTGGTGTCACACTCCCTTGTTTACTTGATTGAACAACTTTCTTTTGCCAGACCAATGTTGGTTCTTCTTTATCACTAAATTTAGCAGTGGATTGATTTTGTTTATGCTTCTTGGCCTCTTCTGTCATCCTAAAGATGCACACAACATTGGGTTTTGGATTGGTCTTTGGTACCCATACCATTGCACTTCCTTGATAGTAGTCATGTGCTGCTAGTAAGTCCTGTCGGATGCAATAAGCCAACTCTAGCACGTGGAGTTACATGTCTACCTAATCTCGAGGAGTTAATTGTGACTACAAGTAGATTAGTTCCTAGGTGTGTCATGATTTTGGATAGGAGTTCATGTCCAAACAGGAATGCACTTAACATAGAATGGATGTAGAATAGATAGAGCTATGGAGAGCATGATAGAGACAAGATAGAAACCAACCCATGTAACATTCTTCAGTATTAGATTAAATAATCCATAGTACAATATCATGCCTTAGCAAGGCTCAGCTCATGAACTGCTCACTCCATTATCCCCTCTGTTCCTTATCCTCTAATCCATACATATCCTAGTGATTCCCCCTGCCTACAACTTGGAACTTGAATAATCGTGAGAACCATTACAACATGCCTTTGGAAGAATATTACGAGTTTCACAAAGGTCCGGCATAAAATATGAAGGATTTATAGATGGAAATTTATGGATGACTTACATATGCTCTACTATTAAGATGTCAATATCAAGATGAGATGACACTCATGATGTGTCCGGGTGACTGTTACACCTTTACACCATTGGCATGTTTGGTAGCTGACACAATGAATCTTTATTAGTGATTTTATAGCTCGACTACACCTACCTAGTCCACCTGAGATATATGGTGTACTTTTCTTGATTGCAAGCTTACCTACTTAGCGTGTTTGCATTTATAGATTTCTTATATATAGTACTCTAGTACTTATGTTGGTTTTCACTTCTCTTTTGTAGACCTCTTTTGAGAGTAAAAGGAAGAAGATTTCCTCCTTTCATCTCTGTGTGTGTCTTCTCCATTGTTATGAGAGTATGTGTCTTCTTGTAAGAGCTCAAACTCTCTTACTTCCCTAAATCTTTCAAAAATATTACATACAAGCACCACGCCTGCTGGGGGGGTCACCTTTCAAAAATCTTACATACAATTTGCATTCAATGACATAATAAAAACTTCGTTTGTAACCCTTTTCTCCCCTTTTTCTATATACCTTATGTGAAATTTGTGACCTTTAGTAACAATATAACACTTATAAATCTAAACCTTCTTAAACATGAAAATTTTATTATCCTTCCATAAAACATTTTTAATGATAAAAAATACTTTTTAATAAAAACAATCACACTCTTGTTGCTATGTTTTCTAAATAAGTTAGACTTTTCAATTCTCTTAATTGGGAACATTAGTCTTTATAGTTTCGGTAATTGGAAATATTATGTATTTTAACATATATCAGGTTGTCAGAATAAGCTATACTTGAATCTTACAGGGGTCTCATAGTAGACTAAGGAAACATTAACCTATGATAACTAGGTGTTAAAGGAAAAAATCAAATCAAAATATACGGAAAATAACAAGAAAAATGGTAGGTAAGTTTGTGTGTTGTCTTAATTTGTGGCTTCTACTTTAATCAAACCCAAATGTCTAAACATAACACATTTGGCATATACATCCAACTATTTTTCAAGTGCAAAGTTATATAAAAAGGACAAGATTAAATATGCTTATAACCATTTGATTAAATGTGCTTATAACCATTTGATTAAAAGTGCTGCTTTGTGGTGGAATGTGATCAAGCAGGGTAAATATCGACCTACAACATGGAAGGAGTTCTAGAAAATTTTAAAGAAACATTTTCTTCCTTCTCAAAAATACAAGGCTAAAGATCGTCAACGATGGGATACTTTATGCCAAGTTGAGAAAGATAATGTCCAAGCTTACATTGATAAATTATGGGATATTATCTTATAGGTTTAAGTGATCGACAAAGAAAGAGAGAAAAGAAGAATATTCATTGTCGGTCTTAAGCCTACTGTTAAGGACGATGTTAATATTTTTCATCCTCATAGTCTTAGTTCTACTATGGATCTTCTCCAAATTCTGAACACAAAACTTATATTTCTATAAATTCCATAATGCTGGAAAATTCTTATACAAAGTCTTCTAAACCATCTTTTCCTTCTAGCAATTTTGATAAATCCAGGATGCATAAGGGTAAAGATGTAGCCAAGGGAGATGTTCGTAAAGATAATAACAATAAACCATCAAATGGTCAAATAAAGAATCGTATTATCAGGTGTTTCAAATGTCACAAGGTCACCTTGCACTAGACTCTCTAGAGAAGAAAAAGAACTCCTCACCTGTGGCTCATCTCAATGCAGTTGAAGAGGATGACAAATGATTCTTTCAAGCAAGAGGGCAATTTTGATCTTGAGTATTCGGATAAAGGTGAGATTCCAATTCATGATTTGTTGAGAATTCAAGGGAAAAGAACAGGGAAAAAAAATCTATTTTGTATGATGATGGTAGCTCCTATGACTTCATTGCCGAAAAGGCATTGAAAGAACTTAACCTAGATGTATCATACTCTAGTTATAAAGTGAAGCTGAATTTCAAGGAACTAAGTACAATCTCACTAAATAGGTTAATAATCTAGAATTATAAATGGACTCATTGAAAGAAAAGAGAACATTTCTAGTTGCTCTTTTGCAAGGTGTTGATGTCATTTAAGTGCACCGATAGGGGTTCTCAAAGACCTTAGCTTCACTGATTCTCCTACCACCATATTTGATGGCCCTGAAACACTCAACCTAGCCATCCCAACCTCCATCAAACATCCCTCGATGAGAAGGAAATTTTCCATTTCCAAATAGAACTTCACTATCAAGGAGAAGAATAGGACACAAAAGGTATGGGATGCACCCAAAGAGAAGTGCCTATACAAACGAGGTTACAAGAGCAGATGAGAGGGAGATAGAATATGCCACTCTCTTGGCAAAATCCATAGTAAAGAGTAAGTGAAAAATGAGGAAGCCCATAATAAGCAGCAAGAAAGGTTGTTAGTCAAGAGGTCGGCAAATACAGCATCAAGAGACCAAGGAGAAGGGCAAGCTAGGGGAAGGACACAAGGGAAAAGCCACTAAGAGGAGGAGCAAAGTCCCTCAACACGTATTATATGGGTAACTACCATAGAGTAGGAGGCTAGCCCCAAAACACCTTGCCTAGACTCACAAACAAACACATCAACGGTGGTGAATTAAGCAAAGGTATGGGAGAGACCTTGCATGTGAGGCTATATATATATAGAGAGAGAGGTGAGTGGAGAGGAACAAGGGTGCCAAAGATCTAAGAGAACAAAAGGCATCCCAAGAATAGGATCAAAAGCAAAGAAACAAAGACAATGTTGTAAGTGTATGCCTTTTTAAATCACAAGGAGAGGGAGGATGCAGAGCTACTACAAGGGTGGAGGAGGATATCCTGGATGAATTATTTTGTGTATTAAGATATAATCACCACAATGTGAATAGACCATTTCAATGTGCATGGAGACAGCCCTAATGGCATTGTGGTGATTTGAAAGATAGTAAGGGAATAAATGTTATGAAATGAACAAAAATATATCATTTCAAAAATATAACATTTTGAATAAAGTGACAGGGTTTAGGGTGCATGCCTTACCGAGAGAGGGCGCGAAGCTTTGATAGCAAGAAGCATGGTGACGAAGGACAAGCACACTCTTAGAGAGGGGAAAAAAATGTTACGTTGAGGGAAAGGACAACGCGAAGAAAAAGTGTACGCATTGCCAAACATGGGGTATAAATAAACAAATCTACATAGAAATAGAGGTGTACGACTGCATGATAGATAGTAATATTGTGTCACATCGACAACAAATTTGCACATGATAGAGGTGGAACAATGATGACATGGACAAGTTTTTGCATGTGTGATAGAGACATGGCAGTGGTTCATTAGATGCTCATGCATATGTGATAGACACGTGGCAGTGGTGCCTTCTCATGATGTAGTAGCGTGAGGCAAAAAATCTCATGATTAACTTCCAGGGATAGAATTAGTGTTGAAACTAATGAATTCGTGCATGTCAACAACATGAAACTGTCTTTTGAAAATAGTTTCTTACAAGAGCTTAATACAAGCCTTCAAAGGAGATGTAATCAGGTTTGACCCGACTAGCGCACATCGACATCCCAAACAAGAGAGTAAAGAAGATAGCCTTAAGCGGACTCAATGGGAGGAGAATAGAGAAGCTAGTACCTACTCCTTGACGGTATACTTACATCTCCCTCCATCTACACACACATACAAGCATGCTTATGCTTAGTGTCTTGTGAGGAATCAAGCAAAAGCAAATATGCACACACAATGGAGTGAGAGGCAAACTCTCACAATCAACATATACACATCCACACATAGACAAAGCATACACTCATGAACAGACATTAAAACATGGTAGAGTGCAAAGAAGAAGATAAGGGAAGAGAAGCATGAGACTTTGCAACCTCAAAGGGAACTCCACTATTCCTTCACCAAGGTGAACACCCAAAGGATGAGACTTCACACTTTACAAGTTGCCTTTAATACCAAGGGAAAATTTCTAACAATTCCCAGGCTCCTATGGGTGCTTAAATGTTTTTTACATAATCTAGGAAACCTTGTATAGCCTTGCCCTTACAACTTGGAACTTGAATAATCCTGAGAACCATTACAACATGCCTTTGGAAGAATATTATGAGTTTCACAAAGGTCCAGCATAAAATATGAAGGATTTATAGATGGAAATTTATGGACGGCTTACATATGCTCTACTATTAAGATGTCAATATCAAGATGAGATGACCTTCATGATGTGTTTGGGTAACTGTTACACCTTTACAACACTGGCATGTTTGGTTTTTGCTGACACAATGAATCTTTATTAGTGATTTTATAGCTCGACTACACCTACCTAGTCCACCTGAGATATATAGTGTACTTTTCTTGATTGCAAGCTTACCTACTTAGCGTGTTTGCATTTATAGATTTCTTATATATAGTACTCTAGTACTTATGTTGGTTTTCACTTCTCTTTTGTAGACCTCTTTTGAGAGTAAAAGGAAGAAGATTTCCTCCTTTCATCTCTGTGTGTGTCTTCTCCATTGTTATGAGAGTATGTGTCTTCTTGTAAGAGCTCAAACTCTCTTACTTCCCTAAATCTTTCAAAAATATTACATACAAGCACCACGCCTGGGGGGTCACCTTTCAAAAATCTTACATACAATTTGCATTCAATGACATAATAAAAACCTCGTTTGTAACCCTTTTCTCCCCTTTTTCTATATACCTTATGTGAAATTTGTGACTACTAGTAACAATATAACACTTATAAATCTAAACCTTCTTAAACATGAAAATTTTATTATCCTTCCATAAAACATTTTTAATGATAAAAATTACTTTTTAATAAAAACAATCACACTCTTGTTGCTATGTTTTCTAAATAAGTTAGACTTTTCAATTCTCTTAATTGGGAACATTAGTCTTTATAGTTCCGGTAATTGGAAATATTATGTATTTTAACATATATCAGGTTGTCAGAATAAGCTATACTTGAATCTTACATGGTCCTCATAGTAGACTAAGGAAACATAAACCTATGATAACTAGATGTTAAAGGGAAAAATCAAATCAAAATATACGGAAAATAACAAGAAAAATGGTAGAGGTAAGTTTGTGTGTTGTCTTAATTTGTGGCTTCTACTTTAATCAAACCCAAATGTCTAAACATAACACATTTGGCATATACATCCAACTATTTTTCAAGTGCAAAATTATATAAAAAGGACAAGATTAAATATGCTTATAACCATTTGATTAAATGTGCTTATAACCATTTGATTAAAAGTACTGCTTTGTGGTGGAATGTGATCAAGCAGGGTAAATATCGACCTACAACATGGAAGGAGTTCTAGAAAATTTTAAAGAAACATTTTCTTCATTCTCAAAAATACAAGGTTAAAGATCGTCAACGATGGTATACTTTATGCCAAGTTGAGAAAGATAATGTCCAAGCTTACATTGATAAATTATGGGATATTATCTTATAGGTTCAAGTGATCGACAAAGAAAGAGAGAAAAGAAGAATATTCATTGTCGGTCTTAAGCCTACTATTAAGGACGATGTTAATATTTTTCATCCTGATAGTCTTAGTTCTAATATGGATCTTCTCCAAATTCTGAACACAAAACTTATATTTCTATAAATTCCATAATGCTGGAAAATTCTTATACAAAGTCTTCTAAACCATCTTTTCCTTCTAGCAATTTTGATAAATCCAGGATGCATAAGGGTAAAGATGTAGCCAAGGGAGATGTTCGTAAAGATAATAACAACAAACCATCAAATGGTCAGATAAAGAATCGTATTATCAGGTGTTTCAAATGTCACAAGGTCACCTTGCACTAGACTCTCCAGAGAAGAATCCTCACCTGTGGCTCATCTCAATGCAGTTGAAGAGGATGACAAATGATTCTTTCAAGCAAGAGGGCAATTTTGATCTTGAGTATTCGGATAATGATTTGTTGAGAATTCAAGGGAAAATAAAAGGAAAACAAAATCTATTTTGTATGATGATGGTAGCTCCTATGACTGGCATTGAAAGAACTTAACCTAGATGTATCATACTCTAGTTATACAGTGAAAGCTGAATTTCAAAGAACTAAGTACAATTTCACTAAATAGGTTAATAATCTAGAATTAGAAATGGACTCATTGAAAGAAAAGAGAACATTTCTAGTTGCTCTTTTGCAAGGTGTTGATGTCATTTTAGGAATGCCATAGAGACATGAACATAACCACCAAGTACAATACCCTTTTTAGGCATCAAACCCTATCTTTTGACTCTAACTAAGAGGTTTTTCACACCTAGAGTGTACACACCAAGTTGGCTATAAACCTAATGACCGGATGCCCGTATCCCCAATGTCACATAGTATTTTTGTGTATTGCTAACACCTATGAGTGATTACTCCTGTCATGATGGTTACCTTTTCTTCCAAAAGAGATTGTTAATTACACAACCTTTTAGATTTTTATATTGGAGGAAATGCATGAACCACCATACATGGGTCATCGAGATGTTTTAGCTATCTTACAAAGCTATCTTACATATAGTCTCTAGGTAATTATTTTGACCTTATCTTAAACAAGAATGTTCTATTTTTCAGAAAATGAAAAGCCACAAGGTAAGACCCAAAGACTTCTCACACATATACCAATCCCTAATGATAATTGGGAGCAGATGTCAATGGACTTCATCACAGGTTTACCTTTCTTAAGATCTTTTGTTCTTTTTAACAAACCCACAATTGAGGAAAATTACAAACTCAAGCAAGAGGAAATGCTATGAGAATGTATTTTAAGCTCTCTTCTTAGATAATTTGGGGATATTTGGATTATCTTTGCATCATGCCAAATCATTTTAATATCATGGGTGATGCCATCATAAATATTAATATGTTTGGTGTACATTGACATATGTTTCGGGTCTTCAATGTTTGTTACAGTTGGTTTGTGTGGAAGAGTGATTCCTGGGTTACTTACACTTGGCAAATATGTGTATGGTGATGCATTAAGGAGAAATTTGACTCAAATTGGGTTCTTTAAGGATTTCTACACATTCTCTCTCTACAAAAATGGGTGCATGGTAAAATGTTTGTAAATCAACTAAAAAATGAGCAGAGTTTGGACATTTGGAATCTACTCTTTGAGACCTTTCCAAGGATATATCACATGATGGAAAATTTTGCATATTCAAGAAGTCCCTAAATTTGGTGATGATGTGGCACACTATTTACTTTTTGAGAGCTTTCCAATGATATATAGCATGATGGGCAATTTTGCATATTCAAGAAGTCTCTAAGTTTGGTGATGATGTGGCATGTTATAGGCAATTTTTTATATTCAAGAAGTCTCCAAATTTGGTGATGACATGGTACGTAACATTACGTGCCATGTCATCACCAAATTTGGGGACTTCTTGAATATGCAAAATTGTCCATCATGTTGTATATAATCGGAAACGTCTCAAAGAGTAGATTCTAAATGTCCAAACTTAGCTCACTTCTGAGTTGATTTGTGAAATTTTACCATACGCCCATTTTTATAGAGAGACAATGTGTAAAAATCCTTAAAGGGCCCAACTTTTGAGCCCATATTTCCCCTAATGGTTTGTATACTTATAGAATTTTTGTTTACCAATTTATTGTTGGTTATTTTATAGGTGAAGAGGATTTAGAAGATTGAGGAGGATGCGCACAATATTATTTGTTGGCACATATTTTTATAAACAAGGGTGGTTGCAAGATGAGCATACTCACTTTCATTCACTCTCTCTAAAATTGGGACATTGACGCAACTCGGGCGGCGGAGTACCTCGATCGAAACATGACACGTGCCTCCCGAGCCTAAAGCGCCATATCTCAAACGAGATACCAACTAATGCCACGCCAGTAGGTCCGAGATCAACTCACCATCCATGTCACCAGTACATGTCACCGCCACCACATTATCTTGATCGAGATATGCATGCCACTCGGATCCACGTCAATGCCAGAGTGGATCCCCTGGACATGCCTGCATCGATGTACATTCAGCATATTCAATGCTGCCATCTCCATTGTCCACATATCTCGATGGTATGGGGAAGAGCAGGATTTTTAGGTTAGTAATTAGCGCCCAGTGCGAATTTTTTAAGTCTCTTGTTGCTGCTTAAGAGGCTATGGAAAATCCCGCTCTCCCCCATACCATCGTATCCAAACATGCTCCGATGAGGACCAAACTTTGCAAGCATGTGGGGGTGGGCCCCCCCACATGGTTGCAAAGTTTGGTCACCATCGGAGCATGTTTGGGTTAGTAATTGGCGCCCAGTGTAGATTCTTCAAGTCTCTTGGTGTTTAAAGAGGCCATGGAAAATCCCGCTCTTCCCCATACCACTGTACCCAAACATGCTCCGATAAGGACCAAACTTTGCAAGCATGTGGGGGTCGGTCCCCCCCACATGATTGCAGAGTTTGATCCCCATCGGAGCTTGTTTAGGTTAGCAATTAGCACCGATTTCAGAGTTCTCAACTCTCTTGGTGCTTAAGAGGCCATGGAAAATCCTGCTCTTCTTCACATCATCGTACCCAAACATGCTTCGATGGGGACCAAACTTTGCAAGCATTTGCGCGGGGGGAGGACCCACCCCCACATTATTGCAAAGTTTGCTCCCCATATCAAAGCATGTTTGGGTTAGCAATTAGCACCCAAACCGGACTTTTTAAGATTCTTGGTGCTTAAGAGACCATGGAAAATTCCGCTCTCACCTACCAGCGTACCCAAACATGATAGGGACCATACTTTGTGAGCCTGTGGGGGTGGGTCCCCCCACATGCTCATAACTTTTGGTCCCCATCGGAGCATTTTTGGGTTAGCAATTAGCGCCTAGTGCGGATTTCTCAGGTCTCTTGGTGCTTAAGAGGCCATGGAAAATCCCGCACTTTCCCATACTATCATACATGCTCTGATGGGGACCAAACTTTGGGAGCATGTGGGGGTGGGTCCCCCCCACATGCTAGTCCCCCCATCAGAGCGTGTTTTGGTTAGCAATTAGCGCCTAGTGCAGATTTCTCAAGTCTCTTGGTGGTTAAAATCCTACTCTTCCCCATGCCATCGTACAACCTAAACATGCTCCGATCGAGACCAAACTTTGCAAGCATGTGGGGGGTCCCACCCCCACATGCTTAAAAATTTTGGTCACCATCAAAGCATGTTTGGGTTAGTAATTAGCACCCAGTGTGGAGTTTTTAAGTCTCTTGGTGCTTAAGAGGCCATGGAAAATCCTGATCTTCCCCATATACAGTCATACCCAAACATGCTCTGATGGGAACCAAACTTTGCGAGCATGTGGGGGTGCATCCCCTCCACTTACTTACAAAGTTTGGTCCCCATCTGAGCATGTTCAGGTTATCAATTAATTCCTAGTGCGGATTTTTCAAGTCTCTTGGTGCTTAAGAGGCCATGGAAAATCCCGCTCTCCCCCATACCATCGTACCCAAGCATGCTTCGATGGGGACCAAACTTTGCAAGCATGTGGGGGGAACCCACTCCCACATGATTGCAAAGTTTAGTCACCAGTGGAGCATGTTTGGGTTAGCAATTAGCGCCCAATGTGGATTTTTCAAATCTCTTGGTGATTAAGAGGCCATGGAAAATTCCACTCTTCCCCATACCATCATACCTAAACATGCTCCAGAGGGGACCAAACTTTGCGAGCATGTGGGGGTGGGTCCCCCCCAGGATGCTTACAAAGTTTTGTCCCCATCGGAACATATTTGGGTTAGCCAATTAGTGCCCACCACAGTGTGAAATTTTCAAGTCTCTTGGTACTCAAGAGGCCATGGAAAACCCTACTCTGTCCCATGCCATCATACCCAAACATGCTCCAATCGAGACCAAACTTTGCAAGCATGCGAGGGGGACCACCCCCACATTCTTGCAAAGTTTGGTGTGCATAAGAGCATGTTTGGGTTAGCAATTAGCACACAGTGCAGATTTTTCAAGTCTCTTAGTGCTTAAGAGGCCATGGAAAATCCCGCTCTTCCCCATACCATCGTATACCCAAACATGCTCCGATGATGGGGACCACACTTTGCGAGCATGTGGGGATCGGTCCCTCCCACACATGCTTTGCAAAGTTTGGCCCCATTGGAGAATATTTGGGCTAGCAACTAGCGCGCTGTCGTGCCACGGCACGTCTATGGTGTGAAACCATGCATGTGAGGCCATCAAATACAAATCCAGATGCATGAGTTAAGTGCCATGATGAGTCATTATATGATGCCTGAGTATATATGTTCATATTGTAGATAAGGTTCAATAAGTTGAGCTGAGGCTCAGCCAGGTCTCGAAGCTTCTGACAGTGTGGTGTGAATTGTGGAGGATTTTTTTTATGCTTATGGAGAATTTTGGAGCTAGCAGACACCTTGTGCCTTGATAGGACTGGATTATGCTTGTGGTTCGACTGCTTTATTGATTCCATGAGATGGTGAATTGCTCATAAGCTGTGCCTATCATGGTTGAGTTGATATTAGCACTGAGACAGAGGACTTTATGGTACATAATGATTGTGGTCTTGATCGTATGCTTGAGATGGAAAAGTCGTATATGCAATAAGGATACCGAATGAAGCCTACCTTGATGTGGTGTGTGAAACCTCAGCAAGGATATGGAGTGAGAAGGTTGATTTTTTTTAATATGGTTATTACTTGAAATGTAAATGCGTGGGATGATAGGCGCAGTGGAAAAATTAAAAATGGAAAAAGCTTGATTATAGCTGCAACAGGTGGTATGGGCGCCGACTTCCTCGCGGGAAAGAGCAGAAAAACCAGAGATTGGAGGCGGTGCTTATCAGAGGGGTCTGCAGAAAAAGGGGTCCAGAGGGTATGATCACCTGGCAGAAGAGCTGCAGATGCAGAGGCGAAGGGGTGGCTGTGTTCTCTAAGGAGGGAGCCTTTGGCCATTGAGAGATGCAGAAAATCTGCTGAAGCCTATGCTTGGTGAATCTCGGGAGCAGAGGTGTGTGCAGCTAAGAGTGTGTGTAGTGGGAGGTTCTGGAAGGGCTCTGAATAGCGGCAGGTGAGGCTACAGAGAGAGAGGAGTTGCTCCCTGGCGATACACAGAGGAGGTCGCACCGCTTGGGAGGGAAGGTAATTAAAGCTGACGGGGAAGCCAGCGAAAGAGAGGAGAGGGAAGACTCCGAGAGACTGTCTCTAGTGGAATCAGGTAATGTTACTTTGGAGGAGTGTTGTGAACTATATCTAGTTTTCCTCTCCATCAATTCACACGACAACACTCAGATAATCCAAACAGTGTAAGGGGGGGTTTCTGGTAACACGGCTGCATGGAGAACCTAGCTACTGGCTTTAAGGCAGCATGCTTTAGTAGGCACGGAGGATGGCGCTTATCAATAAGGGGTCCGAGCAACTCGACACCAAACTTGTCCTCTCCATTCAGAAGCTGCAGGATGTCTGAAACGAGCTCGAGAAGCCCTCCGGCTCTGTGTGAGCCCTTGAGTGAAGAGGATCAGCAGATGAAAGTGTGGGATCAGCAGGTGAAAGCGCACTTTCAATCTTTGGATGTGGAGAATTTTTAAGATGTAAAGTCTGGCTAGATAACACGCCAGCTGGGTTTGAAGCGGGCTTTCCCAGAGGACAGTTTTTTTTTCAAATGGTTCGGTGATATTCAGATGAAAGATTCTGTAAATGGTATCCATGACAAGATAGATGAAATAATAAAAGAGGACATGTGGCCAAATCCCTTGAAGAGCTATGCTGCAGAGTTTTATGAGCTAAGTGGTTTATAGGTTTTGAGGTCCTATATTTATGACATGTTATGATGATGTCAGCCTTGTCTTTGATATGAACTATGGTGCCAATGCTGGCCGTGAATCTTGGATGTATATACCTATGAGATGTTTTCCTGGGGTTTGATGTATTGAGTTTTATGAATCAAGCTATGTCAATGCCAGTTTTTGGCTTGGATCATGAGGCTTTCGTTTGCTTTGACTACCCATGTATGGTTGAGTCTTTAATTTATGATGGTTCTAGCTTTTGCTGGTGATGTCCCTTGAAGTTCAACCACTTACTCTCACAGCCAGAAGCCTCGCGCTTTCCCAGCGACACCGCCCACGTCACGACATCTTTGGTGAACCCGACGTGAACCCGCTGGGGTGAGAGTACGTAGAGATGGCTAGGAAAATGGAGCATTTATATGCAGAGATGAAAGAGCTTGAAGAGCGGTTCAGGAAGATTGAAGAAGAAAAGCGAATTCAGGAAGCGGTGGAAATTGTGGTGCAATTGGTATATGACAGGGTCAATATATTTGATGGTTACGATCCAGAAAGCTATCTAAGGTGTTATGAGACAGAGATGAAGAATCAAGGGGTTTCTGAAAACATGATGATTGCATCTTTTGCATACCTTGTAAGTCCTAATTTAAAAGATGAAGTGCTGGAACTAGCAGAGTATCACTCCAAACGATGGAGTGATTTTGCAGATGCACTTATTTATGCGAGTTCCAGGTATAATGTGAGCTGTGATAGTGTTCCAGCAACAATCCGAGCCAATTTAGAAGCGGTTGTCGATGCATGTCTTATGGAGGACAATCAACTGCTATTCAAGGCTGATACAGAGATTGTGGAGGCTGTTTATGCCAAATTGGGACTGCAAAAAGCCATTAGTGAGCAACAAGGCCTTCACAGTACAAAAAGGGATGCTTTGCTACAGCCTCATAAAGATGCAATGGGTGAACTCTGCAAGTATAATCTGTCTTCCTTGTTTGAGGGTGCAGACATACAGGGTCCTATGATCATACCAAATGATGTGTGTATGCCTATGCTTGAGGAGACACTTGATTCAGAGAGTTTCAGGACAGGTGCTCAAGACCCAGTACACCAGGAAGAGGACTGTGAAGCATGTAAGCTGTGTAAACTTGAGGATTCTCATGACGAAAGTGCTCATTTGAAGGGTATTCCTCAGGTGTCGTATCATATGTGTGAAGAACAGCAGGAACCAATGCTTCTTGCTGAAAGCATGATTGCAGAGTTTGAAGATCTAAGACAAGAAGAAGATGCTATCATTACTGCATTCTTATCTGGTTATGATGCTTATAAGCAGGATGATGTACATGAATATGCAGATGGGCCACAAGTATGTGTGATTGATTTAGAGGGGGTGAGTGATATGGGTGATTCCAACAGTGATGTTGCTTCTGAAGCTGGTTGCCAAGGTTCTTTGGATTTGGGTTATTCTGGAATGCTAACAGGGTGTTCCAACAATAAACAGGGTGATGCTATGTCATCAGTGTCAGGGTTACCTTGCAACCACATTTGTGAGCAACAATCTCGAGCATGGAAGCCTGTTTATGATGATGATTTGGAGAGGGAAATTGAATCTGTCTTTTTGGATCATGCAGGGTTCAATGACATACAGATTCAAGGGTACTTGGGTGAGGGACCCATAATTCTAAGCCCATCTGCAGACAGGTATCGAGATAACATGCAGGATATGCAAAGTGTGGTCACAGAGCCTCATGAGGCTGCATATGAGCAACCAAATGGATATAGTTATGGGGGTATGAATGTTCATGATAATCAACATGTGGGATTGCAAGATGATAATGGCTTCAATGTGATTGATCCTGAATTGGATGCTATCCTAGATGATGCATTGGATGATTTCATGGTATAGCTTTGGGCTCTTCTATGCTTGATGCTAGTCAACTGTCGGTTGCAAGTGAGGATATGCAGGTGTTATGTAAGCCAAATGATTGTGATGAGATTGATTCAGAGCTGGAGGCTATTCTCGATGATGCCTTGTTGGACTTTGTATGTGTTGATGCTTTTCCGTCTTTGGATGAGAAGAATGAATGTTTATCAGAGCTGGATCCAGGAGAGGTAGATTTGGATGGGATGTTACCAAATGTGTATTCCATGCTGTTAATGCAGTTGTTACTTGGTGTGGCCATACAATATGTGGTGCAAAGGCTTCAAACATGGCCTGAGGAAAATTTTGAAGCAAATCATTTTGAAGAGCATCCCACTTTGAATGATGAGGGTAATTATGCATATGCAGGGAATCTAAGTGAGGATAGGGCTTTATATAAGCAAAGCATATGGCACATATGCCAAAAGCGATTGGTATTTGATCCAGGTGGGAAAGCAGAACCATTCAGATGTGATTGCTAAGATACAGGACCAGTGTGGCACATACCAGAGGATGTGCAGGTTTAGAGGGGGTGGATGTTGTGCCACGGCACGTCTATGGTGTGAAACCATGCATGTGAGGCCATCAAATACAAATCCAGATGCATGAGTTAAGTGCCATGATGAGTCATTATATGATGCCTGAGTATATATGTTCATATTGTAGATAAGGTTCAATAAGTTGAGCTGAGGCTCAGCCAGGTCTCGAAGCTTCTGACAGTGTGGTGTGAATTGTGGAGGATTTTTTTTATGCTTATGGAGAATTTTGGAGCTAGCAGACACCTTGTGCCTTGATAGGACTGGATTATGCTTGTGGTTCGACTGCTTTATTGATTCCATGAGATGGTGAATTGCTCATAAGCTGTGCCTATCATGGTTGAGTTGATATTAGCACTGAGACAGAGGACTTTATGGTACATAATGATTGTGGTCTTGATCGTATGCTTGAGATGGCAAAGTCGTATATGCAATAAGGATACCGAATGAAGCCTACCTTGATGTGGTGTGTGAAACCTTAGCAAGGATATGGAGTGAGAAGGTTGATTTTTTTTAATATGGTTATTACTTGAAATGTAAATGCGTGGGATGATAGGCGCAGTGGAAAAATTAAAAATGGAAAAAGCTTGATTATAGCTGCAAAAGGTGGTATGGGCGCCGACTTCCTCGCGGGAAAGAGCAGAAAAACCAGAGATTGGAGGCGGTGCTTATCAGAGGGGTCTGCAGAAAAAGGGGTCCAGAGGGTATGATCACCTGGCAGAAGAGCTGCAGATGCAGAGGCGAAGGGGTGGCTGTGTTCACCTGGCAGAAGAGCTGCAGATGCAGAGGCGAAGGGGTGGCTGTGTTCTCTAAGGAGGGAGCCTTTGTTCTCTAAGGAGGGAGCCTTTGGCCGTTGAGAGATGCAGAAAATCTGCTGAAGCCTATGCTTGGTGAATCTCGGGAGCAGAGGTGTGTGCAGCTAAGAGTGTGTGTAGTGGGAGGTTCTGGAAGGGCTCTGAATAGCGGCAGCAGGTGAGGCTACAGAGAGAGAGGAGTTGCTCCCTGGCGATACACAGAGGAGGTCGCACCGCTTGGGAGGGAAGGTAATTAAAGCTGACGGGGAAGCCAGCGAAAGAGAGGAGAGGGAAGACTCCGAGAGACTGTCTCTAGTGGAATCAGGTAATGTTACTTTGGAGGAGTGTTGTGAACTATATCCAGTTTTCCTCTCCATCAATTCACACGACAACACTCAGATAATCCAAACAGTGTAAGGGGGGGTTTCTGGTAACACGGCTGCGTGGAGAACCTAGCTATTGGCTTTAAGGCAGCATGCTTTAGTAGGCACGGAGGATGGCGCTTATCAATAAGGGGTCCGAGCAACTCGACACCAAACTTGTCCTCTCCATTCAGAAGCTGCAGGATGTTTGAAACGAGCTCGAGAAGCCCTCTGGCTCTGTGTGAGCCCTTGAGTGAAGAGGATCAGCAGATGAAAGTGTGGGATCAGCAGGTGAAAGCGCACTTTCAATCTTTGGATGTGGAGAATTTTTAAGATGTAAAGTCTGGCTAGATAACACGCCAGCTGGGTTTGAAGCGGGCTTTCCCAGAGGATAGTTTTTTTTTCAAATGGTTCGGTGATATTCAGATGAAAGATTCTGTAAATGGTATCCATGACAAGATAGATGAAATAATAAAAGAGGACATGTGGCCAAATCCCTTGAAGAGCTATGCTGCAGAGTTTTATGAGCTAAGTGGTTTATAGGTTTTGAGGTCCTATATTTATGACATGTTATGATGATGTCAGCCTTGTCTTTGATATGAACTATGGTGCCAATGCTGGCCGTGAATCTTGGATGTATATACCTATGAGATGTTTTCCTGGGGTTTGATGTATTGAGTTTTATGAATCAAGCTATGTCAATGCCAGTTTTTGGCTTGGATCATGAGGCTTTCGTTTGCTTTGACTACCCATGTATGGTTGAGTCTTTAATTTATGATGGTTCTAGCTTTTGCTGGTGATGTCCCTTGAAGTTCAACCACTTACTCTCACAGCCAGAAGCCTCGCGCTTTCCCAGCGACACCGCCCACGTCACGACAGCGCGCCCAATGAGAATTTTTTAAGTCTCTTGGTGCTTAAGAGGCCATTGAAAATTCCACTCCTCCCCCTACCATCGTACCCAAACATGCTCCGATGGGGACCAAAGTTTGCAAGCAAGTGCGGGTGGGTCCCCCCAATATGCTTGAAAAGTTTGGTCCCCATTGGGTTAGCAATTAGTTCCCAGTGGCAGATTTTTCAAGTCTCTTGGTGCTTAAGAGACCATGGAAAATCCTGCTCTTCCACATACCATCGTACCCAAACCTGCTCCAATGGGAACCAAACTTTGCAAGCATGTGGGGGAGACCCACCTCCACGTTCTTGAAACATTTGGTCACCATCGGAGTATGTTTGGATTATTGATTAGTGCCCAGTGTGGTTTTTTCAAGTCTCTTGGTGCTTAAGAGGCCATCGTAAATCTCGCTCTTTCCCATACCATCGTACCCAAACATGCTTTGATGGGGACCAAACTTTGTGAGCATGTGGGGATGGCTCCCCCCATATGCTTGCAAAGTTTGGCCCCCACCGAAGAATGTTTAGGTTAGCAATTAGCACCCAGTGCAAATTTTTTAAGTCTCTTGGTGCTGAAGAGGCCATGGAAAAATCCCGCTCTTCCCCATACCATCATACCCAAACATGCTCCAATTAACTCTGCAAAGCATGTGGGGGGGACCCACCCTCACATTCTTGCAAAGTTTAGTCACCATTGGAGAATTTTAGGGTTAGTAATTAGTGCCCAGTGTAGATTTTTCAAGTCTCTTGGTGCTTAAGAGGCCATGGAAATCCCGCTCTTCCCCATACCATCGTACCCAAACATGCTCCAATGGGTACCAAATTTTGCAAGCATGTGGGGGTTGGTCCCCCCCACATTATTGCAAAGTTTGGTGCCCATCAAAGCATGTTTAGGTTAGTAATTAGTACCCAGTGCGGAAAGTTTTTCAAGTGCCTTGGTTCTTAAGAGGCCATGGAAAATCCCGCTCTTCCCTATACCATTGTACCCAAACATGCTCCGATGGGGGGACCAAACTTTGCGAGCATGTGGGGGTGGGTCCTTCCCACCTGTTTACAAAGTCTGGTCCCCACCATCAGAGTATGTTTGGGCTAGCAATTAAGGCATAGTGTGGGTTTTTCAAGTCTCTTGGTGCTTAAGAGACCATGGAAAATCCTGCTCTTTCCCATACCACCATACCCAAACATGCTCTGATGGGAACCAAACTTTGCAAAGCATGTGGGGGGGACCCACCCCCATATTACTGTAAAGTTTGGTGACCATCAAAGCATGTTTGGCTTAACAATTAGTGCCCAATGTGGATTTTTCAAGTCTTTTGGTGCTTAAGAGGCCATGGAAAATTTCGCTCTTCCCCATACCATCATACCCAAACATGCTCCAATGGGGACCAAACTTTGCAAGCATGTAGGGGTGGATCTCTCCCAGATTCTTCCAAAGTATGGTCCCCATCTAAGCATGTTTGGGTTAGCAATTAGCACCCAGTGTGGATTTTTCAAGTCTCTTGGTTCTTATTATTGGTTCTTATTAAGAGGCCATGGAAAACCCCACTCTACCCCATACCATCGTACCCAAACATGCTCCAATGGGGACCAAACTTTGTAAGAATGTGAGGGGGACCCACCCCCACATTCTTGAAAAGTTTGGTCCACATAAGAGCATGTTTGGGTTAGCAATTAGCGCCCAGTGCTGCGGAGTTTTCAAGTCTCTTGGTGCTTAAGAGGCCATGGAAAATCCCGCTCTTCTCCATACCATCGTACCCAAACATGCTCCGATGGGGACCAAACTTTGTGAGCAGGTGGGGGTGGGTCCCCCCACATGCTTGCAAAGTTTGGCCCCATTGGAGAATGTTTGGGTTAGCAACTAGCGCGCCCAATGCAGATTTTTCAAGTCTCTTGGTGCTTAAGAGGCCATTGAAACTTTCGCTCTCTCCCATACCATTGTACCTAAACATGCTGCGATGGGAACCAAACTCTGCAAGAATGTGGGGGTCAGCCCCCCCCACATGATTGCAGAGTTTGGTCCCCACCATCGGAGCATGTTTGGGTTAGCAATTAGTACCAAGTTCAGAGTTCTCAACTCTCTTGGTGCTTAAGAGACCATGGAAAGTCCCTCTCTTCCGCACACCATCGTACCCAAACATGCTTTGATGGGGACCAAACTTTGCAAGCATGTGGGGGGACCCACCCCCACATGCATGCAAAGTTTTCTCACCACATCGGGGAGCATGTTTGGGTTAGTAATTAGCGCCTAGTGTGGTCTTTTCAAGTCTCTTGGTGCTTAAGAGGCCATGGAAAACCTCGCTCTTCCCCATACCATCATACCCAAACATGCTCCGATGGGGACCAAACTTTGCGAGCATGTGGGGGTGCCTTGCAAAGTTTGGTCCCCATCAAAGCATTTTTGGGTTAACAATTAGCACCTAGTGTGGAGTTTTTAAGTCTCTTGGTGCTTAAGAGGCCATGAAAAATCCCGCTCTTCCCCATACCATCGTACCCAAACATGATCCGATGGGGACCAAATTTTGCAAGCATGTGGGGGGAACCCACGTCCACATGCTTGCAACGTTTGGTGACCATCGAAGCATTTTTGGGTTAGTAATTAACACCCAGTGAGGATTTTTCAAGTCTCTTGGTGCTTAAGAGGCCATGGAAAATCCCACTCTTCTCCATACCATCGTACCCAAACGTGCTCCGATGGGGACCAAACTTTGTAAGCATGTGGGGGTGGTCCCCCCCACATGCTTACAAAGTTTGGTCCCCACAGGCCATGGAAAATCCCACTCTTCTCCATACCATCGTACCCAAACGTGCTCCGATGGGGACCAAACTTTGTAAGCATGTGGGGGACATGTTTGCAAAGTTTGGTCCCCATCGGAGTATGTTTGGGTATGATGGCATGGGGATTTTTAACAAATAATATGATAGCCAAAGTGTTAAAAAAATAAAAAATACATGAACATCAACTAAAATGCAATGATCATCAATAATGAAAAAACTCATATTGATAAAAACATCAACTAAGTACATCAGAATTTATGCTAACCCAATCACTCTCTGGGTTTAGCCATTAACTCAAAAGATCAAGGCATAATGAAAATGAACTACCCAGCTATTTTGAGGTTAGTCATTGCCAATAAATCTAAGTTCAATGTAAGTGAGCTAACCTAGCTGGTGTAAGTTTAGTCACCATCAAGATAGAGATCTAGTCAATAGCACTCTCTCTAGCTCTCAAATGCTCTAGAATGCTCTCACAGTCATCCACTCAAAGCCAAAAACGAGGATGAGAACTATATTTTCGAGTCTGTACTCGATCAAGAGTGAGCTTGGTAGTAACCACTAGATGAGAGAACCAAAATGCCTCTAACTCCCACTTCCACGACTGGAACTCAAGACTCCCCCCGATGAAGTCGAATGTGCTGGTAGAACTGGCCTGCCACAATCATGCTATGGGCGTCAAAAGAAAACCCATGATCATCCACTGTATCCTAGTCAAGGATGCACTTTGACCTAGTGCAATTCATCGGATAGTAGTCTACTCCCTTGCTATTTCCCTCACCGGCAATAACAATAAATACATCACCCTCCTGTAGTAGCAAATCTGCCAGGTAATCATAGCTGGCCCCATGAACATAGGACCTGTGTGCTCATCGGACGACGCTGGATGTGAAGGATGCCCGGGGGAGAGGACTTTTTATATCCATGCATGTGCCCATCCTCTCGAGGCACAATGTGACCAATCGCCATCCGTACATGCTCCACAGAAACATGCAAAATGTCGTGTGTAAATTGTGGGGGATGCCATGCACGTGCTCCTAATGGAATGCAAGCCCAAGGTGCCATTGTACTGTGTCACAATCATGGGAGGCTCTATGGTCAATCATGCCACCATCCACATGCCAAAAAAATCTCCTAACAATCCGAGCATCACGTTTGGGATACGATGATGCTGCACTCCCACACAAATGTTAGGAGCACCACTCAACCACGTCGCCCGCATCTCTGAACCACTCAGCATCCTGTTGTAGTTGATGATGTCTCACGGCACATTTTACACACGCGCCCACACCATCATGCTCTCCCTTCCCATGACCAATCTCAAAGAATGACCAAATCACTAGGATACTAGACTACACACGCCACCTATAAACCCATAAAACAAAGTCTTAGTTATTGTTTTCTTTAAGATGCTCTAGTGAATTTAGTTTAATTGCAAATATAAGAGAGCCATAAGTACTACCTATAGACCCAGTAGAACTATCGTGAGCCGACTTGAATTGTGCGCCATGGCCATCCGACCAAACCCATCCCTAGCCACATGTGATCACACAATCTCGTAAAAAATCGTCATAGAGATGAAAACAATGTTACACAAAATGTGCATCAAATGTGCATCATGTGAACGATCATTCACTGATATAGAAATGATACTCTCGAATAATCACACGGGCATCAGGGGTACTCACTATCTCATCTACATGGGCCTCTACATGTCGATAGCTAATGTGCACCATAATAGCAACCTGTGAGGTAAGTAAGAGAGACAATTGGGACACAAAAAATCAAATAAGTAATATAGCTCAAACACGAAACAAATATGATAAAATATAACCATTACTTGCTTCGAGAAGTAATACTCAGATTGTATCTCCTGAAAAGGTGTGAAGGTGTAGTTCTCTGCAAAATCAACCACAGAGATGACCACACCAATAGGAAACTCTACTAGGCATGCTTGGAACTGACGATCCTGCCACTTGGCTTAATGATTGTGCCGTATATAGGGGTAGATTTACTCCCTAAATGTGGATGTGAAGTGACAGCATGGTGTATGTTTGTCCACAAGCTGCAGCTTCTTGGACTGCCTACTACCACTCTGGAGCTAGTGTGTCACATACTCATAACGTCGCCATGGCACTATCTCTTGGTCACTTGCATCAAGATGTGCAAGTGAACCATATGATGTGCAATTGCTCTCCACACAAGGCATGCTATGGAACGGGACATCCTCCATGCATACACACAAAATAGAGTGGATGAAATCACGAGGACTACAAGAAGGCAACTCTCTATGCCCACTAAGAGAACGGAACACATCATAAAAAAGTTAGACCTCAACATGGTAGCGACAACAACATGTGTCACGCTGTTGTAAGTACCTCACAAACTAAGGCTTACACCCCTTAAATGACCTTTGCCTAATTTTAAGCTCTGGATATGATGCCACAAACTGAGAATACAACTCTTTTTGGGTCATTTCAAAAAAGCAAGCACCGTGCTCAATGAACACTCCTCTTGTCACTCTCTTACGACACAAAGCTTTCTTGAAAACTGGCGAGGCACGATAATTTTTCTCCCAAAAACTTTATATCAAGGCTGTAGTGGTTTCATCTAGTAGAGGCGATCATGCCTAGCTACACGACCACTACTCGCCCCCACAAAGCACCAACCTCATGGGCATCTAAACTTTGCCTTCTAATAAACCCAACTCTAAGTGCGTGTGGTGCTATGGAAAGGATGCAAGATGTGGCACTCACCTTACCCTTCATTTGGGAGCTACTTATGGTTTCCACAATAGCCCGTCTCTGAGAGCAGCCAAAGCGTTCGCAAAGTTCCTCTTCTTAATAGGAACGACGAACAGTTTGTAGCACCGCCATGATAGATCTCCTCTCTCTTCGACCTCCAATGTCAGGAAGCACCCTGTAGTTGGCCATGTTGGGAAGACCGATCAAAGCATCAAGCATGCATGCCTATGATGAAGGCGTGAGGTCTTTGAAATAGGATTGGAAGATTGCATGGGCACGACGATGCACCCCTGACTTTGATAGTTCTTTCATATCCACACTATGGGCGCCCAAAGGAGGGGGGTTGGCTTCTTCTAGAAGAGAAGGGGGCTTAGGAAGGGAGGGTTCATGTGGATTATCTAAAATAAGGGGTAGTGGGGGGGAGGTGGACAGAGGGAGAGGAAGTGGAAGAGGAGGAGCAAGGCTTGGATCATCTCGCCCAATAGAAGATGTTTCTTGTGTTGACGTGCTCTCCACTCTCTCTTTCTCTCACGAGCTACCCTTTTTCTCTTCTCCTCTTGAACTTGGTGGACGGGGGGAAGTCTAGTCCTATCATGTTTCCAACTCCTACGACTTTGAGAATCCATTCTCAAGGAAGCTAAGAGAGAAAAAATTATGAAGGCTCAATGAGATGGGATAGTACTAGAGATAAGTGTGGGATAGTACTAGAGACGTGTGATTATATAGGAAAAATAGGTTATCCACTTCAAATCTCATTAGATTTCCTATCTAAGATTGATTGGATAATTAAGATAAACATAAAGATAATCAAAGATAAACTATTATCCACTTCAAAATTAATATTATTAATAATAAATATTTACAAGTCTAAATATTTATCATTACTAGATATATAAATATATCTTTAAGTTTATTTTTTATTTTATAATTATATAACTATATTTTCTTTTATAATTTATTTTTTTTAAATTTTATTCAAAGGTTTATCCTATAAATAAAATATTTTTAAGAAATATTAAATTTAAAAAACTATTTTTTAAATTAAATAACATGAACTTTAAAATAATATTATTTATCTAATTCTAAAATATAATCCTTTAAAATTAGTGATTTTAAATTTTTATATATTAATAAGTTATATATATATTTTATTATTTAAAGTTCTATATTTTATTTCTTTTTTAAAAAAAATACTAAAAATATACTAAATTAACTTTTTCAAAAATATGTTTTTGAAAAAAATGGAAAGGAGGTGCCATGTGTCACATGCGTGCATGACACATGGCATTTTCTTGACATGTGGCACTATTATGGCTGATGTGGCAATTCTATGATGTGGCATGCCATGTCAGCAAGTGCGAGGTGGCATGCAAAGGTGGTAAGAAGATGTGGCATTAATGATGACTAGGATGATGAGCTTGGGAGTCAACTAGGTTGACTATGTTGACATGGAGAGTGGAGGTGGCAAGGTGCTTATGTGGATCCTCTCGAAGCTCATGTGGACATAAAGTGGCATGCATATATAAGATTTGTGCCTACCCAAGCCTCACACATGGCATGATATCTAGGCTTTGAAGTTTACGAAGCCTAGATTTTCAAACCTAACTAGGATTGGTTTTAGACTTGAAAAGAGGAGAGTGGACACAATATGGGAATTTTCACTTGGGAGGATAAGCTATTGTTTTTTTTCATAAATTCATGGCAAAAATTATATTGATTCCTAGACTTTTTAGATTGAAAGATTGAATATTTGATTTTCTAGAATTACATTACAATTGGTTTAATGGGCCTCTAACAGTCATAACAAATTTTCCAAAGTAAATCTACAAAACTCCAACCATTAGATTTGTAATTTTACATTAGACCCACATTCTACTAATCTTCCTCAATCTAATCATCACTAGATCCATACAAATTGAGTATTTTAAATGGTAGATGTGGTGGGAGGACAAAATAGTATGTTTTTAACAATTCTAATGCCTTTTAAATAATATAAAAAGTAGTAGAGCACAAAAAAATTTACTTGATAAATCAAGTTAAGGGTGGTTGCAAGATCAGGGTGCCCAGTTTTGTCCACTCAGGCACCCTGTAAACAGTAAAAAAACAGGCATTTGTTTACCTTTAGTGGCTAATCTCTCCTAGTAAATGAAGGAATTTCGTTTCAAGTTCTTTTGTTGGAACATCATATTCAAAGTTGGAAATATAGTTGCATAATTTGATTAAGCATTAGATGGTCAAAAGTCCTCATTTTCTTAGGTACAAGGTCAATGTATACACCCTGTCCCAAATTTGAACTGATTCCATAAAATGCTAATATCTTTTACATATAAACTCATATGAGATTCCCACTTTGTACCTTAGATCTTCACATAATATGGAGCTTAACTTGATTTTTCAAGAAAATTTTAAGATATTTGTCTATTTTCTTTAAATATTTCAAGGTCTCTAAAGTATTATAATATACGCCTGTTTTTGTACCCACAATAGCTACCACTTAAAATCCTCAATCTTGTAGATTAAAAGAGTGGGTAGATACTAAGACATTAGTAGAATGTGGTGGTTAGTAAAAATTGCAAATCCAATGGTTGGATTTTTAATGATCTCTTTTTTAAAATTCTTCCAGACTATCAGAAGACCTGTAAATATTAATAATCTAATTAGTAAAATTACATTTTTGATGTGAATCATCTAAAACCTATAGGGACTAGTGTACTTGTAATGGTGCATCTATGGAAAAATAAATTGGATCACTCTAAGTATGTAAAGATCATTTGTTTATTATTTCATCATATTTTTGATTAATTTTGATTAATTAGACTAATTTATATTAATTTAAGTTATATTAGGTTAATTTAAGGGCAAGTGTATTTTTTATTATTTGCTTGATCTAATTTTAAGTACCTTGCCCCCCAAAATTTGCTCTCCAAGCTATGTCCCAGTTCTGCATAAACTGGACAAAACTGGATACCCTGATCTTGCAACAACCCTTAAGCTCTATGTTATTTGAATTTATGATATGAAAAGTGGGAACATCATATGAGTAATAATGTAAAAGTTATAGGCAATTTACTCACATTCAATGTACCTGTCCTCCAAGGGCATGTATACAATTTTGGTTCCCAAAGAAAAGGGGATTTAAAATTATTGGATATTCAATCAGATTATAGTTTTAGGTACCCAAATTTGAATATGATGTCTCATTAGAAGACCTTGAAGTGAAACTCCTTGGCTAACTAGGAGAGATTGGCTATTCTTCTTGAAAAAATGCATGTTTTCAGGCTAAACCCAAGGGCACCCACTAAACAAAACTAGATAACCTCATCATGCAACCACCCACAAGCTTTGTATATATATGTGCTAACAAGTGCACATTTTGATTTATTTTTAAAGCTTGGATTTATCAAGCTTAGACTTGAACTTTAATACTTTTGTAAAGTGTGATATGCTTTAACCCTAGCCTCAATTTATGGACACTCTATTTTGAGCATAAGAGAGTGTTGTGAAAGTAAAAGGACTTTTTTTTGGGTATTTTTAGAGGCTATGGCCTATTCTTGGAAAATTACGTAAATACTCGTGTGTGGAGAAAGACCACACACGAGGGGAGAAAGATTGCACCCAATGTTGAGTCGTTTTGATGAGCTAAGTATTTTACATGTTATTTATTCAATTCTTGAATATGTTGAACTTGTGGTTTTTGATGAGTTGATTGAGTTGAATAATCTATTTACTTACAAGTCTCTATTTTCTTGGAAGTGGATCCATGTCAGTTGAAGAGAGTGGTAGGGTTTTCACGAGGGGGCTTAGGCCTATGAGAGCCTTTATTGCCATAATTTGAGCTCTGTGCTATGGATTTGCCTATCACATCTCATACACATCTTAACTCATCTTATCACATCCTAACTCATCTCATATGCATCTTATCGCATCTTATCACATCCTAACTCATCTCATATGCATCTTATCACATCTTATCACATCTCATACACCTCTTATCACATCCTATCACATCTCATACACATCTTATCACATCCTATCACATCTCACATGCCTCTTATCACATCCTATCACTTCCCATATCCATTTATAGAATACAAGAGAATTCTTATATTTGATATAAGATTTCTCTACACATTTATTTATGCATAAATTCCATTTAAGGAGACTAACACTTTCGAAATAAAAATCAATCTTTTATGCATCTTCCTATGCATAAATTTATTTTAAATGAAAATGACACTTTTGAATTAAAATTCAATCTTTTATGCATCTTCCTATGCATAAACTCAAATTAGATCTCAGAATTGACACTTTTGAATTAAAAATCCATCTTTTATGCATCTTCCTACGCATAAATTCAATTTGGATGAGAATAACACTTTTGAATTAAAAATCCATTCTTTTATGCATCTTCCTATGCATAAATTCAATTTGGATGAGAATAACACTTTTGAATTAAAAATCCATTCTTTTATGCATCTTCCTATGCATAAATTCAATTTGGTAGAAATTACACTTTTAGAATAAAAGAATTTCTCTTATGCATCTAAGTTATGCATAAATTTCATTTATGATGAAAATCACACTTTTAGTATAAAAAGAATATCTTTTATGCATACTTCTATGCATGAAATCCAATATGATAAAAGTAACACTTTTACAATAAAATAATCAACTTTTATGCATACCTCTATGCACAAAATCAGAATGTGAAAGGTCAAAAGTTTCTGGAATCCGAAAGGTTAAAAGATTTTTCGAGAATGCGGAAAGCCAAAAGGTTCAAGGAAAAAAATTTCCAGAGGAAAAAATAAAATTTTCAAAGAAATAATATATTTTTCCCAGATTTCTTCTCCCGTTTCCAAGCTTTTTTTCCCATTTGAAAATATCTTGAAAAATAAAAAATGCAATACACATAATGTCTGCACAACCAATCTGTCTTCCTGCAATTCTTAAACATAGTTCTGCATAGAATCGATGACTTACCCGGAGTGCTCGAAAGGTCCAGGTTTTCTGAAATTTTTGAATTAAGTTTCCTATGGACCCATTAGATTAATCCAAGGATGTGATAAGAGGTGTATGAGATGTGATAAGATGTGATAAGATGTGATGAGATGTGATAAGATGTGATAAGATGTGATAAGATGCATATGAGATGAGTTAGGATGTGATAAGATAAGTTTAGATGTGATAAGATGTGTATGGGATAAGGTAAGAAGTGTATGTGATGGGATAAGATGTATATGGATTGTGATAGGGCGAGAATGGATGTGATGTAAAAGAATAGATGTGAAGGCATATGTGGTTATATGAATAGGAATGTGGAAATAGATGTATGAATTTGAATGTGGATGTGGATGTATGAATGAATGTGGATATGGATGTAGATACGGATGTGGATGTATATATGTGGATATGGATGTATAAATGAGGATGTGAAAATGGATGTATGCATGTAGATGTGTATGTATGAATGTGAATGTGGATGTGGATGTGGATGTAGATACGGATGTGGATGTATGGATGTGAATGTGAATGTGGATGTGGATGTATGGATGTAGATACGGATGTGGATGTATGTATGTGGATGTGGATGTATGAATGAGGATGTGAAAATGGATGTATGCATGTAGATGTGGATGTATGGATGTGAATGTGAATGTGGATGTGGATGTATGGATGTGGATATGGATGTGTATGTATGAATGCAGATATGGGATTGGATGTATGATGTGGATGTACGAACATGGATGTGTATGTAGAATAATGAATGTGAATGTGTATGTGAAATAATGTGTCATCGATATGAGTGAATGGATGAGAATGAGTACACATATGAATGGAATGTGGAATAAGTAATGTGGACTCAGGAGGGATAATGTGGAAAGACGAGAGTTCGATATAGAAACTGTATTTTGTGACCTGTTTATAAATGACTGTTTTATGTCAAGAATGCTGGGGAAGCATTTTGACCATCTTGTGGATTAAGGTAAGGTCATGGAGACCAATCTAATAAAGTTGCAACTGCTGACGGAGAGTCAATGGAGGACGTCTCACGTAGCAAGGTCGATCGAGGTCTTGACCATCGATTTAAATGGTGAGCTTCCGGTACGGTGGATGAGGGACCAAGGAAGCGGCCCATGAGTGAAGCGCTAGGTCACCTGTGCGAAGGATCCTAGAGGGTGCTGACCATACATTGCTCGGGCTCTAGGTCACCGAAGATACCCACACGTGCGTCGTGGAAGATATTGGAACAAGGAGTAAGAGTTATTTTCTGAAACCGGGCATGGATCTGGTTGATTGACCTTGCTGGTCCTCAACAGATGAGTCCATGGCTCTCTTATATGGATCTGTTGATTGATCTTGCTAATCTTCAACGAGGATTCCATCTTGATTTTTATATGTGAAAATATTGTCGGGTACTATGAGCTAGGAACTATTGAAAAGGCCCCTGAGTGAACAGGTGGTGAGCGTTCTGGTTGCCAATGATGCCATAAGTACACCGATGAATGAATGATTGGCAATATGGATTCAACCAGAGATTTCGAGGATTGTCATCAGTGACATAATGGTTTCATTAAAGGATTGTTTTAAAGTTAGTTGATGCTGAGAAAAAGGCAATTTCATATTGGGTGTGTAAGTGGTGTGACTAGTTTTATGTTTGCATGAACTTTCGGCTAGGGGGCCTGGGAACTCTTTTCCCCTAGTACCCGGGACAAAACCTAACCAAATTTCTAATTGGATCCCATCACTACAGTGGTTGGGGTTAGGCTAGACTGATGGATCCGTAAATCGAGACTCAATTTCTGTTATTACGATAGATAAAGTAAATCCCGGATAGTAATTGTTCTATGGATAGGAATCAACGGCTGTGCCTCTTGATGGGGAAAAAAGCATTGATCCCAATGATCCAAGTGCAAGTTTCTTCCTTGATCTGACCGAGTATCTTTATAGGTGCAGTCGGATCAGCTTGATCAGTAATGGTCTTGAGTACGCTAGAGTAAAAAGTTATCCTCGTGGAATCGCCCGTGCTTTCCGGGTAAGGGAAGTTTTTCCGAGTCCGTGGTTTTGGAAAAACCGACGGCTTAGTCTCGTGTCCGGATATCCGTGGGGACGAGGCCCTGAGTGTGGGAGCCTGGCCCACGCAAGAAAGGCTACTTCCGCTGCTAGCACCCCGAATCCGTTGCGTGGTGGGGACAGGGATCTCACAGTAAGTGGTGTGTCTATTTAAGTTTTGCATGAGAGCCGGCTAGGGGGCCTGGGAACTCTTTTCCCTGGTACCTGGGACAAAACATAACCAGATTTTCATAATGGATCTTATCAATACAGTGGTTGGGTGGTTGGCTAAACCATGGGATTGGACTAATGGATCCCTATAATTAAAATTCAATTCTGTTCAAGTTACGATAGTTGAAGTAAGTCACAGGATAATCCTTGTTCTATGGAAAAAGAATCAACCAGCGTTGATCTCTATGAACCAAGTACAAGTTTCTCCTTTGATTCGGCCTTGTGACCCGTGGGTTTGGTCAAAATACAAAGGTTAGTTAAGGTCCTTGACTACGTTAGAATATTTTTCCTGGAGGAATCGTCTATGCTTTTTGGGCGGGGAAATTTTTTTTCGGGTTCAGTTTTGGATGGACCGAGGGATTAGTCTCTTTATCCGAACATTCATGGCGAGGCCCCGAGTGGGAAACCTTGCCCTGTGTGAGAGGTTGCTACTTCCGTTGCTAGCTCCCTGGATTCCGGTGCGCGAAGGGGGCAGGGGTGTCTCACATTTATGTTTGCATTCTAGCTTAATCTTCAAATTAATTTCAATTTGTTAGGTTAAATCATGCATTAAAGGTAGCAATAGGTAGCTAGAGACTAGCTCTAGCTCCTTGTTAAAATAAAAACAAAAAAAAAACACTAGTGAAGCACCTAAATCAATAGGTGAGTGAGCAAAAAACCAAGCGAAACTGCATTCTGCCAAGCTCCTCTGAGAAGAAAATGCTCGTTTGCTTCTCAGGCCATGGCCACGGCCATGGCACTTTTGCGATGTTTGTTCCATTTATTTGTAGTCCTTATCTGGCAAGATCATCTCCCTAAAAGTGGCAAATGCATTAAAAATAGTATATTTACATTTAATTGGGCATGATTTGAATATTGAAGTGCATTCAATCTAGGGAGGTAACTGTACTATCAGAGAATATTCAGGGATGCTGTCAAACCTGCAGCCATATAGTCCGAGATAAATTTTGGAAATTCCCACTTCTGACAGTGCCACAACCATTTTGGAAGTGCCATGGCCGTTCCAAATGTGCCACATCCATTCGCTTCTCATCTTGAGCAAGACCCACTGAACCCAAACAAGTCTCAGAAAAGCTTTGCCGCTCAGTGCGCAAGGCACACAACAAAGAAGTTAGCACTTGCTGAGAAAGAAGCCAAAAGGCTAATTGATGAGAAAAGTGCTAAAGCAGAAGAGACAAGTCAAGGGCCCAAGCATTTCAAGACCTTCCAAATGGCTGATCGGTTTGTTCAATATGAGTCGGCGGCCTAGAGGTCTGATAGTGTGCAGCTTGGGACCACTTTTGGAGGTACACCCTTCATGTCAATGTACTTCCAAGCAAAGCAATCCTGGAATTCAGTCGGTAGAGCGATAAGCTTAGTCTCCTCTTATGCAGATAGGTCTTCTCCAATGAATATCGGCCTAGGGTCTTCACCCGGGCCTGCCAAGTTTATTTCCTTGACCTTACCTGGAAGACGAATATGTCTTCCTCCTTGAATAAGCTCACTTTGCCTGTGTTGGGGGGCACTTTGCAGTAGATATCACTGCTCGTGGGGTTCTCCACAACTGGGTTATGGTGGCCCACTCTCATGGGACTGACACTGCAGAATATGTCAAATGATATGAATGCCAACATACAAATGATATGAATGCCAGCATACAACAATTCCTTATTTCAAGGACCACATGCCGCTGAACCCCATCGTGTCCTTATAACCATTCGAGAAATGGGACATAGATTTCACAGGACCTATCAGTCCACTCAAGCCTGATACATAATTGCTGCCATGGACTATTGCACCAAGTGGGAGAAGCGCGCGCAACCCGTAAGGCCGATACTAGATCGACTACTAAATTTCTCTAAGAATCAGTACTTCATCACCCACTTCAGTTTCCCCCTTGATCTCGTCAGAGAGACAATGGGACATGCATCATTAACTAGGTAATCTAATTCCTCTTGCAAGAGTTCCTTGTCCCCATATTACTCACAAGCGAATGGCCAAGTTGAAAGCACAAACAAAATCCTTTATGCCATTCTAACCAAAACCATGGAGGCCAGCCACAAAATGATTGGGAATAGAAGTTGCTGGCTGCACTTTGGGCTTGTAGACCTTCATACAAGGCAACAACAGTGCTATCCCCTTCAGTTTAACCTATGGTACTGAAGCACTCATGCCCATGGAGTTGTTAGTCCCTAGTTTGCGTGTCATAGTGAAAGAAACAATCACTAGAAATGCCCTCAACTGTCACCTTTTTGAGCTTGAAAAGCTCGATGAAACACACCTTTTAGCAGAATACAACATGATCATAGAGAAGTTAAGGCGTAAACAATGGTTTAACGACCAGCTTAAGGACAAGAAAATGAATTAGGGTGAAATGGTCCACTTATTCAGCACCAAGACACACAAGAAGAAGCTCAAGCTCAAAGGCTTAGGACCCTTCCTAGTCTCTGAGATAACTCCATAAGGCATGGTGTGCATTGAAACACTGAGATGGTTGGTTCAATGGTAGAAAACTTAAATGCTACTATGGCCCTCTCACTGAGGCCACCTTAAAATCCATCCACGATAAAAAACAACAAAAGAAAGACTATGAGGACATGAAATGCGCTGCACAAGAAGAGGCCAAAGCAAGGCAAGCCAAGTTTGCAAAGACATATCATGGTCAACATGGCCCAACTGGTTGACTTAGAAGAAGATGACTAGTAGGTGAAGCCAGCTCGGGAATGACCACCCCGACAAGCTTTGTCCAAAAATTAGCAGTTGTTGATATAAGAGCTAGTTACAATTTGATGTCCTATGAAACTTGGCGTTCCATTGGGGAACCCACACTCAAAGAGACCCCCACCATTGTCAGCATGTTCGTTGTGTAGGCACAGTCATGCTTTTGTTCCACATAGGAAATAATCCCTTGGAAGGGAAGTTTTACGTGATGCCTACTCTCTGCAGGAACCATGCGTGAAGAGATAGTACTCGAAAGGGGTTGGATGAGCCTAACCAGTGTGCAGCATCGACTAGGATGCATGGACGATGACCTTGCAGCTAGCCTCCGGCCAAGGTACATTCCTTATGATAGATGAAGAGCCAGTTCCCGTTTCTCCCCCATGCCAAGAACTTCCCATTTCACCACCCCCCATCATCACATCACCTCACTCCTATCAATCCATCCCCCTAAAAAAGAGGCTGCTTCTCATTCCAACAACATCTTTGCCTCTCACATCCCCCCCCACCACGCACAGCAACAATCACCACTCACATTGCCACTTCACAAGCTACTGCCGCACCAAGTCACACTAACCCAATTTACATGCTAACCTTATTAACAAAACTCCGCAGGGTTTGATATCTCGCCTTTGGGTACCTCAAAAGCTTCTTGCAGCTCAAGGATATTATGAGGGCTAATCTAAATTGTGGATCCTCAAAATATCCAACCATCCCCTTTGCCATAGGCACCCAAAGCTCCTCGTCCCCAACGTCGACAACCGATTCGCCAACCTTAAGCCTGCAGGGTACAGGACAAACGCAAGCCCAAGCGCTCTCCATGGCATCCCAACCCTCAATCAAACCCTTAACTTACAAAATCAACTCCTCGATGGATCCCAAAACCTCTTCTCCATGCCCAACACTTCTATGAGGGCAATCATCACGTTTGGATCCCCAAATCTCCCCAACCTAAACCTCCACCTCATGTTACTCCGTAGTCCCCTACCCATCAATGGACACCCAAGGCAACATCTGCTATCAGGGCTGCCCAAGAAAAGGAAAAGTAGAAGCTTCATAGTGACACCACAACCCCCATGCTGCCACTGATAGAGCTCCTTACCGCTATACCATTAACAACAACCCCCCCACTTATTATGAGACTACAACAACAATAGAGTACTACAATGCCATCATTAATGCCTTCAGCCTCAGGTACTTCCTTACCACTTGCTTCAGAATCCCTCAAGGAAGTTCTACCCACCACCTCGCCATTTCCTAATTGGAATCGACTCCTTACTTTGGCGAATTGGGCATGCGGTCAGTACAAAACCCGCAATGGGGTGCTGGTAGCATAGCCTCTATGTACAAAACCAGCCTCAGGGTGCACACCAAAAAATAATAATAATAATAAATGCCACGTCCATACCACATTTGCCCACGTTCATTCTCTTCTTAGTTTCTGGGATTCCCAGACCATTCCCCGACCGTTCAAAGTTTTCCCCATCTGTTCCTTCTGCAACTCAACTGCCATGGTCGTTTCAACTCATCGAAGCCCCAACCATTCGAAGCTCCCCATGGCCATTCCTTTCTAATTCAGTGAGCGAATGCCTGATTGCTTCTCCTTTGCAGCCTGCACCCGTTTGCTCTAGATTTTTTGATACCAAGGCTAATCGTTTGACTTGCCATGCCCGTTTGGTCCCACTACCCAACTGGCACAACCATTCGTTCACCTTGACGACTGTTCCCTACAAGTGCCACGGCCATTCCCTAGACTTGCCATGACCCTCGTTTCCTTTTGCCAGAGCTATAAATATGGGACCCACCCCTCTATTTTCTCACTTTCAGTTCTCCCCTTAGCCAAAATATTGCCATTTTTTCTCTCGAGCTCTCACACTCACTAGCCAGCCTGCACTATGTCAAATGAATCCGACTCCTCAAGGGAGGTTCTTCGTCACACCGCCATTCGCAGGAAGCGACCCGCCAGGTGGCTACTTCAAGGAGTACGCAAATCACCCAATCCAACTATCTCATCTGGGTGAAGCCTTGATGAAACAAGTCAACGGGCATATTGTACATTCCCTTATGAAGAACAATCATAAGGTGGAGCACAAGCTCCTTTATTACACTGGACCATGTTACACGGTCATAGTTTCAGACCCCGCAAGGGTGCAAAAGTCGGAGAGCAGCTTGGTTTGGGTAGGTTTCAACTTTATAGCCTTAGGGGCCTAGCCTATAAAATGCCCTATACTTCACAGCAAAGACCTACGATGCCAATCAGCATACAAGCGAGGTCTTGGATAACGAGGGACAGAGGCACCAGGTGCAGCGCTCAGCATGGAGCTAGTCATAGATGCTTTGTCACTCCCCCATATGGATCGGCCTCAAATGCATCAAATCTCACCAAAGGTTTATACAAGGGAAGCCCCAACAAGGATGGTTTTGAATGGGCGAATATTACATAGGAGGATCTTGTCATGCCAGCTCGTGCATTATAGTTCTTACTCACCACCAGGTGGACATACCATTTCAATCGCCTACAGCATGACTACCTTGCCACCAAGGTTAGATGGTGAACTGGGTGGATTAACTTTTTTGAGAGCTGCACGTACTTATCAGAGTTCTCTATTATGCAGCTGGATGGGAGGAGTTACCTCGAGTAATCCAGGTGAGCAGCCCGGATATTACAGCCACCTCTTTACCCTCTCCATCTACTTCTCTTAATCCCCCACCTCTTTACCCTCTCCGTCTACTTCTCTTAATCCCCCACCTCTTTACCCTCTCCATATACTTCTCTTCATCCCCCACTAGCAAAGAGGCCACACCATGAGCCAAAAGTTATAGAACAGGCTCCGTCGCCCCCAGCCCAAGACCAACACAAGAAGAGCTAGCAACTGCTAAGCAAAAGCCACCAAGAAGGCTGTGAAGGAGGAGGAAGAGCGGCAAAAACATGAGTTTTTCAAGAGGAACCTCTTTGAGACACCGCCTCTAGAATGCAGAATGCTTTGCCGAAATGCCATCATATGTTGAGGCAAGCCCTTTTTCACCCAGAGCTACATAGAAGACTGTCAACACTCTCCATTGGGCATGCTCGGGAAGCTTCCATTCTAGCAATCAGGCTTATGCAGAAAGTGTACATGTAGCCCACTGAGATATGCCCAATTTCACCCTTGGTTTCTCCCACATGGCAAGAGAGGTCATCACACAAATGACTGACTGCATTTATCGTTAGCAAGAGGTGGCCCAGATGTCCCAAAGAGAGATGCTACTAGATAAGGCCCATGAGCGTATTTTGTCTGAGGACCTATACCAGAAAAACCTCAAGTACATGCATGCAGCTGCAAAAGAAGTTTGATGAGCAAACGGAGCAGTTGGGGAACTGTTGAAATTTGAGCTGAATGATGAGCTATGGTGGATCAAACACTAGAATCAATATAATTAACAAAGTGATTAGCAAGTGATTAAGACGTAATTAGTGAATAATTAGCAGATAGATTAATGTAGGCATGGATACTCAAAAACCAGCAAATTCTCATTAGGGCTATGCCTCAATTTATAGAGTTTACATCAAGCATCAAATCCCATTGATTTCTCCATGATTCACTCCCTGAATATCTCCCAGAATAACTCCACACTCCTAAATTCCCTCATGCTACCCATTATTCTCTCCCAGTAGATTCTCCTAACCTTTTCACAGGTTCTTTCACAATTACATCTCCTCTTTTACAGCCTCTATCCAAGAGCTTGTTCCCACACACACCCTTTTCACTTGTATATTTCAACACCTCCCCTCAAGTGAATAATCCTAACACACCTGGACCCTGTATCAAGTTTCCCTCTTACTTGATAGCCCGCGACCAGTGCCTCAAGTCCCTAAACTCCATAGTCCTTGACACTCTCTCTCTCTATGTGTCCAAGGCTACTATAAGTGCCCGCGACCTTGACTAAAGTGCTCACACATACATCTACCACTTGGCCTACATCATCGGTGGCTCAGAGGTGGTTTTACTTTATTGGGGCAGGTTACATTGGGTTGTGGGTTCTCTCTCTCTCTCTCTCTCAGAAAAGATGATCCGACTCCACTTCTCTTGGAGCCTCCATGAAGTTTGCCGATGTCGTTCCTTCTTCACTGGGTTTGCTGTAGCAGTCTCTCGCCATGTGTCCTGGCTTTCCACATTTGTGGCAAGTGAAGGTCCTCCCTCCTACTCTGCCTCTTCCTCGTCCTCGTCCTCGAGAGAATCCTCCTCAGGTGAAGAATGCTTTTTCCTCTCCTGCTGTTGAGTCGAGCTCTTTCTTCTCTTTGCCTCTGCTCTCTTGCTCTAGTAGAGCTGCTTCTATCTCGTGTATCTTCAGTTCAGGTACATTCTTTAGTGTTGCTACAATGTTTTCATAATCTCCTTTGTCCACACTCTTCAAAAGTACAGCTAATGCTTCATCATCTTCTACCTTTTTGCCAATAGCTGCCAGCTGTTGCTTAATGCTTTTATATTTGTTCAGATGTGTGATTAAAGGTTCACTTTCCTTCATGTCCAGTTTGTAGAATTGCATTAACAAATTTATCTTGGAATTTTTTGCTTGTGTACCAAATAATTTATTGAGTTCATCCCATGCATCTTTTGCCCACTGTATCCCTGTGATATGATGAATGATCTCATCATTTAAACTGAGTGCAATAAGCCCCAATGCTTTTTCATTCCTACTTTTCCACTCATTTTCCCCTCTCTCTGGGCATTCATCTCTCCCTTCAACTAATCCCCACAGATTTTTCCTCATCAGCAAATACATGGTTTTTGTTTGCCATGTATAAAACTGTTCTCCGTTAAATTTGGCTATTTCCTGTGCTGAATTCATGGTGATGTGAAGGGGGTCTTACCTCTTGATCCAAATTCAAGATTCAAGGGCAGTGTCTACCCTTTTACAACTCAATCTGGTGTTTAATAGATGATTACAATAATTTTATCAGCATAAAATCACCAGAAATTACATTAAATTGAGAGTAACCAATTTGTACGGGATGGTTGGAGTATCAAACCAACTCCGATTTGAAATCTGAAGTTATAGGGATCTGTATCAAATACCTAATGGTTAATTTGAACCCTCAATTGCACCAAAGTACAGTGATTAGCACTGATTAATCACTGATTAGCAAATTAATGCTCTGGTTTGTGTGCAGAAAACAGAGTATGCGGGGAGTCCAGATCTGGTGCCTTCCACTTCAAATGAGCTCAAATGCTTTCAAAGGCATCAATAGCAATGAGTCTAGTAGAGGATTAAGCCAAGAAACACAAGATTTGACCAAATAATGAAAGCTTAATCTCTGTTTTACCAAAGTCACCTGCAGATTTGATGAAGAGCTTTGATCTCAATGTAGACTTGATGAAACTGATTTCTGTCTTCACCAGCTTGTAGAGCATGCTTGATTACACCTTGGACTAAGAGGAATTGAAGACATTTGAACTGAGCTTGAAGAAATCTTCATTCTACTTCAGAAAAACGGCGCCTAGAAATCTGCGAAAATCTGCTACTGCCGTCGGCGGTTTGATGCGTGGAATAGATGGGCTTGAAGCCAAGGACCTTAGCTAGCTTGAGCTAGAAGCTTGTGACCTAATTTGAAGTATGCTAAGTGCTAGAGACCCTCCACTGGCTGGGGGTGAAGGGGAAGAGTGAAAACTCACTAAAAACTGATTTTTTTGCTAATTATATTACTAATCCTGATTAATTCACTAATGGGCTCATAAATCTGGTTGATTCTAGGCATGGCTCTGATACCATGTTGAAATTTGAGCTGAATGATGAGCTATGGTGGATCAAACACTAGAATCAACATAATTAACAAAGTGATTAGCAAGTGATTAAGACGTAATTAGTGAATAATTAGCAGATAGATTAATGTAGGCATGGATACTCAAAAACCAGCAAATTCTCATTAGGGCTATGCCTCAATTTATAGAGTTTACATCAAGCATCAAATCCCATTGATTTCTCCATGATTCACTCCCTGAATATCTCCCAGAATAACTCCACACTCCTAAATTCCCTCATGCTACCCATTATTCTCTCCCAGTAGATTCTCCTAACCTTTTCACAGGTTCTTTCACAATTACATCTCCTCTTTTACAGCCTCTATCCAAGAGCTTGTTCCCACACACACCCTTTTCACTTGTATATTTCAACAGGAACACCATTGCCCGCATCATAGAGCTCCAGCAGTGGCCAAAAGGGACATCATGAGCTCACTATCATCAAGGACCTGCATCAAGATGCACAGAATTGGGCCCAGACTATAGAGGACACTCTTGCCTGCACTTTAATAGATTTTGTCAAGCATTGGGAGCTTACTGAGGCTACGATCTGCACCCTAGAAGAGTAGCTCAGAGATGCTGAAGCCCAGGCAACACAACCTCCTCCCACACCCTCTGCTCCCTCCTCCATCCATCACCTTAGACAAAAAGGTGGATGCCCTGATGGACACGGTGATAGAGCTCCCTATCTTGGCCCTCCCCCCACAAACTCCCTACCAAATCGTCGATCTCCAATTTTGGAGCATCCGTTTAAACCTCTTACAACATAATCTCTACATCAACGAGCCGCTCTCATGCCAACACTTCACATACGCCCTCACCAAACTTCCCATACCCAGTGTGACCTTGATCCCCCATTTCTTCTTCCAGGGGTTTTCTCTCTTTCCAAAACCCTCATGACTTTTTTGAGCTCCCCTAGCACCCTCTCCAAGCCATCATGACAAGCTAGAGCCATCTCCTTTGCTTTGGTTTTCCCTCCGCCGACCCTACCTACCCCAACGGACTTGATTGACTTATCAGTCCCACAAGGCCTATATCCCCACCCCTACTCTTCTTAAATCTCCACAGAGGCACTCCAGTATCTCTAGACAGTTTGGTGGCACATCCTAAACAGTGCCTTTCTTTCTCTTCAAGAGTGGACCCCTCCCACCATACTCCGTAGATGGCTTGTTGGTTCTCTACCACAAGTGCTTTGATAAGATTGAGGAAGCAACTGGCATCTTCTAGTTTGATGATGCCCAAGTAGCTTTCCCATGGGAGTTCTCCGATGACGAGGCTGTTGCTACTAGCGTGACATTCTTCCATACCCACAGCCCTAATGATGCTGCTGGAGCTGGCCCTACCCCAGAAGACAACGACGGAGGAGACGATGGGCAGGGCAGTTTTCCCCCTCCTCCCCAAGAACTTCTTCTTCGCCACCTCCCCCTCCACCACCCAACTCATCCTCTGCACCTCTCCCAATGACCAACCCCCACCATCACCATCCCCCTCTCGCACCTCTACCTTTCCTCTTTGTCATACACAATCCTCTTCTCCCCCTATTCATTTTCCCACCCACCCCCATCACCCACTCCCCCTTCACCACCTTTCTTATCCCTTCAATTAGGAATGCACACTGCATTCAGGGATATACCCTAAATCCTGACCACCTCTCGACACCAACCTCTCCACAAGACCCTCAACATCAACAACCCCTCCACCCCCGTCTCATCGGCTCAACAAACACCCACCCAAACCCTCGAAGAAGGGGAGATCTCGCCACCAAGCCCATCTGAGTGTGAGGAGGTCGACCCTCCGTGTGAGATCCCGTTCTCCACCGCGCAACGGATTCGGGGTACTAGCAGCGGAAGTAGCACATCATGCGTGGGTAGGGGTCTCACACTCGGGGCCTCGCCCCACGGATATCCGGACAAGAGACTAATCCGTCGGTTTGTCCAAAACCGAAACCGGAAAAACTTCCTTTACCCGGAAAGCATGGGCGATTCCACCAGGATAACTCTTTACTCTAACGTAGTCAAGATCATTACGGATCAACTGATCTGACTGCACCTTTAACGGTACTTGGTCAAATCAAGGAAGAAACTTGCACTTGGATCATTGGGATCAACGCTTTTTTCCCCATCAAGAGGCACAGCCGTTGATTCCTATCCATAGAACAATTTCTATCCGGTATTTACTTCATCTATCGTAATAATAGAATTTAAATCTCGATTTACGGATCCATCAGTCCAGCCTAACCCCATCCGATCCCATGGGTTAGCCAACCGCCCAACCACTGTAGTGATGGGATCCAATTTGGAATTTGGTTAGGTTTTGTCCCGGGTACCAAGGAAAAGAGTTCCAAGGCCCCCTAGCCGGAAGTTCATGCAAACATAAAACTAGCCACACCACTTACTCACCCAATATGAAATTGCCTTTTTCTTAGCATAAGCTAACTTTAAAACAATCCTTTAAGGAAACCATAGTACCACTGATCACAATCTTCCAATTTATCCAGTTGATTCATAATTTCCCATCATTCCTTCATCAGAGTATCTATGGCATCATTGGCAACTAGAACGCTCACCACCTGTCCACACAGGGGCCTTTTCAATAGTTCCTAGCCCATAATACTTGGCAATATAATCACTTATAAAAATCAAGATGGACTCTCGTTGAAGATCAGCAAGATCAACCAACAGATCCATATAAAGAGCCATGGACTCATCCATTGAAGACCAGCAAGGTCAATCAACCAGATCCATGCTCGGTTTCACAAAACAACTCTTACTCCTTGTTCCAATATCTTCCTCGACGCACGCGTGGGTATCCTAGGCGACCCAGAGCCCGAGCACCGTATGGTCAGCACCCTCTAGGATCCTTCGCAGGTGACCTAGCGCTTCACTCATAGGCCGCTTCCTTGGTCCCTCATCCACCGTACCGGAAGCTCACCATTTTAATCGAACCGAGGCTGGTCAAGACCTCGGCCGACCTTGCTACGCGAGACGTCCTCCATTGACTCTCCGTCAGCAGTTGCAACTTTATCAGTTAGGTCTCCACAACCTTAATCACAAGATGGTCAAAATGCTTCCCCAGCATTCTTGACATAAAACAGCCATTTACAAACAGCATTTATAAACAGCATTTACAAATACAATCTCTATATTAACTCTCATTTTTTCACATTAATCCTCATTAATCCACATTACTTATTCCACATTCCATTTATATGTGTACTCATCCAATCCCATCATTTTCCATCTCTTCACTTCAGATTCCTTCACATCACATATCATAATTTCACATCCATATCCACATCCATACATCCACATCCACATCCACATTCACATCCATACATCCACATCTACATGCTTACCTCCATTTTCACATCCTCATTTATACATCCACATCCCATATCCACATTCATGCATACACATCCATATCCACATCCATACATCCACATCCACATCCACATCCATACATCCACATGCATACATCCACTATCACGTCGTCATTCATACATCCACATCCACATACATACATACGTCCACATCTACATCCACATTCGCATACATCCACATTCGCATACATCCACATCCACATTTCCATTCACATCTATACATCCACATCTACATCCACATACATACATACATCTATATCCACATTCCCATTCACATCTATACATCCACATCTACATCCACATACATACATCCACATCCACATTCCCATTCACATCTATACATCCACATCTACATCCACATACATACATAGATCCACATCCACATTCCACATTCACATCTATACAGCCACATCTACATCCACATTCACATCTATACATCCACATCTACATACATACATCCACATCTACATACATACATCCATACATCCACATCTACATACATACGTCCATTTTCACATCCTCATTCATACATACACATCCACATACATACATACACATCCGTATCTACATCCATACATCCACATCCACATCAACATTCACATTCATACATATACATCTACATGTATACATCCACATCACATTCATACAACCATATTACATTCATTCTCGTCCTAACACATCCCATATACATCTTAACACATCCTAACTCATCTTAACACATTCTATCACATCTCATACACATCTTATCACATCTTTTTACATCTCATACACCTCTTATCACATCCTATCACTTTCCATACGCATCTTATCAAATCTTATCACATCTCATACACATCTTATCACATCTTTTTACATCTCATACACCTCTTATCACATCCTATCACTTTCCATACGCATCTTATCAATTCTTATCACATCTCATACACCTCTTATCACATCCTATCACTTTCCATACGCATCTTATCAATTCTTATCACATCTCATACACCTCTTATCACATCCTATCACTTTCCATACGCATCTTATCAAATCTTATCACATCTCATACACATCTTATCACATCTTTTTACATCTCATACACCTCTTATCACATCCTATCACTTTCCATACACATCTTATCAATTCTTATCACATCTCATACACCTCTTATCACATCCTATCACTTTCCATACGCATCTTATCAATTCTTATCACATCTCATACACCTCTTATCACATCCTATCACTTTCCATACGCATCTTATCAATTCTTATCACATCTCATACACCTCTTATCACATCTTATCACATTTCATATCTTTTTTTTAAAAAAAGAGAATTCTTATATTTGATATAAGATTTCTCTACACATTTATTTAGACATAAATTCCATTTAAGGAGACTAACACTTTCGAAATTAAAATCAATCTTTTATGCATCTTCTTATGCATAAATTCAATTTGGTAGGAAATTACACTTTTAGAATAAAAGAATTTCTCTTATGCATCTAAGTTAAGCATAAAATCCATTTATGAGGAAAATCACACTTTTAGTATAAAAAGAATATCTTTTATGCATACCTATATGCATGAAATCCAATATGATAAAAGTAACACTCTTACAATAAAATAATCAACTTTTATGCATACCTCTATGCATGAAATTCAATTATGATAAAAGTCACACTTTTATAATAAAATAATCAACTTTTATGCATACCTCTATGCATGAAATCCAATATGCTAAAAGTAACACTTTTGATATAAAAATTTATCCATTATGCATACTTCTATGCATGAAATAGAAATGGTAAAAATAACACTTTTGATATAAAAACTTATCCTTTATGCATGATATTAAAATTCAATTTCTCCATGATTGTAATGAAATTCTTTCAATTAATCTAGGATGATAATTCCTAGAATATGGTAGGAAGTCCTCTTTTTATGCTTTGAATGAGATTATTTTATGCATAATTTTTATAAAAATTTTGCCATAGCTCCGCTGCTATGACTGATAAATCTCAATTTTTCTAAGGGATAATGCTTATCATTAAGGAACTAATTAAAATGATCTCTAATTGGATTATTAATCCATAATGGATTGAATCAACAATATACATAAACTAAAAGCATAGAAAAAAGCCATTAATTTGGCCTCAAGCATAGCTTAATCTTGGGTTAAGGAAAAGCTTTATGAAAAGCTTGATTTGGATTGAGAACGGGTCATGAGTATGACCATTTCTTGAGTGAGAGAGAGAATTTACATAAAAATCATTAGAATTTAAACATAAATAAAAATTAACTTCAATAGCATTTATTAAATTATGTAACTCTTCACTACTATTCAAACTTCAATAGCATTTAAAAAAACCATACCAATTAAACTTCTCAAGCTTGAGAGGGGTTGAGAAGAGAGAAATATTGAGAAATTATAGAAAGATCAATATTCACTAATTACCTTACAACTTGCTTGATTCTTTGTTCACGGTAGAGGCCCCCAACCAATCAATTGGTTAAGTATGTTGATGGAGCCACTAATGGTGATTGAAGAAAGAGGGAAGCTCCAAAAACTAGTGAATTATTAAATGAATTCACAGTTCTTGGCTTAGGTGGAGTAGAGTAACGATGCATAAACACTATATATTTTTCAACAAGGGGGAGGCTTCTATTTATAGGAAAATTTGAGCTCCTAACCAAACAAACTGATTCTAGAATTTTCTAAATCAGTTTGGTCAATATTTGACCATTTTTAGGTCAGTTAAGCTAACTTTTTGGAACTAGACTTAAATGAGGAGAGAGGAGAGATGAAATATCTCAATTTTTATGAGTTTAAAACTCATTCAAGCATGTGAAATATGCACCTCCTTTAAAGAACTCCCTTTCCTTACATATGTGTCATAATGGAATCATTTTAAAATTGCTCATAGTTTTTTACTAATAAACCTTGTACATTTTCAACTCTTCATCTTATGTGAAATATGCACCTCCTTTAAAGAACTCCCCTTCCTTACATATGTGTCATAATGGAATCATTTTAATATTGCTCATAGTTTTTTACTAATAAACCTTGTACATTTTCAACTCTTCACCTTATGTGAAATATGCACCTCCTTTAAAGAACTCCCCTTCCTTACATATGTGTCATAATGGAATCATTTTAATATTGCTCATAGTTTTTTACTAATAAACCTTGTACATTTTCAACTCTTCACCTTATGTGAAATATGCACCTCCTTTAAAGAACTCCCCTTCCTTACATATGTGTCATAATGGAATCATTTTAATATTGCTCATAGTTTTTTACTAATAAACCTTGTACATTTTCAACTCTTCATCTTATGTGAGCATTTACTCATTTTTGGATACCCAAAATATCTCATATTTTTAATATTGCTCATAGTTTTTTACTAATAAACCTTGTACATTTTCAACTCTTCATCTTATGTGAGCATTTACTCATTTTTGGGTATCTTCTTTTACAAATTGGATTTATCTCCTCCCTACACATGGATTGATGCTATTGGCCCATAGGAACCTTAATTGGACCATAATCCAAAAATTTCTGAAAATCTAGACCCTTAGGCTAAGGTCCTTTATACCCATTTCCAATTAATTCCAATTGCACATTGGAAAGTTCTTTTTGAATTTCTGTTTCAGGGGAACTTATTTTAATAAGATGAGATAAGTTTCTATCCAAAAATATTAAAATTTGAATATTCTCTCTCTAGAATATTTTCTCTCTCTAGGTTAAAACAGTTAGAAACAAGTCTTTTATATTTCTGAAGAGGGATTGATTACAGGGGAAGATACTAGACATCAAAAAGGGGTTGGGGGAGGAATCTTACACTCCGCAACCCCCTAAACTGGTGGCGATCCCCTTGACTGCATGGAGTTTGAGTAGGCCATAGCCATCCTGCTCGGTCAACAACTCTAGGCTGAGTCCCTTACCTGTGTCACCGACTGCCTTGACATCAACATCCTTCACCCTTACCCCGACATCAACATCCTTCACCCTTACCCCGACATCAACATCCTTCACCCTTACCCCGACATGAAGCATCATTAATGGCGGTGCGACCACCCACCTCGAACCCGCCGGTAGCTACCATTGGCCACATGTTCGCTACTCGTCCCATAATGTTCGATCTCATGGGCGAGCAATCGGCCTAGCGATGACCATTCCTTGCTAAACCATTTATTTAGGAGACCTACTATAACACGCCACACGCACTGAGGATCAGCCCCCCTGACTACCTCCCAATTCGTTGATGGTGGTCCTGAAACATCTTTCATGAGGAGCAGTAGAAGAACCCTAAACTGAAGTTCAACTTTCCAATGGTTCGCACACCCTCTTCCGCACAGCATCCATGCACGGAAGAAAGTATGGTCCGTTGCTTCCACGAGTTCATCCATAGCTATGACCAGGTCCCCGAACCGTGATCACCACCATTCGGTCCTTCACTCATCACCTTGCTAGAGTCATTTTTGGACCGAAAGCATTACTGTGAAGGCACCCAAGGTCTTGCTCTCAACATCAACAAAGGTCCCACCCTCAAGCAACTCTTCGGCTATTACGAGCGAGTTATGTTGGTGCCTTCAGACATTCAAAGATATGATGGAGACTACTTTTTGGACCAGCTATTGGGTCTTCCATCGAGCCCCTCCTGCTCCTACCTCATGCACCGGGATTTCATCCACACTTACTCCATCTATTACATATAGATCTGGTGAGTTTGAGGATGGACCTGCTTTTGGGAGGGGGGTATGTTAACCACTCCAGTTAACATTACCTTTTGCGTGGCTACACCTCTTTTTGTTAGCCACTCAATGCGCTAATTGTATATGAGACATGGGATGATCAAGCTTATGGCTTGTGTAATGTCAGTCATGAGAGGAATAGATGTACTTAGAGCTAGAGAAACTAGGAAGACTAGTTTTGGGCCCCCACTTGTAAATGGGCGGGCGAACATTGTAAATATGAGCTCATGTATATAAGACATTTTATGAAATATGAAAAGGGACAATCCCATTTGTCTCAATTGAGCTTGCCTTCTCTCTCTCTCTCTCTCTCTCTCTCTCTCTCTCTCTCTCTCTCTCTCTCTCTCTCTCTCTCTCATTTGAGCTTATGGTTGCTTGCTTGCTTGTGTTATGGCTTGCTTTCTTTGATTGGTGGTGTATGTGAGTAGGAATGGTAATGATCTCCTTTCCTTCTTCTCTACCTTCTCTTTTCTATCTACCATGTCCCATTTGCATACTAGTGGCATGAGGTAGAGGTTGATCTCTCCATAGCTCCTTCCCTCTTGCTCGCTACCTAGCATTGGATCTCTTCTTGGGTGACACAAGGAGAGTGTGGAGTGAGCCCCTACATCGAGGAGTTAACCCTCATAGGTTTGGCCAAGTGCTATTCTATGGATTCAACTCTTGCATGCATCTTTCTCTTCTCTTTTCTTTTGTGTGTGAAAGGTAGTATGTTATTTCTTAACAGAGACTAGTCGAAGAAAAATTAGAAACTTAAAACAAAAGTGATAAAAATTTAAAGATCCCATCTTAAAGGCTCCCTAGAAGACCCCAACCTTTCCATAATAGTTTGAATCTATTGCCCATTCGCATAGATTTATATAGTGGTTGGGTGCTTTTGTAGCTAGGTGACTCTTCAAGTTGGCTGATTTTTCATGACAACTTCTCTAGTTAATTTGATGCTTCAAGCTCTGTCTAATGCATCTTCACGAAGTGTTTGTGGCATTGTTCCTTAGCCACCAAGATTTCTATTTTTCTTTCTATATATGTAGATTTTGTCAAGTTGGTTAGTGTCATATAAGTGATCTGATCCTAAAGAGTTTCTATATTTTCCTAGTCTCTTATAGCTTGAATTAAACTCCTCTACATGATTTTGACATGTGGACATAGTTATTTTCCTAGTCTCTAATAGCTTTGTTATTTTTGAATCCATGGCTTCTATGGTCTCATCCACTTTGTGATTTCCTTTGTCTAGATCTTTGCCTTTCCAATGACCATTCTACTAGTTTTGCTTCAAATTTTTGTTTTGTGGGGTTATGGGCCCAACCTTCCTTTTGGAAAATTCTACATTTGCACATATGCCCTTCCGAGCAACATTAGCATCAATACCCCCATTTACATTTACATTAGCATTCTCATTGTGGTTTATGGGCCTTCAACCTCATTTACATTCACATTTTTACTAGCATCAAAAGCAATCTCAAACTCTTTGCCAACTTGTACTATAGAAACACTACCAATTTTTGGTTCAGGGAGGATTGGGGGTACAACGGGCAACCTCCCCTTGTGCATTTGCTTGTACATTTGCATTAAGATCAAATATGACCTCCTTACTGACATTTTCAACCTATGACTTGATTCTTTGTGCAAAGTAAAGTTAGATCTCTTTAAAAGCTAAATTCTCTCTCTTGGCGGGGTGTCGAGGAGTCAAACATAGCTTGTTTGCCCTTATATCTAGCCTTGAAATAATAGAAATAGGTGATGATGGTGGCTAAGGAAGTGGTGAAATGCAGGAGGACTTGGCAAAGTTTTGGCACCCAAACAAAGATGATAACTTCAAAGTAGCCTTGTGCTTGGAGTAGATTTATAGGTATTTAGCACAAGAGGAAGCTTTTGGTTTTTGAAGATGGTTGGGTTGTCCTTTTTTGTTGTCCTAGTTTTCTCCTTTTTTGGGATGGTCATCACCACCAACACTAGCATGGGTAATCTCTCTCTGGCTTCAAGGCCTTCATATGCCATCCTTGTGAGGGCTAAGAATCCATCAAATTATGGTCCTTTATTAGATTTGAAATTATTTGCATTGGTTAGTACTTTAAGAATTTAAGGAGCAAAGTCCTTCTTTGACCATCTTTATCTTTGACCATGGCCTTTCTGAATGAAACAGCCATGCGGACATGTGTCTCTCACCACCCAAATCTATTTGAGAGTAAACTGCTTGGGTTAGCCTTCCAAATCTATCATCGTAGCCATGCCGGTCATTGGCTTGTATAAATTCAATAACTCATGAGCTCTTTGACCCCAAGCTAGTAAATCAAAATACCTATCAAGGTTAAGCTCCTTGAAGGTCTCCTAGGTTGCCTCATCAAAATAATGCCACAGGTGGCAATTGCTGTTAGTGCCTTTTGCCCTTTGGAATTTTGATACTTACCCATGCGCATCCATGCTTTAGCTACTTTCATGGCTTGTTCATCCAAGAAACAAGATTATACATATTGTTTGCCATGAAATTGATACAGCAATGTAGGAATGTTAGAGTCAGAGAGGATGAGGAATGGGCCTTCTTGGGAGTCATAATTCATACAAAAATGATATTGGGTGATCAAGAAATGATTTAGATATTGGATCTAATTTATTTGGTAGCTTACACATCAATAGCTTGCTTGTTAGCACCTAACAAATTGGCAACATAATGGTACTATTTTGTGGCCTTGGGTCCAAGAAAATATCCATGAATGCCATTGTTGTATGTGGGACTTTCCTACCACCATAAATTCTCAAATCATGCAACTAATCTACCATGACAAGCCCAACATTTCATGGTGAAGGTATGTCACCTACCTTGTGATTGCTTCCGCTCGTGGCATCTTGTAGGTAGCATTGTAGGAAGAAGCACGTGTGAGCTCCAACTCCTTGTTTACTGCCACACACTCCTTGTAGCTCGATCCCTCTCTAACTCACTCACTCACATAGACAATTACAAGCACACCATAGCTCTAATCATACAATACATAGCAAGATTGCAAGAGGGAGAGAGTAGAGAGCAAGAGCACATTTAGATTATGCGCATAAGATAATATACAAGTTTAGGGTTTACATTATCTTTTATATTTAGCCATTAAGTTCCCACTTTGGGTGACCATTACTAAAAAATAAGGATTATGGACTATCTAGCCCAACAAGGCGTGTGAAAACTCTTTCAAATGTAGTAACCTAAACTCTAGATCCTGTGGTGATCCTTTCATAGACAATCGGTGAGCACTCATGCAAAATAATACATTACATGGCTTTTAAGTGAAATCCGGCCATTTCAATACCTGTGGCCAAAGAAGGAAAAAATAGTATGGTGTCTGGTATCAATCCCATAGAGGTCTCGATGGTGGTAAACATATCCCCCTTCCTGATATAGATTTCATTTTTGAAAGGTGTTGGTGAAGCATGAGTCAATGCTGCATGTAGTAAAGGTGATAAAGTTATCTTAAAGAAATAGAGTAAACAAGAAAAGTTTAAGTAGTAAAGCATAAAATGGTTGCCTCAAACTAGTTAGAATAAGGATTAGTAGGTTAGTTGGCTAAATTATTACAGTGGTAATGGGGTGTTAACAAATTTTAATTGAGTATGCTCCATGTGTAGTTTTTTTAAAATTTTTGTCTAACTACATTGACATAGCTTTGCATTTATTCTTTTATGATTGGGAGCAATTGTAGATAATGTATTAAGGTGCAGTCTACTATAAAAAATAAGGACCATCAATGATTTGCATTCAAGTTGTAGATCCTTGTATAATATATATGAAGAATTGGAAATATTGGGATTATTTGGCCAAGGGGTTAATGGTTAGTGTGGTGGATGTTAGTAGCAACTAAGATGTGATAAACTACTTAGAGAACTTGAATTGATATAATAAAAGTAATAATAACAACATTACCAACAATGCACCTTAGACATAATTGAGGATGATTGTCAAAAGAAGCACAAGTTGACTTGTAGGAGTTTGTCAATGAAGCATTATTCTCTGACTCAGAGGCGAAGTAAACGTAGAGCATCCCAAATTAGAGGTAGGATTGAGAATTTGGAAGACCTATTGAGCTTCATCCTGAAACCTTTGAGGAACCTTCAGTGAATCGGCCAAGCATTGGCAGATAATTCTTTCACGTTCCGTAAGGCTCAAAGAGAGAACATTCAAAAGGCTATTGCTGTTTGGGATACTTTTGGTCTTGCTTCAGGGTTTTACATTAATATGCAAAAATATGCTTTGATAAGCTATACCGAGAGCGATTTGCTTAGTTTGGGATGGAATATGTAGGTCATATAAAGAGGATGCATCACACGCCACTTGGGTTATCCGATTGGAGTTGATCTTGATTCACAGGCTTTTTTGACATGGGTTTCTGCAAGGATAAATGATAAGTTTGTGTATTGGAAATCTCAGGGTTGGCCATGCATGTTTGGCTCAAAGTTGCATAATCCATTATGATTAGTATGATATCTTTTTCCTTGCCTTTATTGCCATGGACAAGCAAATCTTTGCATCAAATACAACAACCAATTAGATTTATGCTATGGAAAAGAGCAAGAAATAAGCTAGGGCAGATGTCGATTTCTTGGGAATGCGTTCCTACTTCGAAGAGGAGCGGAGGGGTAGCCCTATTAGATGTCAGAGTACATATAGTTTCTAGGAGATGGTCTTTATTGCAAGATATGTGTATATCTCAAGAGCCATGGGTGGTAATGGCTAAGGCCCTCATAGAGGAGGTCACACTTCTGCATAGTAATACCAGGACTGATCCCAATAGGTTTGAGTGGTGGATTCACCTCTCCTTTCTCATGGAAGGAGGTGTTGGCACACACTAAATGGAAGCCTTCAGATCAGCCGATTACAGTTGATGATCTCATGGAAGGAGGTGTTGGCACACACTAAATGGAAGCCTTCAGATCAGCCGATTACAGTTGAATTCTATGGTAGGTGAGGTGTTGGCTACTCCATGACTTTTAGAGTGGCCTGACAAACTTGTTGAGCGGCCAAAATTCAATAGAATGGCTCGATTGGAACTAGTGAGAATTATGGATGCTTTGGTGCCACGTAGAGGCCGCTTATTGTCGTTTTGGAAAATCCATCAATATTTTTGGGTTCCACATGGATATGTATAGTTATGGGAGAAGGTGAGGGTAGGCCTTACACCATTTGGTGATATTCCTCAATTGAAGAATCAACAACCTTGGTGATTGGGCATTTAGAAAGCCTTAGGACACATTGTCTAGCGTAAAACAAATCAAGTGTACCATATGATGGTGGAAGATAAGTGATGGATCATTGAGAAGGCTAATAGGGTATGGAACATCAGAAAAGTAAGGGGCCTGGTGGAAGGAAGAAATCTTATAGTGCTGGTGGGCTAAGATTTCATATCAAGGGAAGATGTCCATATGGCGCATGCTAGTTGGAGGCCTACCATTGGGGGACTAGTTTGCGAAAGCGGCAGATTGCTTCTAGTAATTGTGTGTTTTGTACTACATGCTTGGAAACATGTCCACATCTTTTCATTTCATGTCCAGTGGCAAAGAAGGTCTGGGATTTCTTTTCTCGCGTATGGATTCCATTGATAGATAGGCTCGTAAAGGTTAAAGACTAGATTTTTAACAAGATTCTGAATGGGCTAGTGGGATAACCCAGAACATTCAGTTTTCTTTCATTTTTGCAGGTGGACAGGTTTGTGGCATCTCTAGTTAACTAGGAATACCATCATATTTGATGCAAAAGTGGGGATTACAGCTCACATAGGTCGTATAAAATGGCTACTATTGTGGCAAGTCTCTTCCATGCAGCGGCGGTGAGCTCATTTGGTGGAGAATGACGGCTATATATTAGATGAGGGTACTTTGAGCTACACGTGTGGTTCGGAGTAATTAGTGAGGGAAAGCTACTACATCACATGGTGTCCATGTGGCCATTTGTAAAGTAATTTTTGGTAATATATCGTCTATTATGAAAATACAAAGAGAGAGAGAGAGAGAGAGAGAGAGAGAGAGAGAGAGAGAGAGAGAGAGAGAGAGGCCTACATGATTGCCCTGAGTGCTTTCCCATTTGACTAGCTCTCCAAATCTATTTGCAGGTCTGATATGCTTCAATCTGGCTCTACAGGCTTCAATAGTTACACAACAAGTCTTTAGAGCTTCTGGTACACACAGCAAAACAAAGACTTAATAGTTGCACAATAGATATTCAAAGTTTCTTGTAATACACAACAATAGACGTGTACACGAGAGAGAGGGGAGAGAGAGAGAGAGAGAGAGAGAGAGAGAGAGAGAGAGAGAGAGAGAGAGAGAGAGAGAGAGAGAGGAACATCAGTCAAAACACATGTGTGCGTGGAAGCGGGAGTGGGGGTGAAGATGAGTGGGGGGGATGCTTGAATTTTTATTAATTCAAATTTTAAATTTACAATTTCAAAGGCTTGAAAGCACTCAAATTTCAGTGATTTTTCAAGGGTACTTTTTAGCCTTAAAAGTGTTCCTTCTTACCATGCTTTCACCCGACATAAATCATGTTCTAGCCTGCACAAGAGGATATCTATATTTGCACAATCAGCCCATAGACAATTGAATGATGCTGAAAAGAACTATACGACCACAAAAAGGGAGGGTTTGAGTATGGTTTACATCATTAAAAAGTTTCATAATTATTTATTGGTGGCAAATAAATTTATCTTTTTTGTAGATTTACCTAGTCAACAAGCCGTGTAGATTTACCTAGTCAACAAGCCGTGTAGATTTACCTAGTCAACAAGCCATGTGAGACTAGATTTACCTAGTCAACAAGCCATGTGAGACTAGATTTACCTAGTCAACAAGCCGTGTGAGACCAGAAGAATAGTGAGGTGGTTTATACTACTTCAAGAATTTAAATTTACCTAGTCAACAAGCCGTGTGAGACTAGAAGAATAGTGAGGTGGTTTATACTACTTCAAGAATTTAAATTCAGTGTAGTGGTCAGGAAAGGATCCATTCACACCACGATTGATCATATGCCAAGAATAACATCAGGAGAACCTCCCATTGGAGTTCAAGATGATATGCCAGATGCTACGTTGTTTCAATTTGGCATGATACCTCGTTGAAGCGGACCTATAGTCCAGTTTCTTACTGTTGGAATGTGTGACATGGAACAAAATAGCAAGTAAAGAATGGAATTGATAAGGGAGAGTGCACCTTACACCCTTATGTCTGGATCTCTTTACAAAAAAAGGAAAAGATGGTGTCTTATACCTATGTTTGGGGTAAGAAGACTACAAAGATATCTTGTTACAAGCACATGTGAGTATGGTTGGATGGCATTTTTTCTACCAAAGGGATAGCTTGGCAAGTTCTTTGGTTAGGATTCTAGTGGTCCACCTTATTTAAATATGCCAATGCTTTTGTAAGAGCTTGTGCAAAGTATTAAGAGCATGAACTTAAAGCAAAGAGGACATTGTTCTAGATTAGCTTGGTTTCATAATGGAGTGAGCATATAGTGAACTATTTGACAAATGGGCATGAAGATCAAAAAACAAACAAAATCCATATGCCATCTTTTGAAGTCGAGACTACAAGTTATTTCGCAGTCTTCGGACAGCTATAGGAAGACTGAGTAACGAGGCTATGTGTTTGTGAAAAGGAGTACCTATTTATCCTCGAATAGGCTCATGCGTGTGTCGTAGGGGACACTTTTCTGGAGATACAATTGCTAAACGTATTTTGTGGTCAGGATTATGGTGGCCAACCTTATTCCTAGACGCAAATGAGTTTATCAAGTATTGTGATGATTGTCAACAACAGACTATGGTCCCAAACAACCACGATCAAATGTCTCTTCGACCAATGATGGCAACAAGGGATTTTGCTAAATGGGGCATTGACTTTGTTAGACCCATTTAGTTAAATAGTCTGTTGCAACTATTATATATTCTAAATGAGTATATCTAGCTAGTGGTTTGATAGGTAGACTGCAGATTATTCCACAGTCTCCGGACATTTATAGGAGAAAGACTGAGTAATGAGGCTATGTGTTTGTGAAAAGGAGTACCTCTTTATCCTCGGAACAAGCTCATGCAGGTGTCATAGGGAACATTTTTTTGGTGATACAACTACCAAACGTATTTTGTGGTCAGGATTATGGTGGCCAACCTTAATATCCTAGATGCAAATGAGTTCAACAAGCATTGTGATGATTGTCAATATACTAAGGTCCCAAACAACCACGATCGAATGCCTCTTTGACCAATGATGGCAACATGGGATTTTGCTAAATGGGGCATTGACTTTGTTAGACCTATCAAACCACTAGCTAGATATACTCATTTAGAATATATAATAGTTGCAACAGACTATTTAACTAAATGGGTGGAAGATAAAGCCACAAGGAAGAATGATAAACATACAACTTCCAAGTTTTTGTTTAAAAACATATTCACAAGATATGGTTGTCCCATTAAGCTACTGAGAGACCAAGGGAGACACTTCCTTAATAAAGTAATTGAATTTTTGACTACTGAGTTTATGGTAGTGGATCGTAAATCATTTCCATATCACCCACAAGCTAATGGACAAGCTGAAAGCATGAACAAAACTTTGTGCATTTACAAAAATAGTCGAAACCTCTAGAACAAACCATGAATAAAAGCTAAATTCAGCTTTATGGGTTTATAGAATGGCTTATAAAACATCAATTAAAAATAAACCATTCAATTTAGCATTTTGGTTTGGATGCAATCCTTCCAATTGAATTTAGTGTCTACCCTCCTTCAATGGGTAGCCAAAGAGCTTAAGTGGATTGAACATGGAGTTATTGGACATACTAGATAAACTAGGTTGGTGCTAACCCATTCCTAGGGTTAACAAGATTTACCACCATTATCTTACATCAAGGAATTAAGTTAGATACACCAAAGGGTCATACATTCAAGATATGAAGCAATGGTGTCCAAAGCTACAACTTGGATGGGCGCCCGTAATGGTGTGACGGAATATTAATATTAATATTTTAAATATTTTTCGATAGAAAAATACCTCATCTTATTAAAATAAGTTTCCTTGAAACAGAAGTTCAGAAAGATTTTCAGAAGGTGCATTAGAAATTAAGTATAATCTGTTCAAGAGGCATTATCCTAGGGGTGAAGATTTTTTCGAAATTTTAAATTAAGGTTCCTATGGACCAATAAGATTCATCCAAATGTAGGGAGGAGATAAATGAAGAAATAAATAGAAAATTCCCTAAAAATGAGCAAATACTCACATAAGATGAAGAGTTGACTATGGACAAGGTTAATAGTTAAAAAAGAGAGATATTTAGGTGAAATGATGCATTTTTGACACCTCTGCATGGGGGAATTTCCCTCATGAAGAGGGCGCCTATTTCACATGCTTGAATGAGTTTTAAACTCCCAAATAATGAGATATTTTTATCTCTCCTCTCTCTTGTTTCAACTAGATCCAAAAAGTGACCAAAACTGACCCAAAAAATGGTCAAAATTTGACCAAACTGATTTGGAAAATTCTAGAATCAATTGGCTTGGTTAGAGGCTCACTTTCTCCTATAAATAGAAACCCTCCCCTTTGTTGAAACTTAATAGTGTTTTATGCACTATTACTCTGCTCCTCCCAAGACAAGAACTGTGAATTTATTAATAATTCACTAGTTTTTGACATTTCCCTCTTCCAAAGATTGGTGGCCACTCTTGTTACAAACAAGAGTTGAACCCTCAAACGATCAAGCCAAAGGAATGCTCCAAGAAATTATGTAAGGAGAGATTCTTGTATTTTTCTTCATTGATTTTATGTTTTTCTAATGTTTATGTTATGCCTTGATCGAAAGACTATTTCCCTCTCTCTTCTTAGAATCAACCCTTCTTTATCCTAGTTAAGTGAAATTTGTTGGAATTAAACTTTTTATAATGTTTTCTCTTTTATAAGTGAATTTTGATTAGTATAGATTACTTTAAATCAATTAGAGTAAATTTTTAAGACAAAATCAAGTTGGAAAATTTGAAAAATGGTCAGCCATACAAAGGAGGTTATGGAAAAATTTTTGGAAATAAGAATTATGTTTTATTATGCTAAAAGAGTAATTCCTATCAATTCTATACTCTAAAAGTGTCATTTTCATGCATAAAAGATGCATATTGATTATTATTATTTTTATGCATAAAGAAATAATTTTCTTTTATTATGAAAAGTGTTTCTTTCATCAAAATAGATTTTTATGCACAAAGGAATAATTTTCTTTTATTATGAAAAGTGTTTCTTTCATCAAAATAGATTTTTATGCACAAAGGAATAATTTTCTTTTATTATGAAAGTGTTACCTTCATCAAAATGGATTTTTAGATATAAAAGATTATGTTTTTATTATAAAAGTGTTACTTTTATCATATTTGATTTTCATGCATAAAAATTTGCATAAAAGATTATTTTTCATTATAAAAGTGTTACTTTTGTCATATTTGATTTTTATGCATAAGAGGATGCATAAAAGAAATTTATTTTATTATAAAAGTGTTACTTTTATCATATTTGATTTTCATGCATACGAGTATGCATAAAAGATTATTATTTTTATTATAAAAGTGTTACTTTTATCATATTTAATTTTCATGCATAGAAGTATGCATAAAAGATTTTTTTTATTATAAAAGTGTTACTTTTATCATATTTGATTTTCATGCATAGAAGTATGCATAAAAGATTATTATTTTTATTATAAAAGTGTTACTTTTATCATATTTGATTTTCATGCATAGAAGTATGCATAAAAGATTATTTTTTATTATAAAAGTGTTACTTTTATCATATTTGATTTTCATGCATAGAAGTATGCATAAAAGATTAATTTTTATTATAAAAGTGTTACTTTTATCATATTTGATTTTATGCATAAATTAGATGCATAAAAGAAATTATTTTATATTAAAAGAGTGATTTTCATCATAAATGATTTGTATGCATAAACATATGCATAAAAGATATTTTTTTATATTAAAAGTGTGATTTTCATCATAAATGGATTTTATGCATAAATTAGATGCATAAGAGAAATTATTTTATATTAAAAGAGTGATTTTCATCATAAATGATTTGAATGAATGAGGATGTGAAAATGGATGTATGAATGTGAATGTGGATGTGGGTGTATAATGTGGATATGGATGTATGAAAGTGGAATGTGGATATGGATGTATGGATGTGAATGGATGTATAAATGTGAATGTGAATGTGGATATGGATGTGAATGTGAATGGATGTATAAATGTGAATGTGAATGGATGTATAAATGTGAATGTGAATGTGGATATGGATGTGAATGTGAATGGATGTATAAATGTGAATGTGAATGTGGATGTATGAATGTGAATGTGAATGTGGATGTATGAATGTGGATATGGATGTGGATGTATAAATGTGAATGTGAAAATGGATGTATGGATGTAGATGTACGAATGTGGATGTGTATGTGAAATAATGAATGCAAATATGAATGTGAATGGATATGAAGTCGATATGAGCGCATGGATGAGATAAGATGTCATGTGAATCAGAATGTGAATGAATAATATAAGATCTGAACGAATGAGATGTAATGAGAAATGGATGTGATGAGACGTAATGTAAATTAAGAAAGATAGGAATGGATGTTATGTGAAGTGAATGAATATGATGTGATGGGATGGAAAATGATGTATCTGGTCAAGAATGGATACACATATGAATTGGATTTGGATTAAGTAATGTGGATTGATGAGGGATAATATGGAAAGATGAGAGTTCATTATAGAAACTGTAATTGTAAACTGTTTGTAAATGACTGTTTTATGTCAAGAATGCTGCTAGAGAAGCATTTTGACCGTCTTGTGATTAAGGTCGTGGAGACCTAACTGTTAAAGTTGCAACTGCTGATGGAGAGTCAATGGAGGACGTCTCGCGTAGCAAGGTCAGCCTCGGTTCGATTTAAATGGTGAGCTTCCGGTACAGTGGATGAGGGACCAAGGAAGCGGCCTATGAGTGAAGCGTTAGGTGACCTGCAAAGGATCCTAGAGGGTGCTGACCATATGGTGCTCGAGCTCTGGGTCGCCGAAGATACCCACACGTGCGTCGTGGAAGATATTGGAATAAGGAGTAAGAGTTGTTTTCTGAAACCGGGCATGGACTTGGTTGATTGACCTTGCTCGTCCTCAACGGATGAGTCCATGGCTCTTTTGTATGGATCTGTTGGTTGATCTTGCTGATCTTCCACGGAGATTCCATTTTGTTATGTGAATATATTGCCGGTTACTATGAGCTAGGAACTATCGAAAAGGCCCCTGAGTGAACAGGTGAACAGGTGGTGAGCGTTCTGGTTGCCAATGATGCCATAAGTACACCGATGAATGAAATTGGAAATATGGATTCAACCAGAGATTTTGAGGATTGTGATCAGTGACATAATGGTTTCATTAAAGGATTGTTTTAAAGTTAGTTGATGCTAAGAAAAAGGCAATTTCATATTGGGTGTGTAAGTGGTGTGACTAGTTTTATGTTTGCATGAACTTCCGGCTAGGGGGCTTGGGAACTCTTTTCCCCGGTACCCGGGACAAAACCTAACCAAATTGTAAATTGGAGCCCATCACTACAGTGGTTGGCGGTTGGCTAACCCATGGGACTGGATGGGGTTAGGCTGGACTGATGGATCCGTAAATCGAGACTCAATTTTCTTTTAGTTCGATAGATGAAGTAAATCCCGGACAAAAATTATTCTATGGAAAAAGGATCAACGGTTGTGCCTCTCGATGAGGAAAAAAGTGTTGGTCTCTATGATCTAATTGCAATCTGTCCCTTGAATCTGACTATGGAACTTACAAGTTCGGTCAGATCAGTTTAGTTTAGTAAGGCTTTTGACTACGTTAGGGAAAAGCTATTCTGGTGGAATCGTCGTGCTTTCCGGGCGCAGGTGAAGTTTTTTCCAAGTTCGGTTTGGAAGAATCGAGGAATTAGTCACCTGTCCTGATATCCGTGGGCGAGGCCTCGAGTGTGGGACCTTGCCCCACACAAGATGTGCTACTTTCGCTGTTAGCACCCCGAATCCGTTGCGCAGTGGTAGGGACAGGGATCTTACAGTTGGTATCAAAGCTATTTGGCTAATGAGGATCAACCAAGAAGCCAAATATGTCAAAAATTTATCAAGAGGCACTAAAAGGTTGTAATTGTGTGCTAAAATTCATACAATTTGATATTCAAACTGAAATTCGTAATTTGGTAATTCGGTCTTCAAGTGGAAGTACCGCAATTGTATGGAATCCCTGACTTCCTTGAGGCCTAGACATGATAGTATTTACCTTATATTTCCAAGGACCATGACTACCCATATATACCGAGGGTATAACTGCAGCTCTTTACTGGCTGTATATATGAGTAAATCTAAGACTTGAAATTATAAGCATTAATGCTATCCAGTTGATGAATTCGAATGTGGTTGATATGATTTTTAAATTCTGGTTGAGAACTGATGAGTTGATTTGGATTCTGATTAAAAAATTATGATCCCTGAAAATTGGTTTTGAAATGTAATAAGCTGAGCAAAATCGCAATGAGGATGAATGGGACGAGTCCCTGTGATAGTGTTCGTAGCTAGAATGAAGTTAATGACTTCAGCCAATCACTATCAGATTAGTGGATTGTGCTGCCAGATTACTACTGTTAACTTTTGATCAGTGGATCAAGTTAGGGGATGATAAAAATCTGAAAAATTGAAATCCTCATGGAGGACTGTTCAGATGGAAAAATTTAGTCTAATGGACCATTACTGTGTTAAAGATATGAATGAGATATTCTGAATGAATTATTAACTGATAATGCGTTCTATAAGAGTATCTTTATCCCTTGATTCTGTGGGGAATCGACCTATTTAGAGAACCCCGGAATCAGTTGAATCAAAATTCAGATTGAATCATAAATAAAGAGACTTAACAAGAATTTTCATATTGTTAGGAACATGGATCGAGGTCGTCGTGGTAGGAATGTTAACCCCCAACTTGATGAAGAAGAGCTCGACCAGGATGTTCATAAAACTCTTCATAGTTTGCAGCCTGGACCTTTCAAGGGTGAAGGGGAAAACTTGGGCGAGACTGTGGAGAAGTGGATCGAATCAATAAAAGAATACTTCGATGTCACCGGGTATAATGAGAAGAGCAAAATGGCTCTTGCAAGGCTAAAGATAGTGGAGACAGCTAGAGTGGCATGGAGAAACCACTGCGAGAGAAACCATCTCGACCGCCGAAATACCCAAACCTGGACTGATCTCAAGGCTTACCTCAGAAAGAGATTTTGTCTCCCAGGCTTTCTTAAAATTAAGATGAATGAGTTCTTGGAACTAAAACAGGAAACCCGAAAAACTGAAGAGTACCATCAGGCTTTTGCCCTTCTCCTTAAATATTCCCCTCAATTGGATGAAGAGCAGTTGATGGGGCCAGGTTCATTTGGGGAATGAACGAGCCATTAGATACTTTAGTCAAGAATGCCAAACCTATTTCCATGGCCGAAGCAGTTCGAATGGCGAAGGATTTCACCAAAGCCTTTGATGTCAAAGTCCCGCCAAAACCAGCACCATCACCTTTTAAAAGGTTTTTATTCCCAGAAGATGATTCCAACCTTCCTCCACCTAAGAGATATCAGGGTCAAACCCAGGATATGGGAAGTTCAAAAATGGAAGAAATGTCCTTTTCCCGAATCTCAATTCCCTGCATTTCAACTTCTTCAGAAGTTCCACCCTTGAACAAGAGAGTGAAATGCTATAACTGTCAAGGATTTGGACATCGCAGTATGGATTGCCCAACTCCTTTTGGATCAAGGTTTTCAGGGCAGGGAAATCAGGGATCAAGATTCCAGACTCCAGCCCCTTCCGTCCAGAGTAATCACGGTTCTATCTGCCAAAATCAGGGAAATCCCAGAGGTAGACCCTCTATCCAACCTACAATTTCACACCAAAGTAATGGTCCCAAATCGGCCGTCCACTTCCAAAGCAGTAACGCTGGAAGTGATTGAAGAAGAAGAAGAAGATGATAAAGATCATACTCCACCTGCGAGATGAGGACATCTCGCGTTTTTTAAGTGGGGTAGAATATAAGATTCCTCCCCTTAGCCCTCATGATGTCCAGTATCTTCCCCTGTAATTCATTCCCCTCTTCACAAATATAAAGATCTTGTTTTGGCCTAGAGAGAGAAAATATTCTAGAGAGATAATATTCATATTTTAAATATTTTTTGATAGAAAAATAACTCATCTTATTAAAATAAGTTTCCCTGAAATAGAAGTTCAAAAAGTTTTTCAAAAGGTGCATTAGAAATTAAGTATAATCTGTTCAAAGAGGCATTATCCTGGGAGTGAAGATTTTTTCAAAATTTTAAATTAAGGTTCCTATGGACCAATAAGATTCATCCAAATGTAGGGAGGAGATAAATGAAGAAATAAAAGGAAAATCCCCCAAAAATGAGTAAATACTCACATAAGATGAAGAGTTCAAGCTTAATAGTTAAAAAAGAGAGATATTTAGGTGAAATGATGCATTTTTGACACCTCTGCATGGGGGAATTCCCCTCATGAAGAGGGCGCCTATTTCACATGCTTGAATGAGTTTTGAACTCCTAAATAATGAGATATTTTTATCTCTCCTCTCTCTTGTTTCAACTAGATTCAAAAAGTGACCAAAACTGACCCAAAAATGGTCAAAAATTGACCAAACTGATCTGGAAAATTCTACAATAAGTTGGCTTGGTTAGAGGCTCACTTTTTCCTATAAATAGAAGCCCTCCCCTTTGCTCCCCCTTTGTCAAAACTTAATAGTGTTTTATGCACTGTTACTATGCTCCTCCCAAGCCAAGAACTGTGAATTTATTAATAATTCACTAGTTTTTGACATTTCCCTCTTCCAAAGATTGGTGGCCACTCTTGTTACAAACAAGAGTTGAACCCTCAAACCATCAAGCCAAAGGAAAGCTCCAAGAAATTATGTAAGTAGAGATTCTTGTATTTTTCTTTATTGATTTTATGTTTTTCTAATGTTTATGATTGTTTGAAGTGATAAATGGATGTTATGCCTTGATCGAAAGGCTTTTCCCCTCTCTCTTCTTAGAATCAACCCTTCTTTATCCTAGTTAAGTGAAATTTGTTGAAAGTAAACTTTTTATAATGTTTTCTCTTTTATAAGTGAATTTTGATTAGTATAGATTACTTTAAATCAATTAGAGTAAATTTTTAAGACAAAATCAAGTTGGAAAATTTGAAAAATGGTCAGCCATACAAAGGAGGTTATGGTAAATTTTTTGAAAATAAGAATTATCTTTTATTATGCTAAAAGAGTAATTCCTATCAATTCTATACTCTAAAAGTGTCATTTTTATGCATAAAAGATGCATATTGATTATTATTATTTTTATGCATAAAGAAATAATTTTTTTTTATTATGAAAAGTGTTTCTTTCATCAAAATAGATTTTTATGCACAAAGGAATAATTTTCTTTTATTATGAAAAGTGTTTCTTTCATCAAAATAGATTTTTATGCACAAAGGAATAATTTTCTTTTATTATGAAAGTGTTACTTTCATCAAAATGGATTTTTAGGTATAAAAGATTATGTTTTTATTATAAAAGTGTTACTTTTATCATATTTGATTTTCATGCATAAAAGTATGCATAAAAGATTATTTTTCATTATAAAAGTGTTACTTTTGTCATATTTGATTTTTATGCATAAGAGGATGCATAAAAGAAATTTATTTTATTATAAAAGTGTTACTTTTATCATATTTGATTTTCATGCATAGGAGTATGCAGAAAAGATTATTATTTTTATTATAAAAGTGTTACTTTTATCATATTTGATTTTCATGCATAGAAGTATGCATAAAAGATTATATTTTTATTATAAAAGTGTTACTTTTATCATATTTGATTTTCATGCATAGAAGTATGCATAAAAGATTATATTTTTATTATAAAAGTGTTACTTTTATCATATTTGATTTTCATGCATAGAAGTATGCATAAAAGATTATTTTTTATTATAAAAGTGTTACTTTTATCATATTTGATTTTCATGCATAGAAGTATGCATAAAATATTAATTTTTACTATAAAAGCGTTACTTTTATCATATTTGATTTTATGCATAAATTAGATGCATAAAAGAAATTATTTTATATTAAAAGAGTGATTTTCATCATAAATGATTTGTATGCATAAACATATGCATAAAAGATATTTTTTATATTAAAAGTGTGATTTTTATCATAAATGGATTTTATGCATAAATTAGATGCATAAGAGAAATTCTTCTATTCTAAAAGTGTAATTCCTACTAAATTGAATTTATGCATGGAAAGATGCATAAAGAATTTATTTTTAATCCAAAAGTGTTATTCTCATCAATTTTGATTTTATGCATAGAAAGATGCATAAAGAAATCTATTTTTAGTTCAAAAGAGTTATTTTCATCAATTTTGATTTTAGGCATAAGAAGAAGCATAAAAGATTGAATTTTAAATTCAAAAGAGTCATTCTCGTTTAAAGTGAAATTTTGCATAGGAAGATGCATAAAAGACTGACTTTTATTTCGAAAGTGTTATTCTCCTTAAAATGGAATCTATGCATAAATAGATGCGTAAAGAAATCTTATATCAAAAATAAGAATTCTCTTGTATTCTATAAATAGATATGAGGATGTGAAATAAATCAGATAGATGAAAATGAACGAAGAATGGATGTAGATATGAATGTGGATGAGTGGATGTAGATGTGAATATGGATGTATGAATGTGAATGTGGATGTGTGGATGTGGAAATGGAAGTGTGGATGCATGGATGTAGATGGAATGTGGATGTATGAATGTGGATGTATGGATGTGGATGTGGATGTGGATGTGGAATGTATGAATGTGGATGTGGATGTATGGATGTAGATGCGGATGTGGATGAATGAATGAGGATGTGAAAATGAATGTATGAATGTGAATGTGGATGTGGGTGTATGAATGTGGAATGTGGATATGGATGTATGAAAGTGGAATGTGGATATGGATGTATGGATGTGAATGTGAATGGATGTATGAATGTGAATGTGAATGTGGATGTGGATGTGGATGTGGATGTGTGAATGTGAATGTGAATGTGGATGTGGATGTGGATGTATAAATGTGAATGTGAAAATGGATGTATGGATGTAGATGTACGGATGTGGATGTGTATGTGGAATAATGAATGCAAATATGAATGTGAATGGATATGAAGTCGATATGAGCGAATGGATGAGATGAGATATCATGTGAATCAGAATGTGAATGAATAATATAAGATTTGAACGAATGAGATGTGATGAGAAATGGATGTGATGAGAAATGGATGTGATGAGATGTAATGTAAATTAAGAAAGATAGGAATGGATGTTATGTGAAGTGAATGAATCTGATGTGATGGGATGGAAAATGATGTATCTGGTCAAGAATGGATACACATATGAATTGGATTTGGATTAAGTAATGTGGATTGATGAGGGATAAATGAGAGATAATGTGGAAAGATGAGAGTTCGTGGAGACCTAACTGTTAAAGTTGCAACTACTGAGACGGAGAGTCAATGGAGGACGTCTCGCATAGCAAGGTCGGCCAAGATCTTGACCAGCCTCGGTTCGATTTAAATGGTGAGCTTCCGGTACGGTGGATAAGGGACCAAGGAAGCGGCCTATGAGTGAAGCGCTAGGTGACCTGCGAAGGATCCTAGAGGGTGCTGACCATACGGTGCTCGGGCTTTGGGTCGCCGAAGATACCCACACGTGCGTCGTGGAAGATATTGGAATAAGGAGTAAGAGTTGTTTTCTGAAACCGGGCATGGCTCTGGTTGATTGACCTTGACGGATGAGTCCATGGCTCTTTTGTATGGATCTGTTGGTTGATCTTGCTGATCTTCCATGGAGATTCCACTCAGATTCCATTTTGTTATGTGAATATATTACCGGTTACTATGAGCTAGGAACTATCGAAAAGGCCCCTGAGTGAACAGGTGGTGAGCGTTCTGGTTGCCAATGATGCCATAAGTACACCGATGAATGAATGATTGGAAATATGGATTCAACCAGAGATTTTGAGGATTGTGAAAGGTGACATAATGGTTTCATTAAAGGATTGTTTTAAAGTTAGTTGATGCTAAGAAAAAGGCAATTTCATATTGGGTGTGTAAGTGGTGTGACTAGTTTTATGTTTGCATGAACTTCCAGCTAGGGGGCCTGGGAACTCTTTTTCCCGGTACCCTGGACAAAACCTAACCAAATTCTAAATTGGATCCCATCACTACAGTGGTTGGGCAGTTGGCTAACCCATGGGACTGGATGGGATTAGGCTGGATTGATAGATCCATAAATCGAGACAATTTCTGTTTAGTTCGATAGATGAAGTAAATCCCGGACAAGGATCAACGGCTGTGCCTCTCGATTAGGAAAAAAGCATTGGTCTCTATGATCCAAGTGCAATCTGTCCCTTGAATCTGACTATGGAACTTACGAGTTCGTCGATCAGATCAGTTCAGTTTAGTAAGGCTTTTGACTACGTTAGGGAAAAGCTATCCTGGTGGAATCGCCGTGCTTTCCGGGGCAAGTGAAGTTTTTTCCAAGTTCAGTTTGGAAGAATCGAGGAATTAGTCATCTATCCGGATATCCGTGAACGAGGCCCCGAGTGTGGGACCCTGCCCCACGCAAGATGTGCTACTTCCGCTGCTAGCACCCCGAATCCGTTGCGCGATGGAGACAGGGATCTTACACTCATAATACAAGATACTCTTTCATTGTGCAATTGAGTCTTGCTCTTCCTAATCCTCTTGATAATCTCTCTCCCTAATGCATGCTAGTGAGTGTGTGTGAATGAAGTGAGGTGTGAATACTTATAGCCATGTATATAAGTGAATATCTCTCATAATACAAGATACTCTCGGCCACAATTTGAGTGAGTGTGAATACTTATAGCCATGTATATAAGTGAATATCTCTCATAATACAAGATACTCTCGGCCACAATTTGAGTGAGTGTGAATACTTATAGCCATGTATATAAGTGAATATCTCTCATAATAACTCAAATTTAGGAATTTCGAGAAATATGCACAATTTTGGGACAATTCTTTGTTTGTTGTTAGATCCAATACAATGTTTACTGTGCGATATGCAAGATTTATTATTGGATGTTCTCAACAAGCATTTGAATACAATGTTTACTGTTCTCAACAAGCATTTGAATAATGAGATATGATTTATGTACTATTGTACATTTGTAATAACAAGTATATATGATGTTGGTGGGATGTAAATTTGCCTGCACACACACATGCATATGCACACCAAGAATTAAGTTTGTTTATATCACATAGCCTCCAGTTGATCATCAAACACAAAAACTTTAACAATGAAAGGATATTCAATGTAACTTTAAGTTGTAAGAAAGACTAGGTGATAGAATTAAAAAGATCACCATTTGTATTGAATCAAAATTCTTGAACAATGGGTGAACCATAAATCTAATAGCTTAAGAAAGTCTTACAATCTGAATAAATCTAATAGCTTAAGAAAGTCTTACAATCTGAATAATGATTGAACTATGAGTTTGGTAGCTTCATACAACATTGCTAAAAGATTATGAAGCTAGTTGCGCATGTGCTAACAAATCATTCTTGCTCAACTGCACTGATGTGTGATGGTGCCTCACTTTCATGTTGATTCAATTGATTCTGTTTGGCCTTGAGTATTATAGCCTTTGGAATCTTGATTTTCTCTGGAAGTCGTCCACCCTTGGGCTTCCATGCCCAAATGATGCAGCTAGTGTCTTCCCAATGCTGAGGATCATTTCTGTTCTCTCGCAATACTTGTTTCAGCAATCCTTATAACCTCCACATCACTTGCATTCTTCTTCTTTGAAATTGGTGCCCAATATTGTATCTGAACTTGTAGATAGTTTATCGAGTTGTTGTTTTGATCAACATCACTTGTTGTCACTCCCAACCATATTGGGTAATTTGCATCACAAGGTTGTACAAGCACAAAATCTCCTTTAGACACATCAAGAGTCGGGTTGAACTCTTCAGTAGGTCTATTGCGCATTGGACCACAATACATTAGGAAGTGAATGGGGTCTTCTTGGGCCCTTTAATTTGCCCAAGCCTAATCAAGGTGATTAAGGAATAGCCAAATGGGGGGTTGCCATGTGGACTGAAATGTTGGGTTTTTAAGAAAGGTGTAAGAGTGGTCAAAAGGTGCACTTTTTCCCCAAAAAAGGGGGAGGGGGTAATTTTACAATTTTCGGACCTCCATAACTTCTACATACAAGCTCCGATTTGAGCGGAGATTATAGATCCGTGATCTACGCATCAAGAGCTTTCCATAGATATGTTACATGATATGGTTTTATCCGCTAGATTTTAAATTCCATTTTTCCCCCAAAATTCAAATTCGAATAAAGTAGCCGTTTTGAAGCGTCTAATTAGAAAACGTTTCTTCTTAAGAGAAAAGGTTTGACTCCCTTAAACTGCCAAATAAAAGGGCCCAAGAAGCCTTCCACCATTGAGATCCTAATGATGGTCCTCATTTACATCAAACCTTTCATCTACATCATCCTCCAAGAGGCTCAGCTTTTTCACATACACTCCTTGGCCAAAAGTCATGAAATCCAATGTCTTCCCTTGCATTAGGGGTTTGCATGTTTAGCATAAGATTCTCCCAATAGGCATAATCACTTTGGTCTCCTTTCTCTTGCAAGTGCTCTTTCCACCAATTGACATGTTTTTTTAAGCCCTCCACAACCTCTCATTTTCCTTAACATACTCAAAGGATGGCAATACTTTTGGAAAGCCTTCAGGAAGCTTGGGTCCTCTCTGGTCATTTCTCTTCCATAACTCTATACCGCTTTCTGGTAACCAATCAACATTTTTGGGGTGTACTTTGTATTGCATCAAAGGTATTCCATCACTCATATAAAACCTGAATTGCAATGGCTTTGAATGTCCAATCAAGCTATTGGCTCCATCATGTAAGCATCCCTTGATAAAGCCTTTGAAGTCTGCCACCTTTTGTAGGAGGAAGGGTGCTGGATGCATGCTAACACACTCATTATCTTCATTAAATGTGGAAATATGAAAATGGTTTGTTTCCTCAACTTCTTAGAGAAGCGACTAAACAATGCATCAATATCTTCATGAGTATGACCAACCATAAGAAAACCAAGCTGCACCATGTCAAACACTCCTTGTGCAACCAATAGGGATAGATAGGCAAATACATAACGATTCTTATTTTCAGAACCACAATTGTCAAGTTGCAACAACAATGTCCTTGGCAATCTCTTGAAAAATGTCCTTGAATTTGATGGCATTATACTTGAGGCATTGACATTGCCCCTATCCTGCACATGTGTGTTAGTATGAAAGACTGACTGCATATGTAAAGAACAATTTCCCTCTGTATCCACATTTGTTTCTACATGTGTCTCTGCATCTGCATCCTCAATGCTCTGCTTGCAATCTCTGCTTCTTGCAATATGCGTTTCTCTCCTTTAGCACTTCCATATGAAAGACTGACTGCATATGTGAAGAAAAATTTCCCTCTGTATCCACATTTGTTTCTACATGTGTCTCTGCATCTGCATCCTCAATGCTCTGCTTTGCAATATGCGTTTCTCTCCTTTAGCACTTCCATATGATGATACAGGGCCATAGTAGACAAAACACAATCAAAAAGATCTGTTCGTGGTTCTGCATCAGTTTTGTGGTATGGCAATCTTGCCCTGGTCCATCTTATCATGTATAATACACATATACCTGTTTGGATTCATTTCGGAAGAGCTCCTCCAAGCATAGTATAGATTTTTACAACTCATTTGCTGCAACATGTGTGCCCTTCTTTGTGCCATGTATCTAACACGCTCCTCTTGATTTTTTGTTGATTCCAACTTGACCTTGATTGCCATACAAATGTCGCATTTTGAGAAGGTGCTGGTTTTTGATAAACTAACTGTCTTGAACTCTGTGTTCCACAATCTTGAGAATGATGGTTGTGATAGTGGCCGGTATTCGAATGAGACAAGTGTGTCATTCACTTCACGCAATATGCCCATCTATTTGTACATTGCTGGTAGAACACGTTGGGTCTCGTGGGCTCCATGCATAGTTGTCCTTGACCTATGTGGCATTTGATCGGCATTATTATCTATGAAGCCCTGTATGATTGATTTTGCCATCTCAACATGTGTCATGCCCTTCCGTATTATCCCACTATTGCCATGACTGACATTACATGCACCATTTAAGAACTTCTTTCTGAGCCTATAGTACCCTATGGACATAGCTCCTTTTCTTATTTGTCCCTTCAATGATATCATAGTCAGTGATCATGGCATCATGGTGTCTGTCATCAGAACTATCGCCATCATTGCCCTCTACATCATCATCCTCTTTTTCATCACTTGAATACCCTCATCAATAGAAGAAGATTCTGTGTCACTAATGGTTCACCATTCTCAAATGTGAGTTGCCTGATCGGCCAACTAACCAAATTTAGACCTGAAACACAAGCCTTCTATAATGACACCCAAGCTACTCTCCCCTAGTTCTCTACAATTTATAGCCTCGTATGGGTGGACCAGCAATACTACTTCATTGCCAAGTTTTGTAGATCTGTTGTCATCCCACAGGATGACACTTTTTTCTTTCCAGCTCTCCCTATCTATAAAGTGATCTTCTTGATCAACAAAAAGTTCTGCAAAATTATCCTCTTTGGTATTAGTAATGTCTTTGTCCATAACAAGGTTGACCAATGGCCATTTGATGATGCTTCCAACTGCTTGAGACATTGTTCTTGCATGCATTGTGGCAAATGGAATGAGAAATGTGTCATCAAAGCTGAACATGTATTGCTGCACATGTCTCACCAATGAATTGAAAACCACATGTTTAATGGAATGAATAACCCCGCGTGCCTTCCTTGCTGCAGAACCATCAATGAGAAACACTGAAGCACTTTGTTTAGACCCTCCAATCCCTGAGAAAATGAAGATCTCAATAAGAAAGATTGAAGCGATGTTTTTACGGTAGTACACAAAACTATAAATGTAATTCAATCTCAACATGAGTTTAGGCTCCAACCAAAGTTTGAATCTCACCTATCAATGCTAGTTTGCTAGTTTGCTAGGAGGCTAGGCTCCATCTAAAGCTTGAGCCTTGCCTGCATATGCTAGCTTGTTAGATGGAGGCTTCATGAGCCTCACCATCATATGTTAGTTTGTTAGGAGGCTCCAGTTAAAGTTATCATCCTCACTTGCATAATATATTAGTTTGCATATGTTAGCTAGAAGAGTAGGCTCCTCCAACAAAAGTTTGAGCCTCACCCATGGATGCTAGTTCACTTCTAGGAAGCTGAAAGTAAAGTTGTAAGAAGCTGAAAGTATATTTGGGTGTATGGGGAAAGAGGGAAGAAAAGAAGAAATCTCAAGCTCAAGCTCAAGGCTCAAACTTGAGTTTGAGCCTTGTCTATTACACAAGCAAGTAGGAATAGAGAGGGAAGCTAGAATAATCCCAGAGAACAAGTGGGGTGTGGGTGAAGAAGGGTATATAAACAAAAGTGAAACTAACTATAATCAAAAGACCTGGGGCCTGGGGCCTGGGCCTGGGCTTGGGCTTGCGGAATGAAATCGAAATCGCTTGCGCCTGCGCCCGCCCCCCCCCATTGATTGTCTATATCAATTGATAAGAAATTCTGCCATTGCCATCAAAGCTTGGGCTTGGGGAATGAAATCGAAATTTCTTTCTACATGACGGCGTCGGTGCCCGCGCCCCCATTGATTGTCTATAATTGACAAGAAATTCCGCCATCGCCATCAAGAAGTTCTGCCATCACCCCCCCTTCTCTCTCTCGCCGAGCCGCCCCCCGCCCCCCCTCTCCTCTCTCTCGCACCCCGCCATCGCCCCCTGTCCTCTCTCTCGTAGCCTCTCCCATCGCCCCCTGTCCTCTCTCTCGTAGCCTCTCCCATCGCCCCCTCTCCTCTCTCTCGCAGCCTCTCCCCTCTCCTCTCTCTCGCAGCGCCAGCCCCTCTCCCCTCTCTGCCCCCTCTCTCGCAGCGCCAGCCGCTCCCCCCTCTCCTCTCTCTGCCCCCTCCCCCCTCTCCTCTCTCTGCCATCACCCTCTCCCCTCTCTCTCGCAGCGCCAGCCCCCCTCCCCCCTCTCCTCTCTCTCGCACCCTACCATCGCCCCCCCTCTCCTCTCTCTCGCAGAGCCGCCCCGCCCCCCCTCTCCTCTCTCTCGCACCCCGCCATCGCCCCCTCTCCTCTCTCTCGTAGCCTCTCCCATCACCCCCTCTCCTCTCTCTCGCAGTGCTAGCGCCTCCCCCCTCTCCTCTCTCTCGCAGCGCCAGCCCCTCTCCCCTCTCTCACAGCGCCAGCCCCTCTCCTCTCTCTCCAGCGCCAACCCCTCCCCCCTCCTCTCTCTCGCAGCGCCACCCCCCCCCCCTCTCCTCTCTCTCGCACCCTGCCATCGCCCCCCCCTCTCCTCTCTCTCGCAGTGCCAGCTCCAGTCCCCTCTCCTCTCTCTCGCACCCCCCCTCTCCTCTCTCTCGCAGCGCCAGTCCCCTCTCTCGCACCTCACCCCCCCTCTCCTCTCCTCTCTCTCGCACCCAGCCCTCTCTCTCTCTCTCTCTCTCACCGCCGCAATGCCCGCCCAGCCGCCCCCTCGCTCGCAGCGCCCTGCCCCACCCCCCCTCTCTCCCTCTGCAGCGCCCACCCAGCCGCCGCCGCCCCCTCTCCATTTGAAATTTGAATTTCAAATTTCTCCCCTCTCTCCCTCTGCAGCGCCCCCCCCCCCCCCCTCTCCATTTGTTGAAATTTGAATTTCAAATTTCCCCCCTCTCCATTTAAAATTTGAATTTCAAATTTTTCCCAAATTCAAATTTGAATTTTAAATTCCCCCCCGCTCTGCGCCCGTGCCCCAATTTTGAATTTCCCCCCACCTGCTGGCGCCCGACTTTAAAATTCCATTTCAGCCCTGCGTTTCAAACAGGTTCTTTTCCTCCCGCAATCGACATGTCTGCGTTGGTTCCGACCTCTGTTTCCTACAAAACCATCATGCCCATACGCCATCGGATACTTCAAGCATCCGTCACATCTGTGCGACATGGGAGACTTTCGTGCGCCCATCTACGTTTGGTGTGTTCCCTCATCTAATTGAATACAAGTAAGTCCTTCTTTAATTGATTGTCTATATCAATATAAACGCTTACTTGATTGTACGCTAAGTGTGCCATTTGTCAATCATTGCTCGTCGTAGATTGCACTTCTTGCTGCTCTCTTTTGTATCTTCACATATGTCAAGAATCTGTAGTAAAACTGATCTTTGTGCACATTATATAATCTAAATGACAAGGGTTCCCTATATAAACATGGTATATGTGTCACATATCTGAGTGCACAACTTGGATATAGACTCCACCTTAAGTTCGAGTCTTCCTCCATTCGCCCCCTACATAGAACTTATGTGTTAACACAGATTGAGTCTTTATTCTCCATGTTAGTGCACCCCGGCCTTAAGACTCAAACTTGAGTTTGAGCCTTTGCTCTCCATGCTAGTGCACCCCGGCCTTAAGGCTCGAACTTGAGTTTGAGCCTTTGCTCCTTTGCTCTCCATGCTAGTGCACCCCGGCCGTAATGCTCAAACTTCAGATTGAGCCTTCGTTCTCTATGCTAGTGCACCCCGACCTTAAGGCTCGAACTTGAGTTTGAGCCTTTGCTCTCCATGCTAGTACACCCCGGTCTTAAGGCTCGAACTTGAGTTTGAGCCTTTGCTCTCCATGCTAGTGCACCCCAGCCCCTTAAGGCTCGAACTTCAGATTGAGCCTTTGTTCTCCATGCTAGTGTACCCCGGCCTTAAGGCTCGAACTTGAGTTGGAGCCTTTGCTCTCGATGCTAGTGTACACCAACCTTAAGGCTCGAACATCAGATTGAACCTCCCCTACATGGAACTTTGTTAAGGCTCATTCTCCATGCTTAACTTTACATGGAACTTGGCCTTAAGGCTCCAACTTAAGTTGGAGCCTTGCCTATCTATGCTAGCGTATCCCTGGCATATGAGTGCACAACTTGGATCTAGGCTCCATCTTAAGTTCGAGCCTCTCCTACATAAAACTTAGCCTAAAGGCTCAAACTCGAGCTTGAGCCTTGTCTCTATATGCTGGTGTACCCCTATCATATGAGTGCACAACTTGGATCTAGGCTCTAGCTTAAGTTCGGATTTTCCCTATATGGAACTTGGCCTTAAGGCTCCAATATACTAGTGTACCCCTGGCCTATGAGTGCACAACTTGGATCTAGACTCTAGCTTAAGTTCAAGCCTCCCATACATGGAACTTCTCCTTAAGGCTTAAATTTGAGTTTGAGCCTTGCCTCTCTATGCTAGCGTACCCCATATGAGTGCACAACTTAGATCTAGGCTCCCCAGCTTAAGTCGAGCTTCTGTATAGATTAAGTAAATGCAAGTGAGACCCCCGCTATTCAAGGAAACTAAGTGAAGCATCAATAATTGTAGCATGCATTAAGTTTCTTAAGTTTGATAGGTTTTGATTTGATATGTAGCATTTAAATCAAATTTTTTCTAAGGTTTTGAAACTTTTTTTGTGCTTCACAGGAATGGAAGCTAGCAAAGCGCCGCTACCTCGCAACCACATAATGGACCAATCTTTACTCTGGATGCTCTCGAAACAACAACTCAAGCTAAAAGTGTCACTCCTAGAATTAAGGTGGATAAAACCTTTGAATTGAGTAACCAAGAAGGAGTAAAATGGTTTGTGGATAGCTACGATGCTAGTGCAAACTTCAAAGGAGTCCTCCATTTGTTTCTGTCTCAAGGTGATACATTATATGGAGATATGGGGATTGTGGTAGGTGCTAAGGATGATGTGGATGCAAGAGCAAACCCATGCTTCACATGCAATATATTGCCAGAAGGAGAAACCACAAAAGCAAATAAGTTTTGCTTATCATTGGACACTTTTCACCCAGCAGACATGACTGGCAGTAAACTAGGAAAGGACAATTCTATTGTAAAGCTAGGATTGAAGATCATTGACTTTTCCAATCAAGAAGACTCAGGGGTGGATATAATGTGGAGGACCTGGTGAAAGCGGTGAGGCATGCAAAGAAGGCTTTGGATTCACGAAAAAAGTCCATACCTGAAAAGGAGACAACAACAACTCAAGTTAGGAAAATTGTGGAGAAAAAAGGCAGGGCCATACTGAACAGTGCACTTGAAGCATCTAGAAATGCTGGTGCAACTTCTTCAAAACATAAAAAGGAGGGTGACAAAACAAAAGTCCTTGATGTAAGCACAATAGCAGCTGAAGACATGGCAGGGTCTCAAGTGCAAGAAGAGGAGCAAGCACTTGCAAAGAAGAGAAAGGCAAAGCACTCTACAAAGGTTCAAGAAATCTCTTCAAAGAGGCAAAGGACAAAACCAGCAAGTGATTCAAAGGAGATAGATGCATCCGATGACGAGCTAATGGAGGTTGAGACTCCAAACAAGGGCAGCAAAGCAATGATACCATTAGAAATAAAGAAGGGATATTATCCCTTTGGTCTAAATGAGGTCTTCAGCATTGATGTGATGAAATGCTATCCTGCTCCTTCAAACTATGTATATAGAAGGTTAAATAAGGATTGGGTTTGTATTTTGACCCAAGACAAGAGGAGATACTTGCAGTTTTGATGCAGCCCTGTAATCGTGCTACGAAACAACCCCTTGATAAACTGGCAAAAGAAGATATTCATAAACTTGAATATTGAATTATCTCTGGTCAACACTCCATTAGTGCTGCAAAAAGCTTGCTGGATAAAGTGACCCCTCAACCGCGTCAACAATTTAGGTTCAGGAGATCAAAGATAATTGTAAATTTCCCGCCCAAGATTTCTCGTGACATTTCCAAGGATGCAAATTCATCTGTTGCAAAGTCAATACAAAAGGAGCCATTCCTCGATCAACTTCTATAAGCTCGAGCACAATGGCATGCAAACGGTCATCCTAGTAAACCGTTGCCTGGTGTCAATCAACCCAAGATGGACGAGTCTTGGAAGGTACTCTTTTGATTCTTTGCTATATCTTGGTAAATCATAGACATACATTGCTTCTTCTTTACTTTTCATAATATCTTTTACGGATCTATAGTTTCAAGTGTAGCAGTAGCATAAGAAAGATGCATGTGAGGCTTCTTCTTAAACTGCATAAACTTAATAATTTGGTTTGAAATTGAACTTCCAGCCTCACCTCTCTGTGATGGTGTAGCACTTGCATATCTAATTGTGGCTCCAACTTAAGTTGGAGCCTCACTTGCAAGTGCTAGATTTGCATACAGAGGTGACGCTCAAACCTCGAGCATCACCATTATATACTAGTTTAGCACTGGCAAGTGAGGCTCAAACTCAAGTTTGAGCATAAGCTCCAAATGATTGAAAACCCATAGATGCATGATTCCTCCTAATATTTTGTGATATCTATAGTAAGGGGGCTAACTTCTTACTTTGCAACTTTGCAGGCCTTTGTGGAGACCACGGAGCACACACTACATAAGAATTTTGTCAAAAATGATTTACACTTGCTGATGATGCATGGCAGAATTGGATTAAGATCATGAGGTTATATGCAAAAGGCTTGCTATACCAAATACAAAGGGCGAAACTCAAACTAAAGGTCTTGATCAAAATCCCAAACTTCCAAGTTTGAAGAGTGGGTAAATTCAACAAGCACACCAGGAACAGTCACGCTAGGCCCAACGTTGTTTAGGTGCATTTTAGGCCTTCAAAAGAGTGAAGTTTTGGACATTCAAACAACACTTCTTGACAATAGAATATTGCTTAATAAGGGAAAGCAAACCCATCAAAGAATGGATATGGAGGAGATGGCTTGGAAGCTAAAAATAGACCGAGTGCTCAAAGATGCAATAATCGCCTTCTATTTTGATCTGACAAAAGATGACTTGGGAACAGGTGTGTGAGACATATAAGCTAGGGGAGTATGAGTATAATCAATTGAGGAGCTACAGCCAGTCCTTTGTTAGGGACACTCTCAATCGCCTTCTATTTTGATCTGACAAAAGATGACTTGGGAACAGCTGTGTGAGACATATAAGCTAGGGGAGTATGAGTATAATCAATTGAGGAGCTACAGCCAGTCCTTTGTTAGGGACACTCTCAATCGTTCAAAAAAAAATCCTTCACTTTCAAAAAGTGTAGTAACTTTACTGAATCACCTATATAAAGCATCTATGGGTATTGTATCTCAACAAGAGTCTATTCCTTGGACAATTATGGGGGTGGGTTTTGATATAACAAAGATTATAGCCTTCTGTAGTAGTGAAGAGCATGTACCATTTCAACTGGCAATCATGGACCTACATGGTACAAAGGAGCAGCTCTCGTCTCAGAATTTTTCTCCAAGTTGGTACTTGCTTTGAACACACTAAAATTACAATATGAATATATTCTTGTGTGTTTTGTTGATTTCATCACCATTGGAATGCTTATCAAATGGATTTCTAGCCAGTCAAAGGTGCACTATGAATTTGGATCCACACACAAAAAGATGATGCCTGGACATTTGGAACAGTTGAGATTGCAATTGTTATTCTTTTCATCAGCAAGGTTGACAAGTTTGAGGCCATTGATAAGGTTCTCACAAAAAATGTATTCATCTCAGGCTCTAGTGGTCAAAATAGAGAATTCATTGACAAAGGCTTTATTGTTGATGGTCTCATCACAGGGTTAGGTCCTGATGATGAACACAGCTATGTTGTAGAGATATATTGTGGTGGAGTTGTGCTAGAGGAGAGCTTGCTAAAGAAGAGACGATGTATTGCTTTATGCAAAGATGATTTGGAAGCGATGGCATTAGAATCAAAGTGCTCTGCTCTTTTAGATGGTCACCCATCCTTTTGCAAGAGTGGTGTGGTGCAAGTGGCGGCACAAAAAAGCAAACACTAGATGATGCAGAAAAAGAGAACCTTCAAAATCTTCACATTGACGACCCACCAAGTACAAAGGAGGAAGACGAAGGTGATGATATTGACAACAAAAATGACACAGATGATGATAAAGAAGTTGGGGATGCTATAGACTTTGAAGATGCAGGGCAAAGGAATGAAGAGGACCAAGGGAATGATGCTCTATTCAATGAGGATGCCGAAGACAATTTTGAAGATATTGGAAGGCATGAAAATGATGATGAAGGTGGGAATGGTGTGATGATATATTGGATACTGCAAAAGCCATGGAAGCTTCAAATGTTGGGGTCGCTATGGCCGTTGAGAAGATTGGGGATATAGATGTCAACAAGGCTTTCCATGCTCATAGCCCATCAAGCTCTCAACCAAAGAAAGGTAGAAAAGTACATTGATAGTGCTTATGAATGTACAACAAATGGTGATCATTGAAAGGAGCTTATCAACTACTAATATTAACATAGGTCTTGTTCAAAGTGTAGATTTGTTGAAATAATTTTAATACATTGGCTTTTTTGGATTCACTTTTAACATTTTTCTATTAAAGTGAATATTTCTATTTTAATTATCCTTTATTTCATGCCAACGTCTGGTACAAATGATGATGCACACTTACTATTAAGAAATTACTCCATATCCTAGTGTAGCACAGCGAGGCTCAAAATTAAGTTTGAGCCTAATACAAATGATGATGCACACTTACTATTAAGAAATTACACTTACTCCATATCCTAGTAGTGTAGCGCGGTGAGGCTCAAACTTAAGTTTGAGTTGTACCTCCACTTATGTCCAACCTTGGGGATGTCTTCTAACACAAGGCACAATCTCAAGTTGAGCGATCTTTACTTTGCCCTTGTAAGTGAGGCTGACCCTTATGTGAAAGTCTTGGCATGTAATATGGTTCCCAATTCATTATGGTGCATCACTCAATGTTGAGTAATCTAAGTTTGGATACAAAGTATATGTGTAGATATAAAAATGACTAGTACTATCCTTGGTGTATTATTTAAATCCTAAAAGTAATAGCATTTTATTTTAATCTTATATATATATACAAAGAAGGAAAAGACGAAGATAACATTGCTCAACTAGAACATCATCATGAAAGCCCTACTAGAGAGATCAACTCTCATGATTCAAATGCTAGAAATAATGAAGACAACATGGTGGAGGTAGATCACATCGATGATTCAGCTTTGCAAACATCTTCAAGGCCTTCAAGTGATAGGACTAAAGAGACTAAGGACATTCCTGATTTGCAAGTCAATGTTGAGGTTAGTGAGAATAAAGATAAAGTTAATGAAGAGCTTCAAGAGACTTTTGCAACTAAGGAGAGACAAGAAGAGATTGTCGAACAAATTGATGAGGCTACATATGCTACGAATAAAGGAAAAATAGTTGAAATCAAGGACTCTGTGGCGGCAGAGGGTGTTGAAGAAATTAACGAGACTACATATGCTACAAATAAAGAGAGAATAGTTGAAATCAAGGACTCTGCGGGCACAGGGTGCCAAGAAAACTAAAGGTAGATCTTTTTCAATAGGATGTTATTTAAGATGATTTATTCAGTAATTTTGTGTGTTAAAAAGTATGGTTCTCAACGAGAGTTGTTTTTGCAGATACAGCTGCTTCTAACAATCACAAGTTAAGTGCGCAAGAAATAGAGCAACGTGTTGAGAGGAGCTACGTTTCGATACATAAAAGAGTAGGTGTCTAGAAAGTTTATATTCTTTTGAGAGAGATGGAGATAGATTAGTATTTCAATCTTCACCAATCAATAGAGGGAAATGCAATCAAGTCTAGGAGCCTTCGTCATAGATGAGTATGGGAGCATGAAACGAAAGTAAACTTATGGATGTTTTGTTGTAATTAGCTCTCATTGATAATATAGGATCACTTGTTTTAACATTGTTTATGTAAACACATTAAAGTGTTATCATTCTTTTGTATCGTATGCAGAAAATATTCCTCGTGCAATCACCATAAAGAAACATGCACTTATACTTGATCTTAATGGAGTTTTACTCAACAAGGAAGAGAAGAGGCATCCACAAACAAATTGTATTCGAATTGATATTGGTCGCACCACAGTTGTTATTCGCCTCGGGTGTTTTGAATTTTTGGATGAGATTTGACAGTACTTTCATGTTGGTATTTGGTCCACCATGCTACACAAGAATGTTTGTGCCTATGTAAACACTCTTGAACAGTATGCACATAAGAAATATCATTTCTTTATGGTGTGGGGACAAGAAGAATGTTATATCCATAATCTTCAAAAAGTGTACAGGCTAGATAAGCCTACTGTTGAGGCTATGTTTATTAAACCTTTACTCAAGGTTTGGAATCAGTGCCAAGATATTTGCAATAAGAAGAATACATTGCTTATTGATGATAGCCCTTTCAAGGGATGTGTTAATCCAAAAGACAGCTGTCTCTTCCCTGAAAGTTTTCAAGGAGGGCATGACTACGTACTGTGCAATGACCTTCTACCCTACCTTTCAAATCTAAATAATACAAACGACATTAGGTCTATTATTTTGCTTAATCGGCTAGGTCAATCTCCTATCACACATGGTCATAATTTATTTATCGATTTTCAAGATGTACTGAAAGAATGGCTCCAATTCACCTCCCAATTTTTGCGAGAAGAGCTCAACGAATATTCAGATGAAGTGGAAAACTCATCTTCACACTTACCATTGTATGGTGATAAGCTAAAGTATGTCCAATCAAGAGGTCCAATCAAGAGGGGAAAAAAAGAGAAGTAGAATCCATAAGCAAGGATCTAGCAATGTTGGCATCCAAAGCTGGAGTACCATTACTATCCAAAGACTAGCTAAGCTTGTTAAAAGTGTGTTACAAAAGAAGGATTTTGAGTGATCAACACGCTATTGCTTATGCTACTCGCTTGGGATATGATCGTGGTCATCTCATAAGTGGAGTTGCAGCAAAAGTATACATATCAAGGCTACAAAAGGCTTACTTGAGCTTATGGGTAGGATAATGTCTGGTTTCATTAAACATTGAGTGACTATATAATCAAATTCTAACCTAATCCATACTAGTTGTTGCTGCAAGTCAAAGGAAACCATTTTTGAGGTCTAAACATGCAGTTTGAAGTATGGGATCTACACAAATATCAAGACTTGTTGTGTGCAGAATGTTTGGAGCCATTTTGTAAAAAAAGCCCATAAGATAGACTTAGGCTTTGGCCAAAACAATGTGCTTAGATGGGTTTAATTTTTGGATTGTACGAGCCAAATCTTTACACTATTGTATCAAGCAATCAAATGCCTCCAAACTTACTGTCATTTGATTATCTCTTTTGTCAATATTTGCAATGAAGATGTGTTTGTTTTTTATTGAAGATATTGCCTTGTCAAGGTGTAAGGCTATGAATATTATAATTTAATTTGGATAGACTCAATTATCTCAATAGTGAAAATCTTTTATACACCATATTCAATAAATTTGATGAAATTTAGCATTGACAATATACTCGCTCTTTTATTTTTTTGGTTGAACTTTTGAGGTATTGGAGCGTTTGTCTATGAAGGTTTAAGACCATCCATATCATGGATGAATTTATGTTGTTGTTGGCACATAATATATTTATTTAAAATTTTGAATGTCCATTAACCATACATTTTGTTTTTAATAGGATATGTTGAAGCATATAGCTTTAATTTCAAGTGTATAGAAAACTTACTATTGAGGTGACACCAATCATTGGTGACTCATATACCTAGAAGCAAAAGAGTTCCACCACCCCCAGATACAATAAGGAAACAAAGAAGAGTATTGATACTTGAACTCAATGGTGTTTTACTTAAGACCATTGAGATGCAACATGGTGATGTATATCTAGACTAGGCCAAACATATGCATCTTGTCATAGAGACCAATGGTTTTTTCCTCATCGAGAGGCACAACCGTTGATTCTTTTCCATAGAACAAGGACTATCTGGGATTTACTTCATCTATCGTACCATAACAGAATTGAGTCTCATTTTAGGGATCCATCAGTCCAGCCTAACCCCATTCCAATCCCATGGGTTAGCCAACCACTGTAGTGATAGGATCCATTTAGGAATTTGGGTATGTCCCGGGTACTAGGGAAAAGAGTTTCGAGGTCCCCTAGCCGGCGCTTCATGCAAACTTCAAGATAGTCACACCCTTATACACCCAATATGAAATTGCCTTTTTCACAGATTCAGCTGTCTTTAAAATAATCTTTTAATGAAACCATAGTATCACTGATCATAATCCTCCAAAATATCCGGTTGAATTCTAATTTCCAACCATTCCTTCATCGGTGTACCTATGGCATCATTGGTAACCAGAACGCTCACCACCTGTTCACTCAGGGGTCTTTTCAATAGTTCCTAGCTCATAGTACCCGACAATATAATCACATAAGAAAATTTAGATGGACTCTCCGTTGATCATCATTGGTAACCAGAACGCTCACCACCTGTTCACTCAGGGGCCTTTTCAATAGTTCCTAGCTCATAGTACCCGGCAATATAATCACATAAGAAAATTTAGATGGACTCTCCGTTGATCAGCAAGATCAACCAACAGATCCATATAAAAGAGCCATGGACTCATCCGTTACCAGCAAGGTCAATCAACTAGATCCATGCCCGAGTTCAGAAAATAACTCTAATTCCTTATTCCATTTTCTTCCTCGATGCACGCGTGGGTATCTTTGGCGACCCAGAGCCCCAGCACCGTATGGTCAGCACCCTCTAGGATCCTTCGCAAGTCACTTAGCACTCCACTCATAGGCCGTTTCCTTAGTCCCTCATCCACTACCGGAAGCTCACCATTTAAATTGAACCGAGACAAGTCAAGACCTCCTTGCTACGCGAGACGTCCTCCATTGACTCTCCGTCAGCTGTTGCAACTTTATCTCACTTAGGTCTCCACGACCTTATTCACAAGATGGTCAAAATGCTTCTCCAGCATTCTTGACATAAAACAGTCATTTAAAAACAGGTCATAAATACAGTTTCTAACGAACTCTCATCTTTTCATATCATTCCACATCATTTTTCGTTATTCCAATTCTTCTGAATCAATTCACTTTGCTTAATTCACATCCAATCATATGTATTCTCATCGTCCTTCATCCATTCTCATCTAATCACATTATATTACATCCCATCACATCTATCCTCATCTAATCACATTATATTACATCCCATCACATCTATCCTCATCACATCTCATCCATTCTCATCTACCCATATATCCACATCACATCACATCTCATCCCTTTGCTTAATTCTCATCTACCCATATATCCACATCTCATCCCTTTGCTTAATTCACATCCAATAATATGTATTCCCATCGTCCTTCATCCATTCTCATCTAATCACATTATATTACATCCCATCACATCTATCCTCATCACATCTCATCCATTCTCATCTACCCATATCCACATCACATCACATCTCATTCATTCACATCTATCCCGATTCACATCACATCACATCACATCACATCCATACACATTCTATCTCATTCATCCACATCCATCTAGTCATCCACATGCATGTCTATACACATCCATCCATACATTCACATTCACATCCACATATATTCACATCACATCACATTTCATCCACATCTCATCACATTCACATCCACATCTCTTTACACCACATCACATCTCATCCACATCCACATCCACATCCATTTACATCACATCACATCCTTTCACATCCACATCCACATTCATTTACATCACATCACATCCTTTCACATCCACATCCACATCCACATCCATTTACATCACATCATATCTTTTCACATCCACATCCACATCCATTTACATCACATCACATCCTATCACATCCACATCCACATCCATATCCACATTCATTTACATCACATCACAACCTATCACATCCACATCCACATTCATTTACATCACATCCTTTCACATATTCTCACATCTCATTCTCATCTCTTCATTTATATCACATCTATTTATATCACATCCTTTCACATATCCTCACATCTCATTCTCATCTCTTCATTCACATCCACATTCATTCATATCACATCCTTTCACATATCCTCACATATCATTCTCATCTCTTCTTTCACATCTATATCCATTTCACATTTAGTAACATTTTTTATTTTTGATACCGATGGGACTTTTCTAATATTTTTGCCAATTGCTTGGCCCAGGTAAATGTTCTTTTTCTCAATGGATATTTTCATATTCTTTCTTAATTTTCTCAAGTGAAATATATTCAATATTCTTTTTTTTAGTAAAAGATTCATAGGATTTATAAACATCAATTCTACCCATATTTTCCAATAATGCTCAAAATTCCACTTTTGATAAATACTCATAATTTGAATTATGCTAAAAATTCTTCTTTTTTCCATTTAATTTCTCGGATCTCAAATATCATGGGAATTACTCTTTTTACATTTAATTGATTGAATTCTAAATGTCATGGAAATTCCTCTTTTCTTTGATAAAAATATCCAATAATTCAATATGCCAAGAATTTCACTTTTACTATTTAAATGATTGAATTCCAAATGTCATGGAAATTTCTCTTTTCTCATTTAAATATTTCTCATGCATAAAATAAATTTATCTAAAATTCCTCTTTGAATTTTAATAAAAATATCCATTAATTCAATATGCTAAGAATTTCACTTTTTCCATTTAAATGATTGAATTTCAAATATCATGGGAATTCCTCTTTTATCATTTAAATAAAATTACCATAATTTTCTCTTTTATTAATTATTTAATTATGCATAAACCTTAAAAATTAGTTTTCCATTGAATGTGATGAAAATCATTCTTTTAGCATAGGATGACCAATCCTAGAATATGGTAGGAAGTCCTCTTTTCACGTTATGCATAAGAATGAATAATGTATCAATTTCTTAAAAATTTTACCATAGCTCCGTTGCTATTACTGATAAATTTTAATATTTTTGAAAAGAATAAACTTAGTAATACAATTATGATAATATAACTATCTTCTAAACTTAAATCCAATTTATGGATTTAAATCATAAGATTATCATAATTTTAAAAGCATAAAAGTATAAAAAGCCACTTTTTGAACCTCTAGCTTCAGAAGCCTAGAGTTTGATTTATGAATTGAGAATTTATCAATGAGAAGCATCATTTGAATAGAGAATTGGTCATCATAGGAATGACCATTCTTTTGGGGAGAGAGAGATAAAAACATAAAAAGCATCCTAATTAAGCATAAATGTAAACTTTTCTTAATTATTCATTACAACTCTTAAGAAAAGCTTGATTTGCATTATAAACACTTAATTTAGAAACTTCTCAAGCTTGAGAGGGATTGAGAAGTGAAAACATTGAGAATAGTAGAGAAAAACCATGAAATTACACCTTACCTCTTGATTTTGCTTGCTTCTTTGTCTTAGAAGAAGCCCCCAACCAATCAATTGGTTAGTGTGTCGAGACGAAAGCTCCAAGGATGGTTGAAGAGAGAGAGAAGCTCCAATCTCTCCAAAATGTAGAGGATTTTTATGGGATAATAGAAAATATCATTATGTTAATGTAATACTAGCATGGTATAGTTCACAGATTTTTTTACAAAAGACTAAGGATCTATTTATAGGTGAGGGAGGCCTCTAACCAAGTCCAACTGGGTTCTAGAATATTCCAGGTTCAGTTTGGCTGAATTTGGACAAGATTTGGACCTAGTTTGGCTCCCTTTTGATTTGGTTTGATCCAAGAGAGAGAAGAGATAAAAATATCATTTTTTTAAAATTAAAAACTCATCCACATGTGTGAAATAGGTGCTTACCTCAAAGTCTCCCCCCCTCCTTACCAAGGTGTCAAAAATGTATCATTATTCTAAAATATCTCATTTTTTTAGTAATATCTCATAGTTTTTAACTAATAAACCTTGTACTCAGTCAACTCTTTATCTTATGTGAGCATTTACTCTTTTTGGGTATTTTTTTATTCTTTGGATTTATCTCATCCCAACACTTGGGTTAATCCTATTGGTCCATAGGAACCTTAATTGGACCATAATCTAAAATTTCCAAAAAATCTTTACCTTTAGGCTAAGGTCCTTTATACATATTTTTAATTAATTCCAAATGCACATTAGAAAGTTCTTTTTGAATTTATGTTTCAGGGGAAACCATTTTAGACACTAGGAAGATTTTTATATCCAAAGATATCTCAATTTTAGATTATCTCTCTCTAGACATTTTCTCTCTCTAGGCCAAAATAGGGTAAAACAAGATCTTTCTTTTATTTCAGAGAGGGGAATAATTACAAGAACAGAAGGAGAGGTTCTTACAGCTTTACACCTCAAAAGCTGGAGGGAGGAATCTTACAATTCAGCACCTACACAAGAGCTTGTGTGTTTGAACAACCCCAATGGTAACCAACCAATAGTCTTACCTACCGCCTCGATAACATTTGAGCCAAAAATTCAACTATTCCCACGTCTGACGAAGACTTATGAGCACATCAAAGACAAACTCACAATGCTCTTTTCACCCCTCTAGATGTGAAGTTTTAGTGCAAAAGCTACGCGGCAGTGGGGGCAGAACCTATTCTCTCAAAAAAGAGGATAACCACAAGAATTTGTTGCTCTCGCAAGGTGGTAAAAACACACACACACACACACACACACACACACACACACACACACACAAGAGAGTCACACATATGGCCTATCAAACAAATCCCAAGGATCTTAAATAGCCATTCCATTTTTGTTAAACTTATAGCTTACTATTCTTTTGGCTCTATGATAATGTAGTAGCTGCTTCATGAGGACATATCTATACTCATGCACCAGAGAACATTTGCACCCAAAGCCTCACCACCATCGACAACTTCCAAGTACATCTTTGGATGGGGAGGCCATGGTGGACAAAAGCTTGGTCAATGGTACAACCCATTGCCTGAAATTTTCTTTCAAAGTAAAAACCTCTCCAAACGACGCTACCATCTTCACAAATAAATGATCTCCAATATTTAGTGAAGATATCTATATTAGCCTCGCAAGTCGATATAATTCTTTCACCAATAAGTGGCGACTTCAACACAGAGCAGTTCAATAAGAGTCTATATGACTCACTTCTTGTACTTCATGTATATCTGCTTTTCATAAGAACACTTAAATATACATAAAAAGATAAAAAGCACATAGGAAGAAGCATGCGGGAACAAGTCCTACTCAACAACATTTGATAAGAATCCTACCACACAAAGGGACATCATTGAAGGCCAATTTCTTCAAATGATGAATGTCGCTTCAATGAATCAAATGAGGAATCACCATCTCGTTTTGATGATAATGTCTACATTCCTCGGGGTCCTTCCCTCTCTTCTGTCCCATTATTAACATCTCTTAGTTTTCCTACTAACACAAATCACATGTAACCTTGCTTATGATTGCCAAAAAAAAGTGAGCAAAAAAATTTCTCACACAAATATAAAAAATGCAATCATCTCGCAAAAAACCACACCCCCCACCCCGTTAGAAATTCCAAAAAACCATTAACCTTTTCATTCACTAACTAGCTTTTCTTATTCCTTCTTCTGGAAGAACTAAGACCATTGAAGGTCATACAACATCAAAGCCATTGACAAAGCTTGTCCATTCTCCCCACACAAAGGTCTTCAACATGATCATGAGGATGCGATCGCCATCAGGAAGGGGGGGATGTTAACCCATTCCTAGGGTTAACAAGAGCCACCACCATTATCGTACATCAAGGACTCAAGGTAGATATACCAAAGGGTCATACATTCAAGATATGAAGCAATGTTGTCCAAAGTTACAACTTGGACGGACACCGGTAATGGTGTGACAGAGTATTTATGGCAATTCCCACTTCAAGAGTGTGTGGTTTAGGATGAAGTCCTGAGTGATGTACTACATGGATGTATTATTATGAGAGTAGTCATTGTAATAGCATTAGGCCTCTTATGAGCCTAAAGTACTCGGTCGGCCCCACAGTTTAAGTGAGTGTGAACACTTATGGACATGTATATAATTGAATATCTCTCATCATACAAGATACTCTCCCATTGTGTGCAATTGAGTCTTGCTCTTGCTAATCTTTCTCCCTAATGCATGCTAGTGTGTGTGTGTGAGTGAAGTGAGGTGAGGGGAGGGATGAGTACCCATAGTGTAATGCAGCGATGTGATAATGCTCGTGGGAGGCGCGGTGGAATTGCTTCTTAAGGAGTTATAGAGCTTGGAGACCTCAAGGGTTATGAGATGAGCTATTGGAAAGATCCTCATGACAGTTCTGGTTCACCAGGTAATCTCTTGTTGGATGTGTTTCAAAAGGAGGGTTAAGGTTCATGAGCCATAACAGTTGGCTGTGTGCTATAATGTATACATAATAGAAACGTAGAAAAAGATGGCATAACACGAAGGTCAAAACTAAACGGCTCAATGGGGTTGACTTAGTCCTCCTCTACACCTTGAAAAAACATAAATGGAAACTTAACAAGAGAGGATTAAGAACATTTTTCGGTTTTTAGACCTTACTTTTTGTTTCTTTTGAAATTTTCTTCTTCTTTTCTTATTTTTTCTATGCAGGGATTTTATATTCACGTGATCACAAGATTTTTTTTGTTAATAACACTTGTGAACATGTTATTCACATGTTCACATGTTTTCATGTTCTCAAAATAGCAGGTTACCTGGTAACCTGCCGAAGCCCGCCGGGCTTTTTGTTTTCCCGGCGGGCCCGCCGAGAAAATCCATTTTCTCGGCGAGAAAAAAAGTTTAAAAAAATGGTCAAAATATATTCATGTTCACAGTCATTCCTACCATTTTTGGGCCTTCTAGACTCATTTATGATGTCAAAAGTTTAAAATTCTTTGTACAAAAAAAGTTATCTCTAAATTTATCACCTTAAGCTCGATTGACATCAATTAGATCTTATTATACTTCCAATTGAGTCTAACTGACATCAATTAATATGCAATTGAGTCCAATTGGTATCAATTAAGTCTAATTGGGTGTCAATTGATCGATTGGGCTCAATTGACATCAATTGACACCCCATTGGACTCAATTGGGCTTAATTGGACTTAATTGGATTCAATCAATTGACACCCAATTGGACACAACTGGGCTTAATTGGACTCAATTGACATCGATTAACACCCAATTGATGTCAATTGAGCTCAATTGAGTGCAATTGGTGTCAATTCGGCTCAATTAGCATCAATTAAGCTCAATTGACATCAATCCTAGTCAATTGATATCCAATTGATGCTAATTGAGCCGAATTGACACCAATTGCACTCAATTGGTACCCAATTGATGTCAATTGAGTCCTCAATTAACATCAATTAACACCCAATTGAGTCCAATTGACATCAACTAATACCCAATTGAGTCAAATTGATATCAATTAAGTATAATTGGGTGTCAATTAATCAATTTGACTCAATTGATATCAATTGACATCCAATTGGACTCAATTGACATCAATTGGGTGCCAATTGATGTCCAAGTGACACCCAATTGATATCAATTGCTTCCAATTAGGCTTAATTGACATCAATTCACGCCTAATTGATGTCAATTGAGTTCAATCCGATTCAATTCACACCCAATTGATGTCAATTGGGCTCAATTGACATCCAATTGATGTTAATTGGACTCAATTGATATCAATTAACACCCAATTGATGTCAATTGAGCTCAATTGACATCAATCGTAGTCAATTGACACCCAATTGATGCCAATTGAGCCGAATTGAGCTTAATTGATAATAATTGCACTCAATTGGCACCCAATTGATATCAATTGAGTCCGATTAGACTCAATTAATATCAATTAATATCTAATTAAGTCTAATTGATATCAATTAATACCTAATTGAGTCAAATTGATATCAATTAAGTCTAATTGGTGGGTGTCAATTGATCAATTGGACTCAATTGATACCAATTGACATCCAATTGGACTCAATTGACATCAATTGGGTGCCAATTGAGTCCAAGTGACACCCAATTGATATCCATTGCATCCAATTGGGCTCAATTGACATCAATTCACACCTAATTAATGTCAATTGAGTCCAATCATGTTCAATTCACACCCAATTGATGTCAATTGGGCTCAATTAACACCCAATTAACTCAGCCCAATTGATATCAATTGAGTCTAATTCAAACCCAATTGAGTCTAATTACATCTAATTGGACTCAAGTGACATCAATTAACACCCAATTGATGTCAATTAAACTCAATTAACATCAATTAACACCCAATTGATGTCAATTCAGCTCAATTGACATCAATCGTAGTTAATTGACACCTAATTGATGTTAATTGAGCCGAATTGGACTTAATTAACATCAATTATACTCAATTGGCACCCAATTGATATCAATTGAGACTCAATTAACATCAATTAACATCTAATTGAGTTCAATTGACATCAATTAATACCCAATTGAGTCAAATTGATATCAATTAAGTTTAATTGGGTGTCAATTGATCAATTGGGCTCAATTGATATCAATTGACATCCAAGTGGACTCAATTGACATCAATTGGGTGCCAATTGAGTCCAATTGACACCCAATTGATATCTATTGCATCCAATTGGGCTCAATTGACATCAATTCACACCTAATTAATGTCAATTGAGTCCAGTCACGTTCAATTCACACCCAATTGATGTCAATTGGGCTCAATTGACACCCAATTAACTCAGTCCAATTGATATCAATTGAGTCTAATTCAAACCCAATTGAGTCTAATTACATCTAATTGGACTCAAGTGACATCAATTAACACCCAATTGATGTCCATTAAACTCAATTAACATTAATTAACACCCAATTGATATCAATTCAGCTCAATCGACATCAATCGTAGTTAATTGACACCCAATTGATGTTAATTGAGCCAAATTGGGCTTAATTAACATCAATTGTACTCAATTGGCACCCAATTGATGTCAATTGAGACTCAATTAACATCAATTAACATCCAATTGAGTTCAATTGACATCAATTAATACCCAATTGAGTCAAATTGATATCAATTAAGTCTAATTGGGTATCAATTGATCAATTGGACTCAATTGATATCAATTGACATCCAAGTGGACTCAATCGACATCAATTGGGTACCAATTGAGTCCAATTGACACCCAATTGATATCCATTGCATCTAATTGGGCTCAATTGACATCAATTCACACCTAATTAATGTCAATTGAGTCCAATCACGTTCTCAATTTACACCCAATTGATGTCAATTGGGCTCAATTGACACCCAATTGATATCAATTTGGCTTAATTGATACCTAATTGATATTAATTAGACTCGATTAACATTAATTAACACCCAATTGATGTCAATTGAGCTCAATTGACATCAATTGTAGTCAATTGATACCCAATTGATGTCAATTAAGCTAAATTAGACTTAATAGACATCAATTACACTCAATTAGCACCTAATTGATGTCAATTGAGTCTAATTGGGCTCAATTAACATCAATTAGCATCCAATTGAGTCTAATTGATATCAATTAACACTTAATTGAGTCAAATTGATATCAATTAAGTCTAATTGGGTGTCAATTGATCAATTGGGCTCAATTGATATCAATTGACATCCACTTGGACTCAATTGACATCAATTGGGTGCCAATTGAGTCTAATTAACACCCAAGTGATATCAATTGCATCAAATTGGGCTCAATTGACATCAATTCACACCTAATTGATATCAATTGAGCCCAATTGATATTAATTGAGTCTAATTCACACCCAATTGAGTCTAATTGCATCTAATTGGACTCAATTGACATCAATAAACACCCAATTGATGTCAGTTAAACTCAATTAATATCAATAAACACCCAATTGATATCAATTGACTCCAATTGGATTTAATTGATGTCAATTAAGTCTAAATAGATACAATTAGGCTCAATTGACACCTAACTGATGTCAATTGTGTCCAATTGGATTCAATTGAGTCCAATTGGGTTAAATTAGATGCAATTAGGCTTAATTGATGTCAATTGAATTAAATTGGATGCAATTTACCCAATTAATGTCAATTGAGTTTAATTGGCATGCAATTAGGCTTAATTGATGTCAATTGAGTTCAATTGGATGCAATTAGGCTCAATTGACACCTAATTGATGTCAATTGAGTTCAATTCATACCTAATTATTGTTAATTATGTCCAATTGAGCTCAATTAACACCCAATTGATGTCAATTGGGCTCAATTAACATCAGTTAACACCCTATTGAGTCCAATTGATGTCAATTGAGTCCAATTGGGTGTCAGTTGATATCAATTGAGCCCAATTGATCAATTAATATCCAATTAGACTTAATTGATGTCAATTGGACTCAATTCATTCAATTTAGCATCAATTATAATCAATTGACACCTAATTGATATTAATTGACATCAATTAGGTGTTAATTGATGTCAATTGAGCCCATGTGACATTAATTGTGTGTCAATTGAATCCAATTGATGTCAATTGAGCCCAATTGACATCAATTGTGTGTTAATTGATACACAATTAGCTTCAATTGGGCTCAATTGATATCAATTGACACCCAATTGATGTCAATTAAGCTCCATTGACACCCAATTAGACTCAATTTAGCTCAATTGACATCAATTGACACCCAATTAGACTCAATTTAGCTTAATTAAGTCTAACTGGACTCAATTAGACTCAATTTAGCTCAATTGATATCAATTGACACCCAATTAGACTCAATTTGACTCAATTGACACCCAATTAGACTCAATTTTACTCAATTGACATCAATTGACACCCAATTGATGTAAACTGATGTGAATTGAGCTCAATTACATCGAATTAGGCTCAATTGACATCAATTGACACCTAATTAATATCAATTGAGAGCAATTGATGTGAATTGATGTCAATTGAGCTCAATTGCATGGAATTAGGTTTAATTGACATCCAATTAATATCAATTAAGTGCAATTGAGCCCAATTCAGCTCAATTGTAATCAATTGACACCCAATTGATGTCAGTTGCATCCAATTTGACTCAATTGAAACCCAACTGATGAATTGAGTCCAATTGATGTTAATTGGCACCCAATTGATGTCAATAAGGTTCAATTGATGTTAATTGACACCCAATTGATGTCATTTACGTCCAATTGAGCTCAATTGACACCCAAATTATCCAATTGAAGTCAATTAGACTTAATTAACTTCAATTGTGTTAATTGGATGTTAATTGATATCAATTAATACCCAATTGCTATCAATTGAGTCTAATTCGACTTAATTGATCCAAATTATTCAATTGAAGTCAATTAGACTTAATTAACTTCAATTGTGTTAATTGGATATTAATTGATATCAATTAACACCCAATTGCTATCAATTGAGTCTAATTCGACTCAATTGACACTGAATTTACATCTAATTGGGTGTGAATTGAGCTCAATTGTATCATATTAGGCTCAATTGACATCACAATCGATCACACAATTGAGTGCAATTGAGCCCAATTGATATCAATTGTGATCAATTGACACCCGATTGATGTTAATTGCATCCTATTGGGCTTAATTGAGCACAATAGGATGCAATTAACACCCAATTGAGTGTCAATTGAGTGCAATTGAGCCCAATTGATCAATTGACACATTGATGTCAACTGAGCTCAATTGAGCTTAATTAACATTAATTATAATAAATTAACACCCAATTGAAGTCAATTGGGCTTAATTAATATCAATTAACATCCAATTATTATCAATTGAGTCCAATTCGACTCAATTGATACTTAGTTTACACCCAATTTATGCAAATTGGGTGTAAATTGGGCTCAATTGCGTCGAATTAGGCACAATTGACATCAATTGACACCCAATTAATATCAATTGAGTGTAAATCAAGTGTAATTGAGCCCAATTGGGCTCAATTGAGTGCAATGATGTCATGGACAATTGAGTCAATTGATGTAAGTATAGTTAGATTTAATTGGTGTGTCAATTGAGCTTAAGGCCAGCAAATTATACAAAACTTTTTTTGTGCCAAGAATTTTGAACTTTTGACATCATAAATGAGTCCAGAAGGCCCAAAAATGGTAAGAATGACTGTGAACATGATTTTTTATTTTTTTATTTTTTTATTTTTTTATTTTTTAATTTTCCGCCGAGAAAATGGGTTTTCCCGGCGGGCCCGCCGGGAAATGACATTTTTCCGGCGGGATTACTGGCAGAGAAGGTTTTTGCAGGTCATAAAAAATGCCCGTGAATATACATTGTGATCACAAGAATTTTTATGTTAACAACAGGTTTTGTTAACGTGATCACGAAATTGTGAAGACGTTAATGAAATCCCTGTTTCTATGTATATATTCCATTATCTTAATAACTGTCACCAAGGAAGCCTCATTTCAATGAATGAATATCTACAACGTCTTAAAGCAAATCAAGTAGTACATAGCTTTATAGGGCAAAAACCTCTTGGAGAATTGCCCAGGAGGATACAATCTCAAGAGAGGGGACAACACTAGCTACGGTGAGTTCAAATTGATCATGCCGTTCCTTCACATGCAGTGCCCGAGAACATGCGGTTCCTAACCCACATGCAACTCCTAAGGATTGCTCCTCATTCACAACACTTGGGCACCACAATTTAAGGCTATGGGCATCGTTAACATGCATTTTTCAATCATGCAACGTGCCTCGAGTATCATTAAAACAGGGTCAAATGTACTTAGTTATCATGCGACTCCTGTGCACATGCGGTTCCCAGCGAAAGATTCTCATTTTCCACTTTTTGGTCCTGCACAGGCTGCAGCCAAGTTGTTGCTCCCCACCTTCCAGCACACTCCCGGGCTGCCAGGCATTCATTTCCTGCAATCACAGAGCTCACAGGTACTTGCATGCCGTCGAGAGCTCTCCCATTGCCAAACCCTAAGCCGGACTCTGCCCGATTTTTCCCAGTTTAAACGGTATTTTCCAATTTCGTGCTTGGGGACAAGCACTAAGCGGCAGGGGAGAGTATGCTAATCAGAGCTTGCACTGCTTCCAGTCCACAGGTCTACAGATTTTTGCTTCCCGGTTCAAAGGTGCAAAGCTTTTTGCTTGGAGAAATACATGTATGCAGCAAGGAAGCTCTGCTGAACTGCTGAGGCTGTGAGTGTGAGCAAAAAAGCATTAGTTGTACATGCATTGTTGAGAGCAAGGAGGCTCCAAATTTTTCAGAGAGTTTTATGCTTGGAGGCCTGTTGAAGGCAGATTTGGGTGGCTAACTCTGAGAAGTGCTCAAGAGTGGCAACAGCCATGTCCCAAGAAGAAGGCCCAGTTATGCCGCATGAGTTGTATAACTCTGAATTTGTGCTGAAATGCTACTTGGATGGCCGTATGATGGCCAACAGTGACCCCAGAAGGCAAGGAACTGCTTACTTATGTACCTACACGGGAATGCTTCGTGTGGCATACATTGGATGATGATGATACCCGTAACACTTTCAGCACTTTGAATCTGAGTGGCTACTTCAATCTACCCGGTTGGGGTCCTAACATCAGAAGAGCTTATGAGCTAGTGCACGGGTTTAATCCCGAGAATGACGCAGCCACTTGTGTGAAAATATACCTAATATTGGTATTTTATCCAGCCCAAAAGGTTGCCGCTGGCGCCTGCTCCATTATATGCATCGTCTTCTTGTTGCTGCTGCCGGCACTTCTACTGTTCCAGCCTGACCAGGTATCACATCAGTACCACATCATACTTCTGTTTCTGCTGCTGCCGGCGCATCATCATCAGGCTGTGCACTTCTGTTGCCGGTGCGTCCTTGTAAACGAAACTATTGTCTGCTGTTTGCTGTCGATGCCTGCACTGCATCAGAACATCATCAGTGTTTTACAGTTTCAGCGTTTTCTTATACAGGAGATCTCATCTTGGAACAGCAGCCCACCCTCTGCACTTCTGCGTTTTCCTACTGCAGCTTATCTTGGGACAGCAGCCCCCTCTCTGCTCCTTTACCTCGACATCAGGACAACAGCCTTCTCTGCTCATTACTTCAGCAGCCGACCATCTGCTTGGGATCGTGGCCCTGTCCACCCTCAGCACCAACTCGGGACAGATGCCCTCTCTGCTCATTTATTTCTAGGTTGCCCTATCAGAGTCCCATACCGAGCTCTTGTACTGGATTTCATTCACCATTATACATACATTCATTCATGCTGTGTTAGTTTGCTCTGATCTCTCGTACGTCTGGTCCTTTCATCCTTTTGCCCTCACATGGTGTTAGAGCTATCGTGACCAAAGGGATTGAAGACCTCGAGAGCACACAGCATGGATCGTCTACCACGATTCCTGAGGATCAGCCTTTCTCACCAGATGTTGATTCTCCTTATTCAGATATAGACCACACGGAGAATGAGACTTCTTACTCATTGGAGAGCCCTGTTTGAGGTCTTACATTGGGAGACGACCAACCCATTTACACCTACTCACCCTCTACACCTTTGGCATCTGGTCTTTCTTCTCTAAGCTTATCAGACTTCACTTCCAGAGGGGGATATATGCCTACTGTGCCAATGTGCCAAAACTCGACCCTGGTATCTAGCCTCATCTGGAGAGCCCTGTTGCCCAGTCTAGCCGACAGCCTAGACTTCGGTATGGGACTTTTTCTCAAGGAGGACATGTACCACCATGGTCGCTCAGAGACCTATTTCATCATCTTTGCTAGAGACCGTTTAGGTTCGTATGTACCTTTGAGTGCTTATGTTCCTAATTCTACCTAGGTGTCTTCTTTTGAGCATATGGTACCATCAACTACCCTCAATCCCTAGAATTATGTGAACCCAAATAGAGAAGGGTCTAAGAGTATAGTTCACTCCTAGATTACTGGTGTTCAAGGAGGCAATACTGCTTTCTTATATGGTTCACCTTTTGTTCATGCTTCTAATGTGTTTTGGAATATTGCACAAAACCCTCCCACCCAACCCATTTTTCTTCTTGCTGGTGTTGGCATGTAGTCATTACTAGCCGCACCCCAACAGGGACCTGCATATGGGTTTAACCTGACACAGGGATCTCTGGATACTATGCCTCTTGGCACAGTGTCGCCACCCAACTTTTCGGAGTATTAGGTAGTTTACCAACCCATCTGAGGCACTACCCCTTTTTCTACTTATGCACCTACTCAAGGACTTGTGCCTCAACTAGGTATTCCACTTGTGCCAAGTTATATCCAATCTTATGGAGTACCCTCGCCAGGTCCTACACCTGTGCTAGGTATTAGTAGATATTCTGGAGTTTCTCCTAACCCTCTACACTCTGGATATGGGTACCAATCATCTTGGACCCCCCCACCTTCTCCCCTTCACGTCTTTATGTCCAGAAATGCTTTCATAGAAAAGACTCGTTTCAATGGATCTAATTACACCACCTGGGCTAATCTTATGAAACAGGTTTTCACTTTCCAAGGTTCTTGGAGCCTGGTAAAGGAATTTGAACCAAAACCCCACTCCTTATTAGCACCTCCTGAAGTCATCCGCTATTGGGAAGCTAGGAATGCCACTAGCATAGTGGAGCTCATGCAAGGCCATCTGCTGGAGTTTCATTCACAACTCCAATAGTTTCCCTATGTCTTTGACAGATGGGCACACCTTGTAGAGAGATATGTAGCACGTGATTGCACGTCTCATTGATCTCGAGCATCAAATCTAAGTTTTCTCCATCAAAGAGGGGGATAACTTGAACATCAAGGTTGCTGAATACCGACGCCTTAATGCGGAGTATGCCACCACTGGCTCCACCAAGTCTTAGGAAGACGAGGTTATCACTTTACTGAACAAGTTGCCACCTAGTTTCTTTACTTTTGTCACACACACCATTAGTTTAGAACCTATGCCCAACCTATATGAGTATGAGTGCCAACTCTCATGCTTCGCTTGGTTGCATGACCACTTTCATCCCAAGAAGTCTTTCTCTTCTACTCAAGAGGGAGTCCTTGTGTCCAATACCACCTCTAATAAAAAAGGGTAGCAAGGAAAGGGGAATAGCAACTCAGGTAATCAACCGAAACCTCAAGGCAACAATACTAATCCCAAAAACCCTACCTTAGCATCACTCACTACTGGTAGAATATTTCCAAAAAGAATAGATTCTACACTCATTGCCAAATGCTTGGTCATGTTGATGATGAGTGTGGCATTAAAGCCAAGGAAAATAGAGGTAACAACCCCAACAGCACTAACTCGAATCGCCAAAACAACCAAGGTCGTAGCAATGCCCCAAATTGGTGGTCAAGAGGGAGTAATAATCTAGCATCTATTCTGCAGGGAGGGTTCCCCACCACCAAGGAACTAGTAACAAGGAAATGGTACGAATTGGCCTAGATCCTCTCAGTGGCGACCCACTGGTCAACTCACTCAAGATTTCTCCTCCCAAATAGACTAACAGTTTCCTTTTCCACCTTGGAAGAGTTGTCTGATTGGTCATCCCTTACACCACATCTCGGCACCTCGACTAATGTCGCTTAGATCACTTTTGAGGTTCACTTTGGCCACTCTTCTGGAAGGAAGAAGAAACAACGACCTAGACGATGTAGTTAGTGTGTGGAAGTGTATGTCCTCATTTAGATTTATCAGTTACCTGATGATTCTCCTGTGCCCATAATCGAAGCCCACCTCACTCTTCCATGTGGCCATCTAGCCACTTAGGTAGTTGACATTGGAGCTACACACCATATGGCACGCAGTGTTATTATTTTCATCTCTTAACGTCCTGCTAAGGGTGAAGTTTGATGTGACAACAACACAATGATGCCCATCAAACCTGTTGGCACCGTTTGACACCATCATAGGCTCCAACCAAGCAACATTGGACAATGTCTATCTTGTTCCTAACATGGGCCTCAATTTACTTTTTGTATCCCAGCTAACCCAACTCGATCGTGGAGTCTACTTCAACAAGCGAGTTGTAGAGATGATTGATGAGACTACCGGTCTTGTTGTTGCCCGAGGGCAAGCATAAAAGGATGGCTTATACATGATGTCTACTTTTTTATCTAAGCCATCTTCCAAGAGTTCTGAGTTTCATCAGGTCCGTGCCTATGTGACCAAAGCTCCTTCAGACATTGAACAACTATGGCACTACCGATATGGTCACGTGCCATATGACACACACTATGAGTTGTTTAGAGACCAGTTAGTTGAAGTCATACCCAGCCTCAAACTGACAAAGGATGGGTAAGCAGCATTGTTTGCCATTCCCACATCATGCTACTCATCGTGCTTATTTAGGGTATCCTCGAGTTGATTCACTTCGACTTGAGTGGGCGATCCCCAACCCCTTCCTTGAATATGTCTCTCTACTATATGCTGATTGTAGATGATTATTCGAGGTACATGTGGGTGTTTTTCGTAAAGCATAAATCACATGCCTTCCACTACTTTTCCATGTGGGTTCGATTAGTCACTAACCAAATGGGTGTCTCGATTGGAATTGCTCATAGTGTGTTCCATCTCTGTGTCTGTGCATACACACACACTCTGAATGACATGAGGGGTAAGTTTGAGCCAAGGATTGAGTTACTCATTTTTGTGGGCTATTCTTCTAAATCAAATTCTCACAAAATTTTTGATCCATTATCGAACAAAGTCTTCATTCGAGACATAGTCTTTCAGCAGCCTCCCTTGCAGCGCCAACCACCATTGCTGCTCTGCCTTTTGTCGCCATTGCACATCGCTCGGTCTCCCTACCATAGTAGTTAGGAAACGCGCTTCCTACGGCAGGAAACTTGGAAATGTTTCCTTATAGTAGAAAACACGTTTTTTTCAAGAAAATTTTTCGACTTTTGTTTTTGTCCCAAATCTAACGTCGAAATTTGTGCGACTCTTTTAATAAAGTTTTTTTATGTAGTGTCACGCATAAATTTTTTTTGTGGCATGGAATGATGGATGATTGGATCATGGATCATGGACAGTGGACCATGGTCAAAGAATCATGATCATTTGACATTGATAATGGATGATTATATGGTTTTTGTTATTTGTGATTCAAAGACTATAGGCTTCAAATTGATGTTTCCATGTATTCTATGCATTTAGTGTTATTTTTATATATTTTATACAATATACATTTGAAATTTTGTACAAGCAAAAACTTGTAGGAAACTTTGGGCTGATTTTACAAAACCCATTTGAAATGGGTTTGAAACTTTTAGGAAACCCGTTTCAAACAACGCCCTAACTACTATGCTCCTTGCCTCAGCCACCAGTATGTCGCCCTGTGAAGCTGTGCCACCCTAAGAGCAACGTCGTCTAGTAGTCAGCGCCAGCCGCTATCTTGACAGCAACGCCACCTGCTGCAAGACCTCTCTGCACATCTCCGTCGCCTTTGTACAGCAGCAGCACTGCCCTATTTGGCCGCTTTCTCTGAGTGCCTGCACTGCCTTGTGTTCTAGCATTGCTTTACCCCTCTTGTAGCCATTTGCGATGTCTGATTCAGCCAACAATGCTTGTCCTACAACACCGCCTGTGCCACTTCAGCACAGTCAGCCGCCGCCGCCACAATAGAGCCATCACCATCTGTTGTGTCACTCTTGCAAAGAAGAAATGTGAGCTGTTTCAGGTGCAACCCCTTTTGCCTACACCATCTTGGGTGCTTGATTTTTCTAAGACTCCTATTGAGTATAGAGATCTTGTGGGAATTTGTGAGTTTCAGACTTAGTTCCGACATTGAATATTGGTACTAGCCCGGTGGTGTAAGACTCTTGTGGATCATCCTTGTGTGGTGAGCTCGGTATCACATATATGGTGTCTCGACATCGACTACAACCCGTCGACTACAACCCGACCTCGACATCGGCACTCTTATTTGATATTGTATTCATTTGTTGTATTGGTCTTGGCTTGGAAAAGCCCCTGGTTTGTTCCTGAAATAAATTCATGAAGAGGGGGCGGGGCTTGTTCCCCACTCACCATGGTATACTGTGTGAAACCCCTATTTCTATCTCTCTCTCCCCCTTCTCTCTCTCTATCTATTTCTCTTCTTGTACACGTGGTTGAATCTGTCACACTGAACGCTCCATTGGGCTTATAGTGGTATCAGAGCAAGTATTTCTCTTGAAGAGTGACATAACCATGTCGTGAGTTGAGGAAGACTAAGGGCCTCAAGAAGGGAACAACTATGAAGCCAACCCAGAATATCAAGGAGGGATCCAAGGCCACCTATCTGTCTCTCCATGAGACCATGACATCAGCAGAATACTGAGATTTTTAAAAGTTCAGACAATATCTTCAAGATGAAGAGTTCCTAGCTTGGAGAGCCAAGAAGGAACATGAATACAAAAGAGCTCAGATATTCGAAGACTTTATCAAAGACTAGGCCACTGAAGCTGAGGGTGTGGAAGCTACCAAAGCATACTTACGAGCTAAAGGGGTTACCATTGGAGAAGAACCCGAAGCCACCCAATCCATCACCCATGGAGGATAGAGAGAAGTTACCCCTAGATCTGCTCTATCTGATGTAGCTTCCTCGGGCCTAGTAAAAGAGAAGAAGGCAAAGGAGCCTTCAACCAGGAAAGTGGACTTCAAGCCGGGAGAGAAAAGCGTAAATTTTGATACCTTTTATGGAAAGCGGGACACCCAGAAATCCCTATCCTTCATCAAACAATTTGACGCTGCCTTTGGAGGAGACGACTTCTCTGAAAAGTCTAAACTCTGCATGGTCCATATGCATTTGAAGGATGCCGCCTTAAATTGGTGGCTAAAAGTGGTACAAGATGGGACGGAGTCTATATCATGGACCGATTTCAAACCATGTACAAGTTCCTTCCCGCAAACTTTGAGGCTGATGTGCAGAAGGAGTGGGATGAGGTAAAATAAAAGGCCGGAGAATGGGTGGCAACATATCTTAATCAGCTGTCTCATTTGAAGTTTACCTCATATACACCCATCCCATCATTAATGGAAATGCGTAAGTTTGTCAATGGATTGCAATGAAAGCTTATGCAATAAATTTATATGGCGGGACCTAAAACCTTGGAAGAAGCCCAAGACAAAGTCTTGCAAGCTGAAGCTTTACATATGCCTTGGATGGTGGGAAAATCAAAGAATGAGAATCGAGACTCGTCCCAAAAGAAGAGGTTCAAAGGATCTCAAGCAAGGAATGAGCCACAAGAAAAGAAGAACAAGAATGAGGATAAACCCCCATTATACCAAAACAAGCTATCCTACAAGCGACTCGAGGAGTATGTCAAAGAAGAACAAGAATGAGGATAAACCCCCATTATACCAAAACAAGCTATCCTACAAGCGACTCGAGGAGTATGTCAAGGAAGGTAAATGTTTCCAATGTGGAAAGAAAGGACACATGGCTGCAAAATGTCTTGATAGACCAAATCAAGAAGCCAAACCACCCCAAAGTAATGCATTACCTAAATAGCTCCAACATCAAGATAACATGCCACCAGAGAAGAGGCAACTTTTCAAAGCTTGGGGCAAAGTGGCAAACCAACCCGTGCTTATCCACTTTGATAGTGGTGCTACCCACCACTACATCCATCCTCGAGTGGTTGAAGCCATGAACCTCCCTCTTTGGATAGGTTTGGAACTCCTATTACTGTAGGTGCCACTGTTGAAGGAATGTCAACTGAGGTGACTCCTATTTTGGGAAAGCTTCACTTATAGATTGGAGACTCTAGATCATGAGATCTTTGTTGTTGCCAAAGTTGGACATTGTGATGTGATTTTGGGTATGCCTGGGTATAAGAAGATTGACCAGGCCATTGATTGGGCTGGAAACAAGATTAGGTTTCCTTTGAAGGGCAAGCATGTAACTTTTGATGTAGGAGTTGAGGAGAATTACATTCCACTCATTAGTCATGTACAAGTTCCTAAAGCAATAAAGCAATCTATTTCCTCATACTTGATATATATAAGAGATCCTAAGGAATTTGAGGTGATGAGTCACTCTCAACTCTTGAACATGAAAGGAAAGATTTCCTAAAGAAGTATGAAGATTGTTTTATAGATACTCTTCTCGCAGGGCTACCTCCAAAGAGATTGGAAGATCATTGGATTGACATCATGCAAGGAAGCTCACCTCATAATAGACCTCCCTCTATCAAGTGAGTCAGGCTCAGCAAGAGGAGATTATGAAGCAAGTGACCAAGCTATTGGAAAAGGGTTTGATTCAACCTAGCTCATCACCTTTTTGTTCCCCAATCTTATTGTTTCAGAAAAAGGATGGTTCTTGGCGTATGTGTATTGATTACAAGGTGTGAGTGTGAGTGAATCTATATATAATGGTGAGTGAAGATATATACAAGAGCCCTCTGATGTGAGGTGACTCTGAGTAGAAAGAAGACCACTGTTGAAGTGGAGATGATGTCGGAGGTGAAGCACGGTCGATGACAAAGGCTCGCATCGATGTGAGGCAAAGCACTCCGAGGTGGTAGTGGTAGCGGAAGATGAGGTGACGATGTCGATGACGATGTAGACTCTGGTGACAAGGGTGTTGCGATACCTAAATGGTGATGAAGAGCAGAGAGCGCTGCCGTCCCAAGTGGTGGTGGTGATGCAAGCTCTCGTGAACAAGGGTGCTATGTACCTGAGGGGTGCAAGCTCTGGTGAAAAGGGTGCTGAGTGGTGAGGAGCACAGAGGGCTGCTATCCCGAGTGGTGCAAGCTTTGGTGACATGAGTGTTGTGTACCTAATGTGATGATGGTGAAGATAAGCAGAGAGTGGGTTGCCGTCCTGATGGTATGATGTCGCAGAGTGTGGGCTACTATCCTGATGGTGAGAGCTAAGGTAAAAATGTTGAAGTGCTCTATGTATAGCAGAGAGGGCTGCTGTCCCATGAGCTGTGAACACCATATTGGGGAATATGGGAATTTCTCACAAGTTTGGGACACGTGGTCAAAAGTTTGGATTAACCATAACTTGAACACCATTAATCCAAAATGAGCGCTTTATAGCTCTTTAGATTCCATTTTTCAAGCGCTTTCCAACGATAGGTCATATGATAGGGTTTTGAGAAACTTACAAACATGTTATCCATATCCCCTTTTTTAAGTATTCAAAAATGGGAATTGGAAAATTCCCAAATTCACTAATATGGTGTTTGTGGAGAAAACGCAGATGTGCTAATGTAAGCACAGATGATTTGCTGATGATAAATGCTGATGTAAGCATTGATGTAAGCTTGATGTAAGAACTACGATGTTAGTGCTGATGTAAGCTTTATGTAAGCGCTGATGTAAGCTTGATGTAAAACACTGAAGATATGATGATGAAGTGCTGATGTAAAACGCTGAGGTAGCAGAGTGCTGCTATCCCATAGAGTGGCCTGTAGTGGGCTACTGTTCCATGTAGTGGTGAGATGAGAAACGCTGTGCTGAATGTCAGGCGAGGATGATGAAGTTGTGTAGTGTAGAGCCTGGCAAAAGCAACAACAACAGTAACATGTGGTATCGGATATATGCCATGAAGTGGTACACATGAGTGAATGATGAAACAAGGCTATATATACTGGGGGGGGTGCTGGCCTTGTGTCTAAAAGGCACGGTGCATTTAAGAGGGGATTCAAGTGGGATCGATGGCTGTGGGGGCCCGATTTTGGGCGGGGTAGATGCGGGCCGTCGGATCCCCGAAAGTAAACTAGGGTCCGAAAGTAAACTAGGGCTGCCGCGCACATATATTAATAAAGGCCGAACACACTAGCTAGCAGAAATTATAGCCTAATGCTAAGACTATGGCCTCTCTAGCGGCACGTCGTGGGTTCAAATCCATTCTTTTGCAATTTGAGACTTAGGCAAAAAAATTATAAGTCCAAACTCGGGAACTGGAGTAAACTAGGCAATTTGGCAAGCCCCCGACAAAAAAACTCGGCCTGCGCAGTAAACTAGGGATCCTACAAAAAAAAAGCTCGGCCTGCGAAGTAAACTAGGGATCCTAGTTTACTTCGTAGGCTGAGTTTTTTTTTTTTTGTAGGATCCCTAGTTTACTTCGCAGGCCGAACTAGGATCCCTAGTTTACTTCGCAGGCCGAGTTTTTTTTCGGCCCTAGTTTACTTTCGGCGATCCGACGGCCCGGATCGGCCCCGCCCGAAATCGAGCCCCCTCAGCCGTCGATCCCACTTGAACCCCCTCTTAAATGCACCGTGTGATTTAGAGACGAGGGGGTGCTGGTCGATCAGCCAATTAAAATACCTTTTTAAGGTTGGGAAAAATATTGTTTTCACACAGGGCTCTTAACAAGAGTGAAGAATAGGTTTTCATTTAGGACTACCTTTGGACTCTATGAGGATTTGATGATGCCTTTTGGTCTTACCAATGCCCCGGCTACCTTCAATTGAATGATGGAAAGAATATTTTGAGCACATAGAAAGTTTACAGCTACTTTCTTTGATGACCTTATTGTGCATTCAAAGAACGAAGAGCAGCATCGAAAGCACTTGGACATGGTATTTCAAGAATTGCGGAAGCACAAATTGTATGTAAATGGCAAGAAGAGAGTTCTTTTTGTCAGAGATTCACTACTTGGGTCATATAGTGTCCAAGGAAGGGGTTAGGATGGATCTAGATAAGGTCAAGGCTATTATGGAAGTGCAAGAGTTGACTAGTGTGCATGTAGTTCGAAGTTTCCTTTTCTTATGCTTGTATTATAGGAAGTTCATCAAGTGGTTTGCCATGGTAGTAAGCCCTACATGATTTGACAAAGAAAGCTGTGGGATTCAGCGGACCAAAGCTAAAAAATAATCCTTTGAAGGACTAAAGTTTTATGCTAGTAAAGGACCGGTATTGATTATTCTAGATTTATCAAAGCCATTTATGGTAGAGTGTGGTGCCTCTCAGGATATTGCATTGGAGCAATCTTGAACTAAGAGGGCTATGAGAGTCGAAGACTTCAAGGAGCTGAAAAGACTGCACCCACTTATGAGAAAAAAATGATAGCTATCATTTATGTTTTAAAGATTTGGAAGCACTATCTTATGGGTGTTGAGTTTTTTATCAAGACGGATCATCAAAGTCTTAGGTATTTTATGTCTCAACCTAAGATATCAGAAAAGAATATAAGATGGGCTAGTTATTTGGCCCAATTTCATTTTCAGATTATGCATACCCATGGTAAAGACAACAAAGTAGCAAATACTCTATCTCAAAGACCCATGATGTTGAAACCCTAAGATCTCTCTAGATAATTGTTATGCATAAACATGCATAAATCAAGCATAAACTCAACCACCCAACCACCCCCGAGCCCAAGGGATGCACACATGAATTATAAATGAAATACATCATACCTCTACCTTGATGTCCCATACCATCAAGAGGTATAACTCCAATCCAATAGCATGTAGCTATAGTGTGAAATGGTAGGTGAGTAGATATGAACCTCTACACAAGAGACCATAGCATAAGCCTACATGTCTCCAAGCCTCCAAGCCCCCTTGAGTGTGCCCCATGCCCCTATTATATAGGAGGGCCCTCAAGTGACTCTTGACTTTCAATTTCTCATGTGTGACCCTTGGATGCCTGACCCTAACCTTAACCCTTAAGGTTAGTCCTAACCCATGCTCCACTAGAGCTTGTTCCCATGCTCACAAGCCTAATGTGGGTTAGCCTCCTAGTATATGCATACATAATGTGTATATAACATAGCACACATAATGTACATATAACATACTTCCCCTCTCTCAAAACATTGCACTCTTGCAATGAAAAGAAGGAGAACTGTGCTGAACAATCTCAACCGACTCCCAAGTGGAATCCTCAATTTTCCTATCTTTCCACCTAATTTTAACCTCAGGGATAAGTCAACTACAAAGTTTCCTTTCCCTGAATTCATGTACCATATCAGGTTCATGTGGAACATAGGATAAATCTTCGACTTCAACGAGTTCTTGAGGAGTAACTCTGTTATCCTCACCTCCCAGTTTTCCTTTCAATCTATTGATATGAAAGACTGGATGAACTCTAACAATTAGAGGTAGTTTTAGTTCATACGCAACCGTGTCAATCCAATGTATAACTCGAAATGGACCACAATATCTAGGAGATAAATTCGAGCATTTTTCCATTGACAAAGTCTGAAAATCTTCAGGAACATTAAAATAAACCAACGCTCCTGGTTCAAAAGACCGAGATGAGCGTCCCCTCTATCAGCATAAAACCGTGCCCTATCTTGAGCACTCCTGATAGAATCCCGAGCTTCAGTCAGCATTCCCTGCATATCTCGCAAGAAATCCCTCGATGCATCAAGTTCGATGTCCTTAAGACCGATATCAATAGGTGCCCTGGGTTGATACCCATACATAAGTATGCACAGACTAAAACCAATAGCCGTATATTTAAAACTGTTATAGGCAAATTCTATCATTGGAATATATTTTTCCCAATATGATGATTTTCTAGAGACATATGCACGAAGCATATACTCTACAATCTGATTCATACACTCTGTTTGTCCACCATCAGACTACTGCGGATGATCAGAGCAATTCACATTTAAAGTAACTTCCTCGTTGTAAACCATTCGAAATAAAGTAGGAAAACATGGCATTATAACAGCAAAAACCAAGGATTCATCGACGCCCCGACATACCCACATCTGCATATGGAATAATCGACGTCTCAAGTTACCCATATCAACATATAGAAAGTCAATATTAGGTAATTTGGAAAAAATCTCACATTTTGGGAATCAATTACTCCATATAGTTTTAGACATATCTTAAACATACTAACTCCAAATTTGTCGGAGATAATAGATTTAGATTCTACTCTTCAAGATCTTTCCGATGATATGTCACATGAGGGGGTTTTGATAAACTTTTGGACAAGTTCACCATGCTCCCATTTTTCAAATGGGAATGGGATTTTTCCCAAATTATCTAATATGGTGTTTAGAGTCATCAACGTCTCGATGAGTCACATATGTCCATCCGTAAACAATCAGGTTGACTATATAAATCACTTAAAGTACGGAACTAGAGAAAGAAATGCCAACAAAGGAAGAATCTAAATTTCCTTATCCGAACACAAGATAAACTTATTTGAACTCTAAAGAAAGAGATTTCAACAAGTGAAAATGCCGATGAGATTACCCTCATAACATGCAGGCTATAGATAAAAGAAGTTTATCTAGAGAATGCCCACACTATAACTTCTAGTGAATTTAGAAAATGAGATTGTCTTTGAATGTTGAGGTCAACATGCTAAGTGATGTAAGCAAAGCAACAATCTTGAGCCCAAATTATCCCATAAGATAATATATGTGAGGGATCACCGAGCGTCCCATACCACCATGATACCACCCATAAATTAACAATTTGAAACTCCCTAGTATGCCGTCTAGGAAATATGAATAAAATCCTGTATAAAAGGAATAAGATGGCCTTATCCAACAGACTTTCACATACTAAACCTGTCTCTATATACTTGAGACTACATCAAGGAATAACTCCTTCTGAGTACATCATTAAAAAAGAAATTGAATTATTGGCGCCTTTCTGTTGAAATATACAAGTGAATAGGGTGTGTGTGGGAACAAGCTCTTGGATAGAGGCTGTAAAAGAGGAGATGTAATTGTGAAAGAACCTGTGAAAAGGTTAGAAGAATCTACTGGGAGAGAATAATGGGTAGCATGAGGGAATTTAGGAGTGTGGAGATATTTTGGGAGATATTCAGGGAAAAGAGAAGAGGTGGAGAGAATCAGGCAAAAGGTGGAGATATTCTGGGAGTGAATCATGGAGAAATCAATGGGATTTGATGCTTGATGTAAACTCTATAAATTGAGGCATAGCCCTAATGAGAATTTGCTGGTTTTTGAGTATCCATGCCTACATTAATCTATGTGCTAATTATTCACTAATTACGTCTTAATCACTTGCTAATCACTTTGTTAATTATTCACTAATTACGTCTTAATCACTTGCTAATCACTTTGTTAATTATGTTGATTCTAGTGTTTGATCCACCATAGCTCATCATTTTGCTCAAATTTCAACATGGTATCAGAGCCATGCCTAGAATCAACCAGATCTATGAGCCCATTAGTGAATTAATTAGGATTAGTAAGATAATTAGCAAAAAAATCAGTTTTTAGTGAGTTTTGTATCTTCCCCTTCACCCCCAGCCAGTGGAGGGTCTCTAGCATCTAGCACACTCAAAATTAGGGCAAGAACTTCTAGCACATAATAGCTAACATCCCTAGCTTCAAGCCCATCTACTCCACGCAGCAAACCGCCGGACGGAAGCAGCTGAATTTACGATTTTTGCAGGCACCGTTTTTTTGAAGCAGCTTGAAGATTTCTACTTGCTCAGTTCAAATGTCTTCAATACCTCTTAGCACAAAGGGTAATCAAGCATGCTCTACAAGCTGGTGAAGACAGAAATCAATTTCATCAAGTCTACAGAGAGATCCAAGCTCTTCATCAAATCTGCAGGTGACTTTGGTAAAACAGAGATTAAGCTTTCATTATTTGGTCAAATCTTGTGTTTCTTGGCTTAATCCTCTACTAGACTCATTGCTATTGATGCCTTTGAAAGCATTTGAGCTCATTTGAAGTGGAAGGCACCAGATCTGAGCTCCCCGCATACTCTGTTTTCTGCACACAAACCAGAGCATTAATTTGCTAATCAGTGATTAATCAGTGCTAATCACTGTACTTTGGTACAATTGAGGGTTCAAATTAACCATTAGGTATCTGATACAGATCCCTAAAGCTTCAGATTGCAAATCAGAGTTGGTTTGATACTCCAACCATCCCGTACAAATTGGTTACTCTCAATTTAATGTAATTTCTGGTGATTTTATGCTGATAAAATTGTTGTAATCATCTATTAAACACCAGATTGAGTTGTAAAAGCCCTTGAATCTTGAATTTGGATCAAGAGGTAAGACCCCCTTCACATCACCATGAATTCAGCACAGGAAATAGCCAAATTTAATGGGGAACAGTTTTATACATGGCAGACAAAAACCATGTATTTGCTGATGAGGAAAAATCTGTGGGGATTAGTTGAAGGGAGAGATGAATGCCCAGAGAGAGGGGAAAATGAGTGGAAGAGTAGGAATGAAAAAGCATTGGGACTTATTGCACTCAGTTTAAATGATGAGATCATTCATCATATCACAAGGATACAGTGGGCAAAAGATGCATGGGATGAACCAATAAATTATTTGGTACACAAGCAAAAAATTCCAAGATAAATTTGTTAATGCAATTCTACAAACTGGACATGAAGGAAAGTGAACCTTTAATCACACACTTGAACAAATATAAAAGCATTAAGCAACAGCTGGCAGCTATTGGCAAAAAGGTAGAAGATGATGAAGCATTAGCTGTACTTTTGAAGAGTGTGGACAAAGGAGATTATGAAAACATTGTAGCAACACTAAAGAATGTACTTGAACTGAAGATACACGAGATAGAAGCAGCTCTACTAGAGCAAGAGAGCAGAGGCAAAGAGAAGAAAGAGCTCGACTCAACAGCAGGAGAGGAAAAAGCATTCTTCACCCGAGGAGGATTCTCTCGAGGACGAGGACGAGGAAGAGGCAGAGTAGGAGGGAGGACCTTCACTTGCCACAAATGTGGAAAGCCAGGACACATGGCGAGAGACTGCTACAGCAAACCCAGTGAAGAAGGAACGACATCGGCAAACTTCATGGAGACTCCAAGAGAAGTGGAGTCGGATCATCTTTTCTGAGAGAAAGAGAGAGAGAGAGAACCCACAACCCAATGTAACCTGTCCCAATAAAGTAAAACCACCTCTGAGCCACCGCGATGATGTAGGCCACGTGGTAGATGTATGTGTGAGCACTTTAGCCAAGGTCACGGGCAACTATAGTAAGCCTTGGACACATAGAGAGAGAGAGTGTCAAGGACTATGAGTTTAGGGACTTGAGGCACTGGTCGCGGGCTATCAAGTAAGAGGGAAACTTGATACAGGGTCCAGGTGTGCTAGGATTATTCACTTGAGGGGAGGTGTTGAAATATACAAGTGAATAGGGTGTGTGTGGGAACAAGCTCTTGGATAGAGGCTGTAAAAGAGGAGATGTAATTGTGAAAGAACTTGTGAAAAGGTTAGAAGAATCTATTGGGAGAGAATAATGGGTAGCATGAGGGAATTTAGGAGTGTGGAGATATTTTGGGAGATATTCAGGGAAAAGAGAAGAGGTGGAGAGAATCAGGCAAAAGGTGGAGATATTCTGGGAGTGAATCATGGAGAAATCAATGGGATTTGATGCTTGATGTAAACTTTATAAATTGAGGCATAGCCCTAATGAGAATTTGCTGGTTTTGATACAGGGTCCAGGTGTGCTAGGATTATTCACTTGAGGGGAGGTGTTGAAATATACAAGTGAATAGGGTGTGTGTGGGAACAAGCTCTTGGATAGAGGCTGTAAAAGAGGAGATGTAATTGTGAAAGAACCTGTGAAAAGGTTAGAAGAATCTACTGGGAGAGAATAATGGGTAGCATGAGGGAATTTAGGAGTGTGGAGATATTTTGGGAGATATTAAGGGAAAAGAGAAGAGGTGGAGAGAATCAGGCAAAAGGTGGAGATATTCTGGGAGTGAATCATGGAGAAATCAATGGGATTTGATGCTTGATGTAAACTCTATAAATTGAGGCATAGCCCTAATGAGAATTTGTTGGTTTTTGAGTATCCATGCCTACATTAATCTATGTGCTAATTATTCACTAATTATGTCTTAATCACTTGCTAATCACTTTGTTAATTATCCATGCCTATATTAATCTATGTGCTAATTATTCACTAATTATGTCTTAATCACTTGCTAATCACTTTGTTAATTATGTTGATTCTAGTGTTTGATCCACCATAGCTCATCATTTTGCTCAAATTTCAACACTTTCTAATGATAACTACCCAAAACACAATAAAGTTAGGGTAGAAAAATAACTCACCTAGATATATAAGCAACCAGGTATCCGAGTTGGAATATGTATAAGAGTATAAAAAAATATACTCCAAAATTACGTGCAAAAAACAAAGACAAATGCTACCTTCAAAGCACATGTAATTATTCAAAAGATCAAAAGATCCTTATAAAACCATGGATAAAAGCATAGAAGCTCCTCGAATCCATGAAAACCATAGTTGATCATAAAAATCAATGTATATGGACATAAATTATGCCAAAAGAAGCATTAAAATTGGTGGCCAACTCATCAATCCCCAGAGTATATGAACATTGTGTCGTTCAAGCAAAACTCCAAAGTAAGCAAGTGACACACATGTGTGTAACACTCAATAAAAAACCCCTAGACACAAGTGATCTAGGTAGAACTTGATGAGTCCATATAAAACTTGGAAAACATCCAATAAAAATCCACCAAAACAAATCGATCAACTAATCTATGATAGAATTTGTCTTAGGCTTAAGAAATTAAGCACAATCCACACTTTAATAAGTGTTAAAATAAATTATCATGGAAAAGTGTCAAAGGTGAAACACACTTTGAACGCGCAGATTAAAGCCATTAAAAGAAATTAAGAAACATATCCTAAAAGAATGGCTAAACAATGATAAAAAATCATAAATACATCGTTTAGAATTAATCCAAACATAAATATCCATTAATATAAGATATAATCATATTAATAATATGCGAATAATCTGCATCTATCTAATGTCAGTATGAGAAAATGTACTTCAATATTAAATAATCCTCGAAAATATTAAATTCTCAAGAAAAAGAATTATCATGATTTTTTTCTAATTTTTCCTAATTTTCTAGGGCCTCAAAATATAATAATTTTGAATTCCACCAAACCTATCTTATGGCATTCCAAACCTATATTTTTCCAAAAAAAATTTAGCAATTTAATTTGCCAAAATACCATTGATATTTTAAAAATACCAATTTTTAGGATTTCTAAAAAATAGTTTCAAAATATTCCTAATTTTTCCTGAGAATCCCATCATTCACGAAATTTTCAACTCCACCCGACAATTCTCAAATCCAATGAAAATTTATAATTTTAATAGATTTTTCTAATTTTCTAGGTCAAAAAATATATTTTTAAAGGAATTTGAATGGTCACGGGCGCCTGGATGGACACACCACATGCCAAACACCAACCCCACATTTTTCCAAAATTTAAAATAACCTTTGTCTAATTTTTCACTAATTTTCAGGAATTTTTTAAAATTTTTAAATTACCCCGAACGCATTTAGAATACAAACGATCAAAAAATTTCAAAATTCCAATGGTTTTCCCGGAATACGGAAAGCCAAAAGTTTTGGGGAAATGAAATGACCAAAAAAAAAATTCGAAATGTGAAAGGTCAAAAGTTTCCGGAATATGGAAGGTCAAAAGTTTTTCCGGAATTCGGAAAGCCAAAAGGTTTCGGGAAAACGGAAAGCCAAAAGTTTTCCGAAAGATGAAAAGCCAAAAATGTCCATGAAGAAATTTTCAGAGATTTTTTTACTCAAATCCAATAATTTCCCACTGTTTTTCAGGCTTTTTCCAAGCTTTTTTCTTGAAAAATCTCCAAAAGTTTTTTTAAAATAATTAAAAAACATATTTAAAAAAATAAAATAAAAATAAGCTTTTTAGCTTATTAACTTTTGATTTTTTTAGGGGGGGACGTTTTTTTAGGGGGGGGACGTTTTTTTCCGCCCAGCTGCAGCGCAGCCCCCCCCCCCCCCCCCCCCCGCGATCGCCCCTGCTGCGCGTAGAAGAAATGTGAGAGAGGGAGGGAGGGAAAACTCCCTCCTCTCCTTCTTCTCCCCTCTTTCCTCTCCCTCTTTTTCCTTCCAATCTCTTTCTCCTCCCCTCTGTTAATCAGGGATTAACTTTAATCCTTGATTAAAGTTTTTAATTAAACTTTTTTAATCATAATTATCATTAATTATGATTAATGTTTTAAAAAAATCATTTTAAAGAGATTTTCTCACGAAAAAGAGAAGGAAAAATCAGATTTGAGAGGCGGAGAGAGTCCCACGCACACGGGAGAGCATCTCATGCATCAACACGCTGTCCCCTATTGAATTTCAGTAGAAAATTGACAGAAATTTGATCACAATCCCGCGGAAAAACCCGCAAAAATGTATAAAAATACATTTTTAATCATAAAAATGCTCAAAACTTCTTAAAAAATTAGGAGAATTTTCTAAAAATTTTAGAATTTTAGGGAATCCATTCTATCAAAAATATCCACCATAAACTTTATGGTATTTTTGTAAAAAATTCCATTAATGCTTGATTTTAATCATAAAAAATAGAAAAAAATAGCATTAACTCACGGAATTCCCCCGCAACGTCGATTCATCCATTGAATTGTAGTAACATGTGTTCCAATCACCATATCGATGATCCACGTGTAATTCATCAACACAAATCAATAAAATAATATTTTTATTAGTAAATATTAAAATTTACTTAAAAAAATCAACAACAATTAAATAGAGATTGCTCTGATACCACTGTTAAAACCCTAAGATCTCTCTAGATAATTGTTATGCATAAACATGCATAAATCAGGCATAAACTCAACCACCCAACCACCCCCAAGCCCAAGGGATGCACACATGAATTATAAATGAAATACATCATACCTCTACCTTGATGTCCCATACCATCAAGAGGTATAACTCCAATCCAATAGCATGTAGCTATAGTGTGAAATGGTGGGTGAGTAGATATGAACCTCTACACAAGAGACCATAGCATAAGCCTACAAGCCTCCAAGCCTCCAGCCCCCTTGAGTGTGCCCCATGCCCCTATTATATAGGAGGGCCCTCAATGACTTTCCATTTCCCATGTGTGACCCTTGGATGCCTGACCCTAACCTTAACCCTTAAGGTTAGTCCTAACCCATGCTCCACTAGAGCTTGTTCCCATGCTCCCATGCTCACAAGCCTAAAGTGGGTTAGCCTCCTAGTATATGCACACATAATGTGTATATAACATAGCACACATAATGTACATATAACACATGACCCATGTAGTTTCTATAGGATATCATTTGGACTTCACTATGATGAAAGATCTTTATGCTACAGATAAAGATTTCAAGGACATTTGGGATAGGTTGCAGAATGGAGACATGATGACCTCTTATGTTGTCAAGGAAGGGTTTCTTATGATGCAAACCCATTTATGTGTGACCAAGGATTTGAGACCAAAGGTAATGGAAGGATGCCATGCCCCACCTTATATGGGATATAGAGGAATCATTTATGTGTGACCAAAGGTAATGGAAGGATGCCATGCCCCACCTTATATGGGATATAGAGGAATCATGACAACAACTGAGGCTTTGGAGAGTTATTTCTATTGGCCTAGTATGAGAAGGGACATCGATCAGAATGTTTGAGAATGTTTGGTTTGTCACTCTCACAGAAGGTAAAGTTTGATCGACAAAAACCCATAGGATTATTATAACCTTTTCCAATTCCCAATATCCACCAATGGGAAAGTATTGCTATGGACTTCATCTTTGGGTTGCCAAAGTCAGGATTCAGAAATGAAGGTTCATTAAGCAAGCCCACTTCATTCCATTGAAGAAGACCATCCGTACAGATCATATGGTGAGATTCTTATTCAACAGATTTTCAAGCATCATGGATTACCCAAATCCCTTGTATTATGGGATAGAGATCCTCGGACTACCAGTTTCTTTTTGAGAGCACTTTTTGACAACATGGGAATAAAGCTGAATTTCTCTTTGGCTTATCATCCGCAAATAGATGGGCAAAGTGAGATTGCAAACCTCACTATTTTGGATATGCTAAAGTGTTATGATCTTGAAGCCAAAGATCAACGGGAGAAGTACTTGCCATTGGTTGAGTTTGCCTATAACAATATTGTTCACTCTTCGACAGGCAAAGCTCCTTTTGAGATTATCTATGGCAAACCATTGTTGTTGCCTATTTTAAAGACCGAGGAAGAGATCTTCCATGCGGATGAGTTTGTTTGAGATTTGGATACGGCCTTTGCAAAGGTTTGAAAGGCTATTGAGACATCTCAAGCCAAGAAAAGGAAAGTTGTAGATAAGCACAGAAGGAAGGTCACTTTTGAAGAAGCGGATTGGGTCTTATTGGCGATTTGAAAAAGCAAGACTTAGAAAGTCAAAAGCTAAGGAGCACAAAGAACCCAAACTTGTCCCCAGATATTATGGACCTTATGAGGCTACTATAAGAAGATTAACGATGTATGTTATCGATTGGACCTTCTAGATCTTTTGAGGATGAAAAGATGCAGGGGAGAAGAGAGCTTGAGCTCATGCAAGCACACACACACTCACAAAACCCTAAAAGAGAACACAGAAGGTGAGAGGCTGAAAATCTTCTTCTTCTTCACACAACACTCAACACACCATATACAAAGATAAGAGTACACACTATATGAAAAGGTACTCAACCAAATACATACTAGGGTTCTCTATAGTGTGAACCCAACCAAATGAGCTGGCACTATAACTATGCCAGAATGGCTGTCACACAGCCTCTCATCCCACTGGCCACATATCACCCATGATCTCACCAACCATTCCAGTGGTGTAAGCTTGGGCCTATCCCCCAAGCGGGTCATCAGTGTCCACCGCCTCACTAGATGAGCTCGATATCTCAACACTCCCCCTCGAGCTCAACTCCATCTCATGTACACCAAGCGAAGCCCTGAATCTGCGGAGCTTCTCTGTACCCAATGCTTTGGTGAAGATGTCAGTGACCTGATCTTGTGTGCTGACATAAACAAGGTCAATGTCTCCTGCCAAAACCTTCTCTCTGACAAAATGGTAGTGGACCTCTATATGCTTCGTGTGAGCATGAAAAACTGGGTTCCTGGCCAACTGTATACTGCTAATGTTGTCACAGAAAATGACAACTTGTCTATCCATCACATGCTGCCATAGCAGCACCTCTGTACTCGGCCTCTGTACACGGCCTCTGTACACTCAATAGAGCAACCTTAGGCTACTTCTTGCTGCTCTAAGTCACACCAGCACTCCCCAAAGAAAACATGAAGCCACTAGTAGATCTTCTATCTGAGATACTACCAGCCCAATCAGCATCTGTGTACCCATGTACACATATCTCTGTCCCAGTTTCATAAAATAGTCCACAATGCAAAGTAGACCTCACATACCTCAGTATGCGTCTCAATGCATCCAAATGCAGCTTCCGAGCAACCTGCATAAATTGACTCACCAACCCAACAGCATAGCTCAAATCTGGCCTGGTGATCGTCATCATGTAGATCAAGCTTCCTACTATGCGCCTATACATAGTAGGATCCTCCAAAATCTCTCCTGAATCTGCACTCAACTTGCCATTCTGATCCAATGGCACCGAGATAGGCTTACAGCCTATCATACCATACTTGGACAACATGTCCAAGCCATACTGTCTCTGCAGTAATCCAATACCATGTGGTGACCTAATCACCTCAATGCCCAAGAAATATCTGAGCTCCCCCAGACCCTTCATCGCAAACTTTTGTCTAAGCAAGATCCTTACATCAAAGATCTCTGCATCATGGTCCCCCGTAATGATCAGGTCATCTACATAGATGACAACAAGCACAACCCCTCTATCACTGTGTCTCACATACAACGAGAAATCTGCATTGGCTACATGAAAGCCAATAGTGACAAGATATTCAGAAATCTTGTCAGACCATGATCTTGGTGTTTGTTTTAAGCCATACAAGGCCTTCTTCAACCTGCAAACATGCTTGGGGTGACTCACATCCACATAACTAGGTGGCTGAAACATATACACCTCTTCCTGCAAATCCCCATGCAAGAATGCATTTTTTACATCCATCTGATGTAAAGACCATTGCTTTGACGCAGCCACTGCTATCACAACTCTCACTGTTTCCATCTTGGCAACTGGGCTGAAAGTTTCCTCATAATCAATGCTATATGTCTGCGCATATCCTTTGGCTACCAATCTAGCCTTGTACCTGCTTATGCTTCCATCACTGTTATGTTTTACTTTGTACACCCACTTGCATCCAATGGCTTTCTTGCCTTCAGGCAATTGCACTAAATCCCAAGTCTCATTTCCATATAGTGCATCCATCTCCTCATCCATAGCTTTCTCCCAACACACATTTCCAACATGGATTGGATGAGCAGTGTCATCCCTTGTTTCCACAAAACCTGGTCTTTCAAGGTTTTTCATCTCCTTGAACCACTCCCCATGACTTGTCATGTGGTTTGAAGCACCTGAATCAATGTACCATACATGATCTTTATGTGCTACTTCAACATTTTCAGACATGGCATTAATGACATGTTGCATAACAAACAACCTTTCATCACCCTCATTGTTTTTTCTCGAGGATGCATAGTTGTTTTTTGCTGCAATTTCCCATTTTGCAAGTCAGCCTGCTTCTTATAACAATCTGCTTGCACATGTCCAGGCTTACCACAATAAAAGCATCCACGTGTATCATTGTACTGCCTTTGCCAATTTCCATAACCTCTTTGACTCCACCTGCCTCTAAATTGGCCTCTTCCACCTACGTGTTGTTGTTGTTGTTGTGAATTCTGGGACTGTTGTTGTTGCTGCTGGCCATAATTCTGATTACCTGTTCGGCCACCTCCTTGGTCACGTCCACGGCCTCCTCTATCTCGTCCTCTTCTTGAACTTGTGTAGAAGGCCTGTTGCTCTGAACTGTTTTTGTTTTGTGAAGACTCTTGGTCTTCACCCAAGCTCTTCTCTTCTATAATCAACATAGACACCAAATTTGTGAAATTGGAAATGTTTTCCTAAGTCTGAATAGACGTCTTGAATGCCTTGTATTGTGGCCCGAGACCACGTAGATAAACTTCCACCTTATCATCGTCATCTACTGAAACACCAATAGATGCAAGGGATTCCACAATACCCTTGATCTTCAATGCATAGTCATTCACAGACATACTCTTTTTCTCCACACTATGAAGTTCATTCTTCAACTGTATCTTTCGTGCCTTGGTATTCATTTCATAGAGTTTTACCAAGGTGTCCCACGCCTCCTTGGGGGACTTAGCAGCCTGTATGTGCCCAATCATGGTGTCCTGTATACTGATAGAGAGCCAATACATAACTTTTCTGGCTCCTTGGTTCCAATCCTTGAAGTCTTTCACATCTGCAGAGCAGTCGGATTGATCTCCGGTATCTCCGGTGCCTCTTCATTCTCACCTTCTATGTAGTCCCAGCAGTAACCCTTTCCCATCAGGAAATTTGTCAACCTGAACCTCCAAGCATGAAAGTTGTTCTTATCAAGCTTCTCAGCAACAATATGGTTTATGCCATCATTTGACATCTTGCCAGGCACACAAATTTACTAGAACTAGCACTCTGGTTTGTCTTGCACAAACTGCTGTATTTTTTATAGCAGCAGTACTGTACTACACTCAAATGTCACAGCGCCAGTGACCTTAATGTACATACACCCAATGGGTGGCAACTGTTTGCAACACACACACAATGTCTGCACAACCAATCTATCTTTCTGCAGTTCTTAAATAGAGTTCTGCATAGAATCGATGACTTACCCCAGTGCTCGAAATCGCCTGCTTTTCAAAAAACGGAGGTCCTAACGCGCCCGAAACGCATTTTCGGCCCAAAAAATGATGTTCGATGTAGAGCTCCTGACAAGGGAGTCACCAACCAACACAAATAGGAAAGAGTAGATGAAGCTCTTACCCTTGTACCGCTTCCTGTGCTTCTCTTGTTTGCAGCTCATCCCTTAGCATGAACCAGGCTGCTCTGATGCCATGAAAAGATGCAGGGGAGAAGAGAGCTTGAGCTCTTGCAAGCACACACACACTCACAAAACCCTAAAAGAGAACACACAAGGTGAGAGGCTGAAAATCTTCTTCTTCTTCACACAACACTCAACACACCATATACAAAGATAAGAGTACACACTATATGAAAAGGTACTCAACCAAATACATACTAGGGTTCTCTATAGTGTGAACCCAACTAAATGAGCTGGCGCTATAACTAGGCCAGTCTCTCTAGAATGGCTGTCACATAGCCTGTCATCCCATTGGCCGCATATCACCCATGATCTCACCAACCAGGCCAGTGGTGTAAGTGTGGGGCCTATCCTCGAGAGGCAGGTCATCAGTGTCCACCACCTCACTAGATGAGCTCGATATCTCAACAAAGGATACATAATGCCTTCCATGTCAATTTATTGAAGCCATATATAGGATTACCCTGCATGTATTGGCACCAGAAGTGGAAGAACAAGAAGAAATCTTACAGTCGGAATGGATTGTATTCCATTTTGTGAGAAAAAGAGGAAGGAAAGTGGTAAGGAAATCCCTCTTAAAGTTTGAGAACTATTCACCTATGGTTGTGAAATGGATGCCATGACAGTACTTCAAGGACTACCTAGATATTCTTCGAGCTTATGAGGAAGCAGTTGGTCCAGATGTATTTGAAGTACAAAGTTGAAATGTCTTGTGATCAAGATAGATTTAAGAGGGAGGGATTGTACCTCTAGTCCTCTTCGTTGTATATATTGAAAGTGAAATGGAATTGATCATTATCTTGCTTATATAATGGTCTTGATTTGATATACTCTAGTTTGGGTGGCAATGATGCCCGAAAGCCCAAGGAGAAACATTTGTATATGGGAGGCAACGATGCTAGAAGACCCATTGGACTGGAACGATGCCAAATATTTTGGACTTCACAGTCGGGAGGTCATAGCAAGATGGCCCAGATGACTGTATTGGATTTCATAGTCGGGTGATCATTGTGATTAGATCGCCCATATGACTATATTGGATCTCATAGTCAGGCAGTCAATGTGACTAGATGGCCCAGAGGACTATGGAAGATTTCTCAAGGCGGTCCTAGTGACCAATGGTTTTGAGGATAGTTTGAGAGGTTTCCCTCGGGAAACCAGATGGCTCAACATGGTTTCGATGAGACCAAACAGAACAATCCATGAATAAGAGGATCATTACTTGTGCATTGCATTACTGATGTATGTTTGAAATTCTTTGACTTTGTGTGTTGTTTTTGATGCATGGACAATGCTTGGATTTATGGCATGTGATAGTCCACTAGGCTCCAGACTACCTAGCCAGTACTTGGAATACCCAGTAGAGGAGAATGATGCATACTTGTTTGTTGACTAGCTTGTGTCTAGTTTTTGCAGAAGGTGAGTATGCATTTATTATATCTAACCCATGTCATAGGCTATGAAGAACATGTACCATCAAGAACAAGGACTTTGGTCAAAGAAAGGCAAAAAGATGTTGCAAGAGGAGCAAAAGGCACCACATATATAAGGAAAGACCAGATGCATAAGAGCACAAGATGGGGCTAGTACCATGATCATATGGCATATTTATATCCCACAGTTGGACAATTGTGATGTAAGAGGGAGGGAATGTAACTTGGTCCTCCAAGCTCTTTTCACATGCCTGGACACATGAAAAGGATGATGGAAACAAGGTTCCTAATCTTGGCATTGGAAAAAGCACCAGTCTTGATTAAAAAGCAAGAAAAAGCAAAATTCAAACTCTGTTGACCAAATTGAGAGCACTATTGGAAAGAGAACATCGAAACTGAGAGCACTATTGGAAAGAGAACATCGAAACTGGATCAAAAAGCTAAAAGATGCTTTTTTCAAAAAGTAGCTCCAAGGCCAAAAAGCAAGGCCGTGTGTAAAGCTTTTATAGCTTAATTAACATGATTAGAGACTTGATTAATGAACATAAGACAAATGCTACAAGAAAAGACTGAGTGATTGCATTGAGAAAGGGGCCTTTCTTAAATAGAGGCCGAAAAGGTACAATTGAAGAGGCACATCCCTGTGAAGGGGTGTGGCTCTTGAATCAATATAGTTATATCCTTAGGACTTAGGGGTATGTCTTTAATGAATAGGCATGTCCTTTGATAGTGACCCATGTGCAAGGGCATGACCCTTCACACAGGTGTCTTTACAGTTAATGAGGGATTAAGGATAGGGAGAGATTAAGAGAGTTAGTCACAATCATGACATTCCCTCCCACTTAAAATAAGACTCCGGCTCTAAGAAGAGATGGTTGTCTTTGAAAGAATTCATGAAGAAGTTTTGGATATTCTTGTAAGTCTTCATCACTTTGCCAGGAGAGTGAGAATCATCAAGATCTCTCCATTTAACCAAAAATTATATAGTGAGCTTATGTCGTGTTTCTTTCATCAAGAATTATCTCTATAATTAAGAGTATGTGTCCATCTTCGATTTCTAGAACATAATCCAAAACATCTAAAACTGGAAATTCACCGCACAAACTTCTTGAGCCAAGAAATATGGAAAGTTGGATGAATTCTACCCCAAGAAGGTGGTAATTCCAACTTATAACTGAGAGATGAGTTCTTCTTAATAATACAAAAGGGTCCATAATATCTTGGGCGAAGCTTTGGAAAGACTTATTTTCACTGTCTTGTATCGATGAGGGGCAATATATAATAATACCAAGTCTCCTTCTTGAAATTCAATGTGACGAGACGATGCTTATCAGCTGTGCATTGATATTGCTCTTGTGCATTGATATTGCTCTTGTGCATTGATATTGCTCTTGATATAACAGAATATCTTGTATCTCTTGAATGAGTTGGTCTGCTAAAGACACTTTATGTTGAAGAACAAAGTTGGCAGGAACAAGGGCAGTATGGCCATAAGCTACTTGAAAAGGTGTCATTCCAATAGCTGAATGATAAGAATTATTAGAAGCAAATTCCACCAAAGGTAAATATTCTTCCCATGAAGCTAATCGAGAGACTGAACATAATGATGCAGCATTTCTTCCAAAATCTGATTAACTCGTTCCGTTTGTCCATCTGTCTATGGATGATAAGCAAAGATAAAGAGTAAATTCCTACCAAGAGACTTGAATATCGAAGTCTAAAAATGTCCATCTGTCTATGGATGATAAGCAAAGATAAAGAGTAAATTCCTACCAAGAGACTTGAATATCGAAGTCTAAAAATGTCCTATAAACTTTGGATCTCGATCAGAGACTATAGATTTTGGCAACCCATGAAGTTTGAAGATATACTATATAAACAGTATTGCAATATCCGAAGCCTAGGCTTCTTTCTTGCATGGAATGAAATGTGCCATCTTAGAAAATCTGTCAACCACCACAAGAATCTGTGTATTGAATTTAGAAGAACGTGGCAATGAAGTGATAAAATCTAGACTAATACTTTCCCAGCGTTTATTGGGATCTGAAAAGTGGTTGAAGAATACCAGCCTAGAACTTGTCTGCTAGCTTTCATACATTGGCACGAAAGACATGTTGTGACAAACTTAATAACATCTTGCTTCATTTGTTGAGGCCAATAATATGTAGCCATCAAAAGACGATATGTCTTGATGCCTGGGTGTGCAGCATAAGTGACCTCGTGATGTTAAGACTCTTCGAACATGAGTATCATGAGGTACACAAATACGATCCTGATAATATAGTAAACCATCCACTAATGTATATGCTCCATAAATCTTCAATTCGAAAGCAGTTGCATTCTGAGAATTGAGAATGCGAAATGCGTTTCCAAAATCACGATCCTTGAAACTTTGAGGTATATCCATTTCAACTCAGAAATAGACAAGACCGAAGCTGGCGGCATATGACCGCACATACGACTAAGAGCATCCGCAACCACATTGGTAAGACTAGGAACATACTCAATTGTCATATGAAAATTGGCTAAGAATTTGACCCAACGTGCTTGCCTAGCATTCATAACTAGCTGCGTGAAGATATATTTCAAAGAATGATGATCTGTTTTCACCACTGAATCTGCATCAAGGAGATAATGTTTCCATGCACGATAGGCATGAAAAATAGCCAGAAAATCCTTGTCATATACTGAGTATCATACTTGAATCGCAGAGTGCTTATGACTATCAAATGCAATAGCACGTCCTTGTTGCATCAAGATGGCACCAGTGGCAATATTGGAAGCATCCGTATAAACATCAAAGGGGAGAGTAGGGTCAGGAATAGCCATGACAGGAGTTGTGGTCAAAGTTGGCTTTAAATTTTCAAAAGCTTGAGTTGCGGCTTTAGTCCACTTAAATGCATGAGCGGACTGAAAAAGTTCTGTAAGACAAGCAGCTATTTCTGAAAATTGATAAAACTTTCTGTGAATAGAAGTTGGCAAGTCCCAAGAAAGAACGAACATCATGGATGTTTGTGGGAGTTGTCTAATTGACAATAACCTGTATTTTCTTCGGATCCATAGAAATATCGTCTGCTGAAACATGTCATGTTCTTTTGCAATTCCCTCATCATGGGCACCACGGCCTGATCTTGCGAGGCCGCTATTCCCACCTACACCTGCACCATTTGGTAGAGCTCCCTACCCCATACCACCTTCCTTCTTCCACCAGCACCTGTGGCATCCATACTGATGTATTTCACTAGCTTGTAAAGAAAGAAATATATCAGTTTTAGATATTATTATTGTTCACTCATATTATGTCAATGGCATTATTTTTGGCTTCTTCCATGGCATTGTTTTTTGAGAGAGATTGAGCAATTGGTGTGAGATCTCAACAACACGAGAGAGAAAGTGAGTGAAAGAGAGAAAGAGTGTTTAACCGAGACATTAAAATAATAACATTTTTGCTTAAAGTAGTTATCCTTATTCTTAAAGTAATAATTCTAGTGCTCAAAAATTTATTTTTTATTCCTTTGAAAGTTATAAATACAGTAGACATTGCTATGTTCCAATACTCTTTCTTCTAGACATATCCCACAGCACCCTCCCCTTATATCTTCATAATGCAATAGGCTCTTTCTAAACTCCTTTGGCATGACTTCATCTAGCAATCCCTCTAATACTACTATGTTTTCAAGCATCTTAAATAAAGCTCTTCAATAATTCATGCACCTCAAAGAAAAGGAACCTAGATCAGATGTCATTATAGAATCATGGACAACAACGTTTAAAGTAGTGCATGAGTTCTACAAGAAGCTCAAAACAGGTCAAGCGATAGACCTTGTAGACAACAATATGCTAGAGGTGAAAGCCCCAATAGCCACCATTAGGATATGGAGAGCTTTTGGCATCATTGAAGAGGCAAAGGAGGATCCTCTTAGAGCTGAAGTTGCCACCTTCATTCTCTAGTTAGGGCAGATGGAAAAGGCCAAGAGGCCCGAAATGCTTTCATATGGTGTCTTTGTGAAGAAGTAGCAATGACAGTGTCATGTCGTAGGTGTTTGTCATGTAATGTTGTGGCCTTGTGAGTTTGCTTGGGAATGTAATGGAAGTTTAAGATCATAATATGGTGACTTTGTAAATGAGTTGCAATGACAGTTGTAAATGAGTTGCAATGACTTTGTAAATGAGTTGCAATGTGCATAGTACCGTCTTACCTCTTCTCTATTGTCACCATGAGTTGCAATGTGTATGATAGTAGAGGGAGAGGAGTAGACGGATATAAGAAGTGTAGAGAGAGAAACCGCTTGCATCATCCTGAACACTAGAAAAGCTCAAAAATACTTGCCAAAAAAATACACCCCATAGCCCTCAATGTGGCACAGAGGGCCACATCGTAGGCGAATCCATAGCATAGAGCTCAAATTATGGCAAGAAAGGCTCTCATAGGCCTAAGCCCCCTCGTGAAAACCCTACCACCCTCTTCAACTGACATGGATCCACTTCCAAGAAAATAGAGACTTGCAAGTAAATAGATTATTCAACTTGATCAACTCATCAAAAACCACAAGCTCAACATATTCAAGAATTGAATAAATAACATGTAAAATACTTAGCTCATTAAAACGACTCAACATTGGGTGCAATCTTTCTCCCCTCGTGTGTGGTCTTTCTCCACACGAGTATTTACGTAATTTTCCAAGAATAGGCCATAGCCTCTAAAAATACCCAAAAAAAAGTCCTTTTACTTTCACAACACTCTCTTATGCTCAAAATAGAGTGTCCATAAATTGAGGCTAGGGTTAAAGCATATCACACTTTACAAAAGTATTAAAGTTCAAGTCTAAGCTTGATAAATCCAAGCTTTAAAAATAAATCAAAATGTGCACTTGTTAGCACATATATATACAAAGCTTGTGGGTGGTTGCAAGATGAGGTTATCTAGTTTTGTTTAGTGGGTGCCCTTGGGTTTAGCCTGAAAACATGCATTTTTTCAAGAAGAATAGCCAATCTCTCCTAGTTAGCCAAGGAGTTTCACTTCAAGGTCTTCTAATGAAACATCATATGCAAATTTGGGCACCTAAAACTATAATCTGATTGAATATCCAATAATTCTAAATCCCCTTTTCTTTGGGAATGTGAGATCCCTGTTCCCACCGAGCAACAGATTCGGGGTACTGGCAGCGGAAGTAGTGCTTCTCGCGTGGGACAGGGGTCCCACACTCGGGGCCTTGCCCACGGATATCCGGATAAGAGACTAATCCGTCGGTTGTTCCAAAACCGAACCCGGAAAAACTTCCTTTACCGGAAAGCACGGGCGATTCCACCAGGATAACTTTTTACTCTAACGTAGTCATGATCATTTCTGATCGAGATGATCCAATTACATCTATAAGATACTTAGTCAGTTCAAGGAAGAAACTTGCACTTGGATCATTGGGATCAACGCTTTTTTCCCCATTCAAGAGGCACAGCCGTTGATTCCTATCCATAGAACAGTTACTGTCCGGGATTTATTTTTTTCTATCGTAAAAACAAAAGTTTGAGTCTCGATTTACGGATCCATCAGTCCAGCCTAACCCCATCCGATCCCATGGGTTAGCCAACCGCCCAACCACTGTAGTGATGGGATCCAATTTGGAATTTGGTTAGGTTTTGTCCCGGGTACCAAGGAAAAGAGTTCCAAGGCCCCCTAGCCGGAATTTCATGCAAACATAAAACTAGCCACACCACTTACACACCCAATATGAAAATTGCCTTTTTCTTAGCATCAGCTAACTTTAAAACAATCCTTTAATGAAACCATAGTACCACTGATCACAATCTCCCAAATTATCCAGTTGATTCATAATTTCCCATCATTCCTTCATCAGAGTATCTATGGCATCATTGGCAACTAGAACGCTCACCACCTGTCCACACAGGGGCCGTTTCAATAGTTCCTAGCCCATAATACTCAACAATATAATCACTTATCAAGATGGACTCTCGTTGAAGATCAGCAAGATCAACCAACAGATCCATATAAAAGAGCCATGGACTCATCCGTTGAGGACCAGCAAGGTCAGTCAACCAGATCCATGCCCGGTTCCAGAAAACAACTCTTACTCCTTGTTCCAATATCTTCCTCGACGCACGCGTGGGTATCCTGGGCGACCCAGAGCCCGAGCACCGTATGGTCAGCACCCTCTAGGATCCTTCGCAGGTGACCTAGCGCTTCACTCATAGGCCGCTTCCTTGGTCCCTCATCCACCGTACCGGAAGCTCACCATTTTAATCGAACCGAGGCTGGTCAAGACCTCGGCCGACCTTGCTACGCGAGACGTCCTCCATTGACTCTCCGTCAGCAGTTGCAACTTTATCAGTTAGGTCTCCACGACCTTAATCACAAGACGGTCAAAATGCTTTCCCAGCATTCTTGACATAAAACAGCCATTTACAAACAGCATTTACAAACAGTTTACAAATACAATTTCTATATTAACTCTCATTTTTCCACATTATCCCTCATGCAATCCACATTACTTATTCCACATTTCATTTATATGTGTACTCATCCAATCATATCATTTTCCATCTCTTCACTTCAGATTCCTTCACATCACATATCATATATTCACATCCATATCCACATCCATACATCCACATCCACATCCACATTCACATCCATACATCCACATCTACATGCTTATCTCCATTTTCACATCCTCATTTATACATCCACATCCCATATCCACATTCATACATCCACATCCATATCCGCATTCATACATACACATCCATATCCACATCCACTTGCATACATTCATTATCACGTCCTCATTCATACATCCACATCCACATACATACATACATACATCCACATCCACATCCACATTCTCATTCACATCTATACATCCATATCTACATGCACATTCACATCCATACATCCACATCTATATCCTCATTCACATCCATACATCCACATTCATGCATCCACATCTACATGCCTACATCCATACATACACATCCACATTTACATCCATGCATCCACATCCACATCCTCATTCACATCCATACATCCACATTCATGCATCCACATCTACATGCCTACATCCATACATACACATCCACATTTACATCCATGCATCCACATCCACATCCTCATTCACATCCATACATCCACATTCATACATCCACATCCACATCCACATTCACATCCATACATCCACATCCACATCCACATTCACATCCATACATCCACATTCATACATCCACATCCACATCCACATCCACATGCATCTTATCATATCTTATCACTTCCCATATCTTTAATGCATACCTCTATGCATGAAATTCAATTATGCTAAAAGTAACACTTTTATAATAAAATATTCAACTTTTATGCATACCTCTATGCATGAAATCCAATATGATAAAAGTAACACTTTTGATATAAAAAAATTATCCTTTATGCATACTTCTATGCATGAAAATTAAAAATGATAAAAGTAACACTTGTGATATAAAAAATTTTCCTTTATGCATCCTTCTATGCATGAAAATTAAAAATGATAAAAATAACACTTTTAATATAAAAAAATTATCCTTTATGCATACTTCTATGCATGAAAATTAAAAATGATAAAAGTATCACTTTTGATATAAAAATTTTCCTTTATGCATACTTCTATGCATGAAAAATTAAAAAATGATAAAAGTAACACTTTTGATATAAATTTTTTTTTCCTTTATGCATACTTCTATGCATGAAAATTAAAAATGATAAAAGTAACACTTTTGATATAAAAAAATTATCCTTTATGCATGATATTAAAATTCAATTTCTCCATGATTATAATGAAATTCTTTCAATTAATCTAGGATGATAATTCCTAGAATATGGTAGGAAGTCCTCTTTTTATGCTTTGAATGAAATTATTTTATGCATAATTTTTATAAAAATTTTGCCATAGCTCCGCTGCTATGACTGATAAATCTCAATTTTTTCTAAGGGATAAAGCTTATCATTAAGGAAATAATTAAAATGATCTCTAATTGGATCATTAATCTATAGTGGATTGAATCATCAATATGCATAAACTAAAAGCATAGAAAAAAGCCATTAAATTGGCCTCAAGCATAGCTTAAGCTTGGGTTAAGGAAAAGCTTTATGAAAAGCTTGATTTGGATTGAGAACGGGTCATGAGTATGACCATTTCTTGAGTGAGAGAGAGAATTTACATAAAAATCATTAGAATTTAAACATAAATGAAAATTAACTTCAATAGCATTTATTAACTTATGTAACTCTTCACTACTATTCAAACTTCAATAGTATTTAAAAAAAACCATACCAATTAAACTTCTCAAGCTTGAGAGGGGTTGAGAAGAGAGAAACATTGAGAAATTATAGAAAGATGAATATTCACTAATTACCTTACAACTTGCTTGATTCTTTGTTCACGGTAGAGGCCCCCAACCAATCAATTGGTTAAGTATGTTGATGGAGCCACTAATGGGGATTGAAGAAAGAGGGAAGCTCCAAAAACTAGTGAATTATTAAATGAATTCACAGTTCTTGGCTTAGGTGGAGTAGAGTAACGATGCATAAACACTATATATTTTTCAACAAGGGTGAGGCTTCTATTTATAGGAAAAATTGAGCTCCTAACCAAACAAACTGATTCTAGAATTTTCTAAATCAGTTTGGTCAATATTTGACCATTTTTAGGTCAGTTAAGCTAACTTTTTGGAACTAGACTTGAATGAGGAGAGAGGAGAGATGAAATATCTCAATTTTTATGAGTTTAAAACTCATTCAAGCATGTGAAATATGCACCTCCTTTAAAGAACTCCCCTTCCTTACATATGTCATATTTTTAATATTGCTCATAGTTTTTTACTAATAAACCTTGTACATTTTCAACTCTTCATCTTATGTGAAATATGCACCTCCTTTAAAGAACTCCCCTTCCTTACATATGTCATACTTTTAATATTGCTCATAATTTTTTATTAATAAACCTTGTACATTTTCAACTCTTCATCTTATGTGAAATATGCACCTCCTTTAAAGAACTCCTCTTCCTTACATATGTCATACTTTTAATATTGCTCATAATTTTTTTACTAATAAACCTTGTACATTTTCAACTCTTCATCTTATGTGAAATATGCACCTCCTTTAAAGAACTCCTCTTCCTTACATATGTCATACTTTTAATATTGCTCATAGTTTTTTTACTAATAAACCTTGTACATTTTCAACTCTTCACCTCATGTGAGCATTTACTCATTTTTGGGTATTTTCTTTTTACAAGTTGGATTTATCTCCTCCCTACACATGGATTGATGCTATTGGTCCATAGGAACCTTAATTGGACCATAGTCTAAAGATTTCTGAAAATCTAGACCCTTAGGCTAAGGTTCTTTATAGCTATTTTCAATTAATTCCAATTGCACATTGGAAAATTCTTTTTGAATTTCTGTTTCAGGGGAACTCATCTGAATTAGAAGAGATATTTTTCTATCCAAAAATATTCAAAATCTGAATATTCTCTCTCTAGAATATTTTTCTCTCTCTAGGCTAAAACAGATAGAAACAAGGTCTTTATATTTCTGAAGAGGGATTGATTACAGGGAAAGATACTAGACATAAAAAAGGGGGTGGGGGAGGAATCTTACAGGGAACCAAAATTTATAGATGCCCTGTCGGAGGTTTGGAGGACAGGTACATTGAATGTGAGTAAATTGCCTATAACTTTTACATTATTACTCATATGATGTTCCCACTTTTCATATCATAAATTCAAATAACATAGAGCTTAACTTGATTTATCAAGTAAATTTTTATGTGTTCTACTATTTTTTATATTATTTAAAAGGCATTAGAATTGTTAAAAACATACTATTTTGTCCTTCCACCACATCTACCATTTAAAATACTCAATTTGTATGGATCTAGTGATGATTAGATTGAGGAAGATTAGTAGAATGTGGGTCTAAGGTAAAATTACAAATCTAATGGTTGGAGTTTTGTAGATTTACTTTGGAAAATGTGTTATGACTGTTAGAGGCCCATTAAACCAATTGTAATGTAATTCTAGAAAATCAAATATTGAATCTTTCAATCTAAAAAGTCTAGGAATCAATATACTTTTGCCATGAATTTATGAAAAAAAACAATAGCTTATCCTCCCAAGTGAAAATTCCCATATTGTGTCCACTCTCCCCTTTTCAAATCTAAAACCAATCCTAGTTAGGTTTGAAAATCTAGGCTTTGTAAACTTCAAAGCCTAGATATCATGCCATGTGTGAGGCTTGGGTAGGCACAAATCTTATATATGCATGCCACTTTATGTCCACATCAGCTTCGAGAGGATCCACATAAGCACCTTGCCACCTCCACCCTCCATGTCAACATAGTCAACCTAGTTGACTCCCAAGCTCATCATCCTAGTCATCATTAATGCCACATCTTCTTACCACCTTTGCTTGCCACCTCACACTTGCTGACATGGCATGCCACATCATGGAATTGCCACATCAGCCATAATAGTGCCACATGTCAAGAAAATGCCATGTGTCATGCACGCATGTGACACATGGCACCTCCTTCCCATTTTTTTCAAAAATATATTTTTGGAAAAGTTAATTTAGTATATTTTTAGTATTTTAAAAAAAAAGAGAAATAAAATATAAAATTTTAAATAATAAAATATATATATAACTTATTAATATATAAAAATTTAAAAATCACTAATTTTAAAGGATTATATTTTAAAACTAGATAAATAATATTATTTTAAAGTTCATGTTATTTAATTTAAAAAAATAGTTTTTTAAATTTAATATTTCTTAAAAATATTTTATTTATAGGATAAGTCTTTGAATAAAATTTGAAAAAAAATAAATTATAAAAGAAAACGTAATTATATAATTATAAAATAAAAAATAAACTTAAAGATATATCTATATATCTAGTAATGATAAATATTTAGACTTGTAAATATTTATTATTAATAATATTAATTTTGAAGTGGATAATAGTTTATCTTTAATTATCTTTATGTTTATCTTAATTATCCAATCAATCTTAGATAGGAAATCTAATGAGATTTGAAGTGGATAACCTATTTTTTCTATATAATCACACATCTCTAGTACTATCCCACACTTATCTCTAGTACTATCCCATCATCATTGAGCCTTCATAATTTTTTCTCTCTTAGCTTCCTTGAGAACGGATTCTCAAAGTCGTAGGAGTTGGAAACATGATAGGACTAGACTTCCCCCCATCCACCAAGTTCAAGAGGAGAAGAGAAAAAGGGTAGCTCGTGAGAGAAAGAGAGAGTGGAGAGCACGTCAACACAAGAAACATCTTCCATTGGCGAGATGATCCAAGCCTTGCTCCTCCTCTTCCACTTCCTCTCCCTCTGTCCTCCTCCCCCCCCACTACCCCTTATTTTAGATAATCCACATGAGCCCTCCCTTTTCCTGAGCCCCCTTCTCTTCCAGAAGAAGCCAACCCCTTATTTTAGATAATCCACATGAACCCTCCCTTCCTGAGCCCCCTTCTCTTCCAGAAGAAGCCAACCCCCCTCCTTTGGGCGCCCATAGTGTGGATATGAAAGAACTATCAAAGTCAGGGGCGCATCGTCGTGCCCATGCAATCTTCCAATCCTATATCAAAGACCTCACGCCTTCATCATAGGCATGCATGCTTGATGCTTTGGTCGGTCTTCCCAACGTGGCCAACTACAGGGTGCTTCCTGACATTGGAGGTCGAAGAGAGAGGAGATCTAGCATGGCGGTGCTACAAACTGTTCGTCGTTCCTATATAATTAATAAGAAGAGGAACTTTGTGAATGCTTTGGCTGCTCCGAGAGACGGGCTATTGTGGAAACCATAAGTAGCTCCCAAATGAAGGATAAGGTGAGTGCCACATCTTGCATCCTTTCCATAGCACCACACGCACTTAGAGTTGGGTTTATTAGAAGGCAAAGTTTAGATGCCCATGAGGTTGGTGCTTTGTGGGGGCGAGTAGTGGTTGTGTAGCTAGGCATGATCGCCTCTACTAGATGAAACCACTAGAGCCTTGATATAAAGTTTTTGGGAGAAAAATTATCGTGCCTCGCCAGTTTTCAAGAAAGCTGTGTCGTAAGAGAGTGACAAGAGGAGTGTTCATTAGCACGGTGCTTGCTTTTTTGAAATGACCCAAACAGAGTTGTATTCTCAGTTTGTGGCATCATATCCAGAGCTTAAAATTGGGCAAAGGTAATTTAAGGGGTGTAAGCCGTGGTTTGTGAGGTACTTACAACAGCGTGACACATGTTGTCGCTACCATGTTGAGTTCTAACTTTTTTATAATGTGCTCCATTCTCTTAGTGGGCATAGAGAGTTGCCTTGTAGTCCTCATGATTTCATCCACTCTATTTTGTGTGCATGCACTGAGGATGCCCCGTTCCATAGGATGCCTTGTGTGGAGAGCAATTGCACATCATATGGTTCACTTGCACATCTTGATGCAAGTGACCAAGAGATAGTGCCATGGCGACGTTATGAGTATGTGACACACTAGCTCCAGAGTGGTAGGCAGTCCAAGAAGTTGCAGCTTGTGGACAAACATACACCATGTTGTCACTTTACATCCACATTTAGGGAGTAAATCTACCCCTTTATACGGCACAATCATTAAGCCAAGTGGTAGGATCGTCAATTCCAAGCATGCCTAGTAGAGTTTCCTATTTGGTGTGGTCGTCTCTGTGGTTGATTTTGCAGAGAACTACACCTTCACACCTTTTCAGGAGATACAATCTGAGTATTACTTCTCGAAGCAAGTAATCGTTATATTTTATCATATTTGTTTCGTGTTTGAGCTATATTACTTATTTGATTTTTTGTGTCCCAATCGTCTCTCTTACTTACCTCACAGGTTGCTATTATGGTGCACATTAGCTATCGACATGTAGAGGCCCATGTAGATGGGATAGTGAGTACCCCTGATGCCCGTGTGATTATTCGAGAGTATCATTTCTATATCAGTGAATGATCATTCACATGATGCACATTTTGTGTAACATTGTTTTCATCTCTATGACGATTTTTTACGAGATTGTGTGATCACATGTGGCTAGGGATGGGTTTGGTCGGATGGCCATGGCGCACAATTCAAGTCGTCTCACGATAGTTCTATTGGGTCTATAGGTAGTACTTATGGCTCTCTTACATTTGCAATTAAACTAAATTCACTAGAGCATCTTAAAGAAAACAATAACTAAGACTTTGTTTTATGGGTTTATAGGTGGCATGTGTAGTCTAGTATCCTATTTGGTCATTCTTTGAGATTGCAATTAAACTAAATTCACTAGAGCATCTTAAAGAAAACAATAACTAAGACTTTGTTTTATGGGTTTATAGGTGGCATGTGTAGTCTAGTATCCTAGTGATTTGGTCATTCTTTGATATTGGTCACGGGAAGGGAGAGCATGATGGTGTGGGCGCGTGTGTAAAATGTGCCGTGAGACATCATCAACTACAACAGGATGCTGAGCGGTTCAGAGATACGGGCGATGTGGTTGAGTGGTGCTCCTAACATTTGTGTGGGAGTGCAGCATCATCGTATCCCAAACATGATGCTCAGATTGTTAGGAGATTTTTTTGGCATGTGGATGGTGGCATGATTGACCATAGAGCCTCCCATGATTGTGACACAGTACTTGGCACCTTGGGCTTGCTTTCCATTAGGAGCACGTGCATGGCATCCCCCACAATTTACACACGATAATTTGCATGTTTCTGTGGAGCATGTACGGATGGCGATTGGTCACATTGTGCCTCGAGAGGATGAGCACATGCATGGATATAAAAAGTCCTCTCCCCTCCGAGCATCCTTCACATCCAGCGTTGTCCGATGAGCACACAGGTCCTGTGTTCATGGCCAGCTATGATTACCTGGTAGATTTGCTACTACTACAGGAGGGTGATGTATTTATTGTTATTGCCGGTGAGGGACATAGTGACGGAGTAGACTACTATCCGATGAGTTGCACTAGGCCAAAGTGCATCCTTGACCAGGATACAGTGGATGATCATGGGTTTTCTTTTGACGCCCATAGCATGATTGTGGCAGGCCAGATCTACCAGCACATTCGACTTCATCGGGGGGAGTCTTGAGTTCCAGTCGTGGAAGTGGGAGTTAGAGGCATTTTGGTTCTCTCATCTAGTGGTTACTACCAAGCTCACTCTTGATCGACGAGTACAGACTCGAAAATAGAGTTCTCACCCTCGTTTTCAGCTTCGAGTGGATGACTATGAGAGCATTCTAGAGCATTTGAGAGCTAGAGAGAGTGCTATTGACTAGATCTCTATCTTGATAGTGACTAAACTTACACTAGCTAGGTTAGCTCACTTACATTGAACTTAGATTTATTGGCAATGACTAACCTCAGAATAGTTGGGTAGCTCATTTTCATTATGCCTTGATCTTTTGAGTTAATGGCTAAACCTAGAGAGTGATTGGGTTAGCATAAATTCTGATGTACTTAGTTGATATTTTTATCAATATGAGTTTTTTCATTATTGACGATCATTGCATTTTAGTTGATGTTCATGTATTTTTTATTTTTTTAACACTTTGGCTATCATATTATTTGTTAAAAATCTCCATGCCATCATACCCAAACATACTCTGAAGGGGACCAAACTTTGCAAACATGTGGGGGGGACCACCCCCACATGCTTACAAAGTTTGGTCCCCATCAGAGCACGTTTGGGTACGATGGTATGGAGAAGAGTGGGATTTTCCATGGCCTCTTAAGCACCAAGAGACTTGAAAAATCCTCATTGGGCCCAAAAATGCTCTGATGGTCACCAAACGTTGCAAGCATGTGGACATGGGTCCCCCCCACATGCTTGCAAAATTTGGTCCCCATCGGATCATGTTTGGGTACGATGGTATGGGGAAGAGCGAAATTTTCCATGGCCTCTTAAGCACCAAGAGACTTAAAAACTCCACACTAGGTGCTAATTGCGAGCCCAAAAATGCTTTGATGGGGACCAAACTTTGCAAGCATATGGGGGGGAGCACCCCCACATGCTCGCAAAGTTTGGTCCCCATCGGAGCATGTTTGGGTATGATGGTATGGGGAAGAGCGAGGTTTTCCATGGCCTCTTAAGCACCAAGAGACTTGAAAAGACCACACTAGGCGCTAATTACTAACCCAAACATGCTCCCCGATGTGGTGAGAAAACTTTGCACGCATGTGGGGGTGGGTCCCCCCCACATGCTTGCAAAGTTTGGTCCCCATCGAAGCATGTTTGGGTACGATGGTGTGCGGAAGAGAGGGACTTTCCATGGTCTCTTAAGCACCAAGAGAGTTGAGAACTCTGAACTTGGTGCTAATTGCTAACCCAAACATGCTCCGATGGTGGGGACCAAACTCTGCAATCATGTGGGGGGGGGGCTGACCCCCACATTCTTGCAGAGTTTGGTCCCCATTGGAGCATGTTTAGGTACAATGGTATGGGAGAGAGCGAAATTTTCAATGGCCTCTTAAGCACCAAGAGACTTGAAAATCTGCATTGGGCGCGCTAGTTGCTAACCCACACATTCTCCGATGGGGCCAAACTTTGCAAGCATGTGGGGGGACCCACCCCCACTTGCTCACAAAGTTTGGTCCCCATCGGAGCATGTTTGGGTACGATGGTATGGGGAAGAGCAGGATTTTCCATGGCTTCTTAAGCACCAAGAGATTGAAAACTCCGCAGCACTTGGCGCTAATTGCTAACCCAAACATGCTCTTATGTGGACCAAACTTTTCAAGAATGTGGGGGTGGGTCCCCCTAGCATTCTTACAAAGTTTGGTCCCCATTGGAGCATGTTTGGGTATATGATGGTATGGGGCAGAGTGGGGTTTTCCATGGCCTCTTAAGAACCACACTGGTGGGTGCTAATTGCTAACCCAAACATGCTTAGATGGGGACCATACTTTGGAAGAGTCTAGGAGAGATCCACCCCTTGCAAAGTTTGGTCCCCATTAGAGCATGTGTGGGTATGATGGTATGGGGAAGAGCGAAATTTTCCATGGCCTCTTAAGCACCAAGAGACTTGAAAAATCCACATTGGGCGCTAATTGTTAAGCCAAACATGCTTTGATGGTCACCAAACTTTATAATAATATGGGGGTGGGTCCCCCCCACATGCTTGCAAAGTTTGGTTCCCATCAGAGCATGTTTGGGTATGGTGGTATGGGAAAGAGCGGGATTTTCCATGGTCTCTTAAGCACCAAGAGACTTGAAAAACCCACACTACGAGTTAATTGCTAGCCTAAACATACTCTGATGGGGACCAAACTTTGTAAATAGGTGGGAGGGCCACCCCCACATGCTCGCAAAGTTTGGTCCCCCCATCGGAGCATGTTTGGGTACAATGGTATAGGGAAGAGCGGGATTTTCCATGGCCTCTTAAGCACCAAGGCACTTGAAAAATCTACTGCACTGGGTACTAATTACTAACCTAAATATGCTTTGATGGGGACCAAACTTTGCAATAATGTGGGGGGGACCAACCCCCACATGCTTGCAAAATTTGGTACCCATCGGAGCATGTTTGGGTACGATGGTATGGGGAAGAGCGGGATTTTCCATGGCCTCTTAAGCACCAAGAGACTTGAAAAATCTACACTGGGCACTAATTACTAACCCTAAAATTCTCCAATGGTGACTAAACTTTGCAAGAATGTGGGGGTGGGTCCCCCCCACATGCTTTGCAGAGTTAATTGGAGCATGTTTGGGTATGATGGTATGGGGAAGAGCGGGATTTTCCATGGCCTCTTCAGCACCAAGAGACTTAAAAAATCTGCATTGGGCGCTAATTGCTAACCTAAACATTCTTCGATGTGGGGGCCAAACTTTGCAAGCATATGGGGGGAGCCATCCCCACATGCTCACAAAGTTTGGTCCCCATCGAAGCATGTTTGGGTACGATGGCATGGGAAAGAGCGAGATTTACGATGGCCATTAAGCACCAAGAGACTTGAAAAAACCACACTGGGCACTAATCAATAATCCAAACATACTTTGATGGTGACCAAATGTTTCAAGAACGTGGAGGTGGGTCTCCCCCACATGCTTGCAAAGTTTGGTTCCCATTGGAGCAGGTTTGGGTACGATGGTATGTGGAAGAGCGGGATTTTCCATGGCCTCTTAAGCACCAAGAGACTTGAAAAATCTGCCACTGGGAACTAATTGCTAACCCATTGGGGACCAAACTTTTCAAGCATATGGGGGGGACCCACCCGCACTTGCTTGCAACCTTTGGTCCCCATCGGAGCATGTTTGGGTACGATGGTAGGGGGAAGAGTGGAATTTTCAATGGCCTCTTAAGCACCAAGAGACTTTAAAAATCCTCATTGGGCGCGCGCTAGTTGCTAGCCCAAATATTCTCCAATGGGGCCAAACTTTGCAAAACCAAGCATGTGGGAGGGACCGACCCCCACATGCTCGCAAAGTTTAGTCCCCATCATCGGAGCATGTTTGGGTATACGATGGTATGGGGAAGAGTGGGATTTTCCATGGCCTTAAGCACCAAGAGACTTGAAAAATCTGCATTGGGTGCTAATTGCTAACCCAAACATGCTCTTATGCACACCAAACTTTGCAAGAATGTGGGGGTGGTCCCCCTTGCATGCTTACAAAGTTTGGTCCCGATTGGAGCATGTTTGGTCCCGATTGGAGCATGTTTGGTACGATGGCATGGGATAGAGTAGGGTTTTCCATGGCCTCTTGAGTACCAAGAGACTTGAAAATTTCACACTCGGCACTAATTGGCTAACCCAAACATGTTCCGATGGGGACCAAACTTTGTAAGCATCCTGGGGGGAACCCACCCCCACATGCTCGCAAAGTTTGGTCCCCTCTGGAGCATGTTTAGATACGATGGTATGGGGAAGAGTGGAATTTTCCATGGCCTCTTAAGCACCAAGAGATTTGAAAAATCCACATTGGGCGCTAATTGCTAACCCAAACATGCTCCAATGGTGACTAAACTTTGCAATCATGTGGGAGTGGGTTCCCCCCACATGCTTGCAAAGTTTGGTCCCCATCGAAGCATGCTTGGGTACAATGGTATGGGGAAGAGCGGGATTTTCCATGGCCTCTTAAGCACTAAGAGACTTGAAAAATCTGCACTACGAATTAATTGATAACCTGAACATGCTCAGATGGGGACCAAAATTTGTAAGTAAGTGGGGGGGAGGCACCCCCACATGCTTGCAAAGTTTGGTTCCCATCGGAGCATGTTTGGGTACGATTGTATGGGGAAGATCAGGATTTTCCATGGCCTCTTAAGCACCAAGAGACTTAAAAACTCCACACTGGGTAACCCAAACATGCTTTGATGGTGACCAAAATTTTTAAGCATGTGGGGCTGGGACCCCCCGCATGCTTGCAAAGTTTGGTCTCGATTCGGAGCATGTTTACATTGTACGATGGCATGGGGAAGAGTAGGATTTTCCATGGCCTCTTAACCACCAAGAGACTTGAGAAATCTGCACTAGGCGCTAATTGCTAACCAAAACACACTCTGATGGGGACCAAAATTTGCAAGCACGTAGGGGGTCCCAAAGTTTGATCCCCATCAGAGCATGTATGATAGTATGGGGAAGAGCGGGATTTTCCATGGCCTCTTAAGCACCAAGAGACTTGTGAAATCCGCACTAGGCGTAACCCAAAAATGCTCCGATGGGGACCAAAAGTTATGAGCATGTGGGGGGACCCACCCCCCACAGGCTCGCAAAGTATGGTCCCCATCATCATGTTTGGGTACAGTGGTAGGTGGTAGGCTCGCAAAGTATGGTCCCCATCATGTTTGGGTACAGTGGTAGGTGAGAGCGGAATTTTCCATGGTCTCTTAAGCACCAAGAATCTTGAAAATTCCGGTCTGGGTGCTAACCCAAACATGCTTCGATATGGAGAGCAAAATTTGCAATAATGTGGGTGTGGGTCCCCCCTGCGCAAATGCTTGCAAAGTTTGGTCCCCATCGAAGCATGTTTGGGTACGATGATGTGGAGAAGAGGAGGATTTTCCATGGCCTCTTAAGCACCAAGAGAGTTGAGAACTCTGAAATCGGTGCTGCTAATTGCTAACCTAAACATGCTCCTCTGCAATCATGTGGGGGGGACCGACCCCCACATGCTTGCAAAGTTTGGTCCTTATCGGAGCATGTTTGGGTACGATGGTAGGGATTTTCCATGGCCTCTTTAAGCACCAAGAGACTTGAAGAATCTACACTGGGCGCCAATTACTAACCCAAACATGCTCCGATGGTGACCAAACTTTGCAACCATGTGGTGGGGGCCACCCCCACATGCTTGCAAAGTTTGGTCCTCATCGGAGCATGTTTGGATACGATGGTATGGGGAAGAGCGGGATTTTCCATAGCCTCTTAAGTAGCAAGAGACTTAAAAAATCCGTACTAGGCGTACTAACCTAAAAATCCTGCTCTTCCCCATACCATCGAGATATGTGGACAATGGAGATGGCATCATTGATATGCTGAATGTACATCGATGCAGGCATGTCCAGGGGATCCACTGTGGCATTGACGTGGATCCGAGTGGCATGCATATCTCGATCAAGATAATGTGGTGGCGGTGACATGTACTGGTGACATGGATGGTGAGTTGATCCCGGACCTACTGGCGTGGCATTAGTTGGTATCTCGTTTGAGAGCGTTTTAGGCTCGGGAGGCACGTGTCATGTTTTAATTGATGGCGATCGAGGTACTCCGTCGCCCGAGTTGCGTCGATGTCCCAATTTTAGAGAGAGTGAATGAAAGTGAGTATGCTCATCTTGCAACCACCCTTGTTTATAAAAATATGTGCCAACAAATAATATTGTGCGCATCCTCCTCAATCTTCTAAATCCTCTTCACCTCCAACAATAAATTGGTAAACAAAAATTCCATAAGTATACAAACCATTAGGGGAAATATGGGCTCAAAAGTTGGGCCCTTTAAGGATTTTTACACCTTGTCTCTCTATAAAAATGGGCGTATGGTGAAATTTCACAAATCAACTCACAAGCGAGCTAAGTTTGGACATTTAGAATCTACTCTTTGAGACGTTTCCGATTATATACAACATGATGGACAATTTTGCATATTCAAGAAGTCCCCAAATTTGGTGATGACATGGCACGTAACGTTACGTGCCATGTCATCACCAAATTTGGAGACTTCTTGAATATAAAAAATTGCCTATAACATGCCACATCATCACCAAATTTAGAGACTTCTTGAATATGCAAAATTGCCCATCATGCTATATATCATTGGAAAGCTCTCAAAAAGTAAATAGTGTGCCACATCATCACCAAATTTAGGGACTTCTTGAATATGCAAAATTTTCCATCATGTGATATATCCTTGGAGAGGTCTCAAAGAGTAGATTCCAAATGTCCAAACTCTGCTCATTTTTTAGTTGATTTACAAACATTTAACCATGCACCCATTTTTGTAGAGAGAGAATGTGTAGAAATCCTTAAAGAGCCCAATTTGAGTCAAATTTCTCCTTAATGCATCACCATACACATATTTGCCAAGTGTAAGTAACCCAAGAATCACTCTTCCACACAAACCAACTGTAACAAACATTGAAGACCCGAAACATATGTCAATGTACACCAAACATATTAATATTTATGATGGCATCACCCATGATATTAAAATGATTTGGCATGATGCAAAGATAATCCAAATATCCCCAAATTATCTAAGAAGAGAGCTTAAAATACATTCTCATAGCATTCCCTCTTGCTTGAGTTTGTAATTTTCCTCAATTGTGGGTTTGCTAAAAAGAACAAAAGATCTTAAGAAAGGCAAACCTGTGATGAAGTCCATTGACATCTGCTCCCAATTATCATTAGGGATTGGTATATGTGTGAGGAGTCTTTGGGTCTTACCTTTGTAGCTTTTCATTTTCTGAAAAATAGAACATTCTTGTTTAAGATAAGGTAAAAATAATTACCTAGAGACTATATGTAAGATAGCTAAAACATCTCGATGACCCATGTATGGTGGTTCATGCATTTCCTCCAATATAAAAAATCTAAAAGGTTGTGTAATTAACAATATCTTTTGGAAGAAAAGGTTGTTGAAAGAACGGTAGAGGGGAAGGAGACACACACACAGGAGCAAACCCTAATGTATATTGCAAACCCTAACCATAGAGGGAAGCCATGTCCACTCTCACACAAAGCATAATGCACTAATCCATAATCCACACAACACACTATGAGTTGTGTCCACACTCTACTAACCCTAGCTAATGTCCACACACTATGACCAGCTGGACACGCGGTCATTTATGTCTCACACATGTTCCTACCTAATCTGCCAGCACATAGCATAGCTGGCTCACACTGACATCGAGCTTGAATCTCAATAGCCCCTCTCAAGCTCATGATGTACTGCCGATGAAGATGTAGATGAGCTTGGGATATCAAGACTCTCAACACTCCCCCTCAAGCTCATCTCATGTACTCCCAACATAGTCTGGAAGTACTCAAACTTCTCCCTGCTAAGTGGCTTTGTGAAGATATGTACCACCTGCTCATCAGTCTTCACATACTGAAGATCAACTGTACCATCCAGCACCTTCTCTCTGACAAAGTGATAATGGACCTCTATGTGTTTGGTCCTCGCATGAAACACTGAATTCTTTGCCAACTGTATACTGCTCATGTTGTCACAATGAATGACAACTTTGCCAACAAGAGGCTCACATAAATCTGCCAAGAGACTCTTTAACCAAACTGCCTCACAAGTAGCAATGGCTGCACCCCTGTACTCAGCCTCTGTGTACTGGATAAAGCAACTGTAGGTTGCTTCTTGCTACTCCAACTCACCACGGCACTTCCAAGTGTAAAAGCATATCCACTAGTAGACCTCCTGTCATATGCGCTACCTGCCCAATCAGCATCTGTGTAGCCATGTATGTCCAAGCTTTTACCACTCTCATAAAATAAACCATAATGTGCTGTGGTCTTCACATATCTCATGATGCGTCTCACTGCATCCAAATGTGGTTTCCTGGGGCTCTGCATAAACTGACTGACTAGCCCCACAGCATAACTCAAATCCGGGCGTGTGATAGTCATGTATATGAGACTACCAACCATCTTCCTGTACATAGAAGGATCATCAAGCTCCTCGCCATAATCAGCCCGCAACTTCACATTTTGCTCCAGAGGTGTACTCATAGGCTTACACCCTGTCATGCCATACTTTGCCAACATATCCAATGCATATTGGCGCTGTACTAACCAAGTACCTGCATGATCTTTTACCACTTCAATTCCAAGAAAGTATCTCAACTCACCAAGATCTTTCATAACAAATTGCCCACTCAAAGCTTTCTTGACATGCATCACATCTGCACCATGATCACTTGTGATAATCAAGTCATCCACATAGATGACTAGTAAAACAATCCCATGCTGTGTCTTCTTCACGTAGAGTGAAGAATCTGCTGTAGAAATCTGAAAACCAAGTGAGATAAGATATCTGCTCATCTTATCACTCCAAGCACGAGGTGCTTGCTTTAGACCATATAATGCCTTTTTCAATCTGCATACGTGAGTGGGATATCTAGGGTGTACATACCCCTCTCGCTGTGCCATGTACACTTCCTCTTGTAGATCTCCATTCAGAAATGCATTTTTGACATCCATCTGATGCATTTCCCAGCCATTAGCTGTAGCCATAGCAATGATTGCTCTCACTGTGCCCATCTTAGCCACTGTGGACTAAACGTCTCATCATAGTCCAATCCATGGGTTTGTGCATAACCCTTTGCTACCAATCTTGCTTTATGTCTTTCAATAGAACCATCAGATTTGCACTTCACTTTGTAAACCCATTTACATCCAATAACATTCTTGTCCTTTGGTAATGCAACCAAGTCCCATGTATCATTATGGACCAATGCGTCCATCTCAACATCCATTGCTTTTTCCCATACATGCTCTCCAATAGCCTCTGTATAGCATGTAGGTTCCACATGCTTCACCATAGATGTCATATATGCATAGTGTATAGCAAAATCTTGATATGTCAATCTATCAACTGGATATCTGACTCTCTGGGATCTCCGCAATGCCTGCGGGTCACTCTGTACACCTGTAACTCTAGCATGTGGTGGCACATATCTATCCTGCCTAGCACCAGGTGTGCGTAAAACAGGTATGCCAAGCTCCTCATCCAAACTCTCTGAACTAGATGACTCATAACCTGTGATTCCAATTCCTTCGACTTTCTTTTTGCCTTTATCCATAGCACTACTCCCAGTGCTCACGCTCTCATGCCTCAAACATCCTGACCATGGACGTACACTGCTACTCTCAGCTTCTGCTAGCCCAGACATAGTAGTAGAACTAGAACTTGCTTGTGGTGGCAAGTTCACATGTACATCAGCCTCAAGTGACTCAATGACACCTTCATCTTTTGCTTTGTACTACCAACTAGCAAGCTCATCAAACACCACATCACGTGAGATGACCACTTGTCTAGTTTGTGGATTATAACATTTGTATGCCTTTCGATCCTGTGCATATCCAACAAATACACATTTCTCTGCCTTAGGATCCAACTTCCTTCTTCTTTCATCACGCACATGTACATAAGCTATGCATCCAAAAACTTTAAGATGTCCAATGTCTGGCCTATAACCTGTAAGCTGCATCTCTAGCGTGCTTCCATGAATGGCTGCTGTAGGTGTTTTGTTCAGTATATACACTGCAGTAGCATATGCTTCTGTCCAATAGTAATCTGGCATGCTCTTTTCATTGAGCATCGCCCTAGCCACTTCACATATGACTCTATTCTTTCTCTCAGCCACACCATTCTGCTAAGGTGTATACCTGCAAGTCAATTGTCTTCTTATTCCATGCTTCCTCAAGAAATGCTCAAAAGCTTTATTCACCACCTCCATCTGTTCTCAAACATTTAATCCAACAGCCATATTGCTTTTCTGCAAAAGCTTTGAAATCCATGAACTTTTCCAACACTTCACTCTTCTCTTTCAGAAAGTATATCCATGTCATCCTACTGAAATCATCTATGAATGTAACATAGTATAAACTGCCTTTGATAGATGGGTTTTGTGCAGGACCCCATACATCACTATGTACGATCTCAAGTGGCCTGTTACTCATATTTCCTTCTCTAGGAAACCTCAACCTTGCCTGCTTTCCAAACTGACAGGCTTCACACACATGCATATGTCCATCATATTTGAACCTAGGCAATCCATTGACAATGCCTCTTGTTTGCATGTTCTTTAATCTCTGTATATTGACATGTCCAATCCTCTTATGCCACATATCAATGTCCTGTACCACATTCTTGCTCTTTGAGAACATAGCTGATTTTAGCTCAGGAATTCCAGCATCCACCAGCTTAAACAATCTTCCTTCTTTCTTGCCTTTAGCAATCACTCTACATCCATGTTTGAAGTCCTCAACGAAGCAACCATGCTCGTTGAATCTAACCTGTAATCCCTGTTCCACCATTTGACCAACTGAGGCCAAGCTCTTTGTGATAGAAGGCACGTATAACACATCTGACATAGACTTTGTTTGACCATTGTGCATGACCAATGGTACACTTCCAACATGTGTAATGACATGCTGGGTATCATCACCTGTTTCCACATAGCCTTTTACATCCATAGGCTTCATATGCTCAAACCATTCACCATGACATGTCATATGGTTTGATGCTCCTGAGTCCATATACCATGTGTCATCATTCTCAGCATTTGTCGTCATTGAACCCACAACATGCTTCATGGCAAACAAATGATTTGCAGTTCCATCATTGCTACTTGATGCATAGTTACCACCATGTTGTGCATAGTTTCCACCATAATGACCACCACGTTGTGCTCTTCCCCCTCTCAAATCATTCTGTTTGCGGAAACAATCTCTCACCATATGTCCAAATTTGCCACAGTAATGGCATTCCACATCTTGCATAAAATTTTGTTGGCCTTGCCAACGTCCTCGATCACGGGGGTTACCTCTGCCTTGCTGAGGTGCATATCCACGACCACCTCGAGCACCATATGAAGGCTGAAAATTCTGTTGTGGAGGCCTGTCCTGCCATCCACGACCATTACCACCACGTCCACGTGATGTGAATCTCCCCCTGTCTCTAAAACCTCTCTGCGAGTAAAAAGCCTGATTTCTGCCATCATCATGGCTAGTAGATGCATCCAGAAATGAATCACTGAGTTTGATTTCCTCAGCCAACAAGAGTGAAACCAACTCATCAAAGTCAGGTAGACGTGTACTCCTCACTGAGATAGATGTATCAAAGGATTTGTATTCCTTGCCAAGACCACGCAAGGTAATATCCACCAAATCATCATCAGGCATGGGGGCATTTATTGTGGCCAATGCATCTGTAAACTTCTTGATTTCTTGCACATAATCATGTATGCTCCTTTTATTCCTTTTCACATTATGTATCTGCTGTCGCAATTGAGACTTGCGAGCACTCGTATCTGTATCAAACATCTTGACCAAAGTATCCCATGCATCTTTGGGATTCTCAGCATCCTGTATGTGTATGAGCATAGCATCAGAAATACATATAGACAAATAATGCAGCACTTTGAATGCTCTCTCTGACCATTGCTTATGAGCAATAAGCTGCTGCTGCTATGTAGGTTGTCGAGGTAGCTCAGGCTCAGGCTCAGCACCTGTAATGAGATTCCAAAATCCTTTCCCTTTCAAGAAACTCTTTATCCTGTACTTCCATGCCTGGAAGTTCTTCCTATCCAGCTTTTTACCAACAATCTGAACTGGATTATCTGACATGTTTGCTCAATGCATACACCTTCCGCACACTTCAAATCTGTAAATGAGCCTTCCTCAGCTCAACCACACTCCAATGAATGTTCCAGATACTCCAAGGTAGCCAACAAACTCCAAATTTGATGTAGAAAATCAACCTGTAATCATCCAAGATGAACTGACTCACGTAGTGCGGGATACCCTGAATTGACACGCCTTCCAAGGCTCCAAATCACAATGTAATGGTGCAATCAAGTATGGGAAACTTGCATTGACACCTAATCAACCTCAATGTTGAGTATCAACACCATCTGACATGTGTACATATCGATTTTTGAAAACCCCTTTCTCTGTTTTTGGAAAAACCAAAAAAACCAGTAGAAAATTTGCTCTAATTCCTTCAATATTTGTCCAAATTGAGCAACCAGGCATTCATTAGCTTAGCAATAGTGTCCATTAACTCCATGTAAGAGGAATTTGTCCAATTGTAAAAGACCAAAGATTAATTACTCAATTAAAATGCTCTGTTTCTCTGCAACCAGTGGACAACCTGTTTTAATGAGCTCATTCCCAGCTCAATTAGGCATAATTGACCAAACAAATCACATAGCCCTCTTCTCCAAAGTGTAAAGCATCCAATTGCTAAAGAAATTGTGGAAGATATCAAGCACCCAATGAGAAATCGATCTCCTCGCTTCAAGATGTACACTTTTCTGCCCTGTTTCTCTGTTGGCTGGCTGCGCCGCCTGCTGTAGGGGGGTTTGGGAGTGGTTGTGATGCTAATTGATGATGACTATAGGTGCCCAACACACCTAGGCATGTGTGTGACCCATCAATGCTTTGATTTTTACCAAAAACACAGTCCAAATGCTTCAAATTTTGACTCCTCTTTCTCTGTTTTGTGAGAGCTCAAAAACCAGAGTTTTTCATACATTCAAATGCTTCCAAAAATGCTCCAAAATCACAATAGGGCTTGCATAAGAGTTGCCATTACATCCTTCATTGTCAGATACATGTTTGCTTTGCCAGATTTACATGTATTTCCACCATACATGTTTGCTTTGCCAGATTTACATGTATTTCCACCATACATCAATGTTGCCAAGCTTTAATGGAAAGCTTCAAAAACCAGAATTTCTCTTTGCTTTGATTTGCTCTATTTTGCTTTGTTTTTGCCTGTATCACCTGCAATCTGCTCAAGGATGTTTAGAAGACCTTACCCGGTAGGCCAAGCTCTCAGATCTGATGGTATTTGGTGTGCTCCAAGCTATTCAAGAATAAAGGAAATCCCCCCCAAAAATGAGTAAATACTCACATAAGATGAAGAGTTGACTAAGGACAAGGTTATTAGTTAAAAAAGAAGAGATATTTAGAAGAAATGATGCATTTTTGACACCTCAGTGTGGGGGAATTTCCCTCATGAAAGAGGCACCTATTTCCCATGTGTGGTTGAGTTTTAAACTCACAAATAATGAGATATTTTCATCTCTCCTCTCTCTTGCTTCAACTAGATCCAAAAAATAAGCTAAACTGACCTAAAAATGCTTCTCTCTCCCTCATCTCTCTCCTCTTTCTCTTCTCTCTCTCCCTCATCATGGTTTACAAGATGAACATCGAAAAATATAATCATCACATTAAGCTATAAAAAACTCGACACATACATTAAAGAAGTTTGCATTATAAAGTAGTGCCAACATTATTATTACTACATCGAAGAAGTTGATATTATGAAGTAGAGTCATCATTATTACTATGTTCAATAAACACACTCATTAGGCTCTACGATGTGCAACCATTGATTGGGCCGAATTCCTAATTAGTTGCTCAAGCGCATCATTGATTACTCTGTATGTCCTCTGGTAAGAAATTATGCTTGATATTCTGAGCTCGAACATATCTATTGTTGCAAGGTCATTCTCCTTTGCTTTGATTATTTGCTTTAATTCCCATAATAAGCTCCTTGAAATCTCTCTAGGTTGGTACAAGTTTAGATTGTTTAAGTCCTTCTTGTACATCTCATCAAGCGCCATGTATCCTTGGCACAACAATCTATGGTTAGCTCCTAATGATGGCATGGCCATGATGCATAGAAGGAAAAAGGAAGGGCACATTGATGGAAGAGAGGTGGGGAGCCTGCACTCCAATGGAGAATAGGGGGCACGTTAGTGGAGGCAAGGTGGGGCGCAAGGCTTTGATAGAGGAGAGGCTTTGATAGAGGAGAGGTGGGGAGTGAGGCTTTGATAGAGGATAGGGAGGGGAGGGGGTGCCTGGGCAGAGGGATCACAAAGGCTTTTGTGGGTCCTCTGCAAGCCACGCAACATGGCATATCCTATGCAAGCCACGCAAGTTATGTGGCCTCTAACATGTAGGCCACCTAGGCTGCATGCCACAGACCGCGACATGGTGCATGCCACTGGCCACGCCGAGTGGCCTATGGCACGCAAGGCATGCATTGTGTGGCTGGCAAGTAGGCCACGCTGCGTGCCACGCATGCGGCACATGCCATGCGGCACATGCCATGCGGCACATGCCATGTAGTGTAGCCACATGTAATGCTCGAGTCGGCGGGCATTACACATGGCCTATGTGGCACATGGCACACGCCATGCATGGCAACCACGTGTAATGCTTGCACTCAAGCATTACACATGGCTGCCATGCAGAGTGCATTGTGCACTCCACGTGGCTGCCATGTGGATTGCATTAGATTATGTAGTCCACGTGGTAGCCATAGGTATAACATGTGGCCTAGTCACTAGCACCACATGTAATACCCAGCCAGGTGCATTACACGTGGCTAGATGTGGTAGCCACGTGTGATGCCCGAGTGTATGCATTACACATGACAGACGCATGGACTGCACAGTGCACGTGGTGTGTGACATTGATAGGTTTTTTTGTGGCCAAGGGGATATGCTCCATGAAGATGCTCACCCCAACCCCAAGAAAATAAAATAATACATTAGGTATGATCAAATACCTTAGAGAACATAGGATCTTACATGGGTAGTTGCGCATTGGTAACTCATTGTAATAAGCTGATATTAGGACTGTTGCATGGTGGCTAGCCGATGGAATTGGGTAGAGTAGGTGAGAGTATGCATGGCGATAGAGCATAGTTGCACAAGGAGGGGGGGATGTGTAAGAAAGTTTTTATTGGTGATAGCATTTTTTTGTGTGAGAGCATTGGTGTGGACGAACCAATTCCTAAGAGAGCTAGTTCTATTTTGTGATATTGCTGTGAAGCTAGTTATCTGAGGATTTGTTCTATGTGAACAGCGACGTGGAGTTTGTGAGAGAAGGCTAAGATCTGTCTAAAGCAGTGAATTATAAGAGTGGGAGAGGGTTTTGTGTGTGGGAGATTGTGTCCTAGAACCTCTCATAGTGGAATATTATAGAAATTGGACCAAACTTGAGGATTTCTCAAGCATCTCCCCGTTGTATTAGCCAATGAAGCTTGTAGATAGTTCTTGCTGCAGATTATATAATTGTTGATGATCTTGTGGAAGTTTCAAAATATAAGCTCGGGTTTCTTTGGGGTCATGTGTGTAGAGTTTCTTTTGATCTGTTGCTTGTTTTAATCACCTACTCAAGATTGAGGGTTTGTTACGTTTTGCACAATCGTCTTTGAGTGTGCAGAGAGAATCAAGTTTTGTGGTATTAGAGACTTCTTCTATGTTTTGATTCAACTTCGTGTTACATGAATGGAGTGTTCTTGGTGAAAAGGTTGTAGGTGGAGTGTTCTTGGTGAAAAGGTTGTAGGTGGAGAGTTAAGTCTAGTTGAGTTTAAGTTGGGCCAGTTAGCCTACAAAGGGTTGATTTTGAGTCAGCTAGACATCAGAAAGGTTAGCAAGTTGTGTTGACACCTGATTCTGATTTGAAAGGAAGTGATTTTGAGGTAAAGCTGATAGTTTTGGAGCTATATGAGGATAACTGTTTGAAGGCTTGGTTATCTTACAAGGTTTCTATATAGCAGTAGTATGACACTGGTGGTCAACTTCTGCTACTGCTCTGTTGATAGTTTCTGAGGATTGGTTCTGGTTGTGTTTAAGTGTTTTAAGGTCCTTGTGGTGTTAGTTGGTTCAAAGGAGAGATTTTTTGATAGTTTCTGAGGATTGGTTCTGGTTGTGTTTAAGTGTTTTAAGGTCCCTGTGGTGTTAGTTGACTCAAAGGAGAGATTTTTTGTGTCATCCGGGTCAGTTAGGGTAGTTGGGTGAAAACAGTCCTTTTGGAGGTAGTTGTGGATTAGTAGTAGTCTCAGCAGAGAGCTGGGGAGGTGATATCTTGTTAAGATGAGTGACATCTAAGGGTCTGTAGTAGTAGCTGTCAGAGGTGATATCTTGTTAAGATGAGTGACATCTAAGGGTCTGTAGTAGTAGTTGTCAGAGGTCCTTTTGGAAGGTTTTAGATTAACTATAGACTTCAAAAGTAGACAGCTCTGTGTGGGCAAAATTTTGAGGCATAATTATGTAGGAGGAAGGTGAAGAAAAGATCAGAGGAGGGTCAACAGGACAGTCAAGAAGGTCTAGGGAGTGTGTCTATAAGTCCTTGGATGCTGGAGGATCGAGGCAGATACTAGAGGATCAATTTTGGCCTGGATTAAGCCATGGAATTTTTGAAGTAGAAGATAGACAAAATCTAACTTGTCTATGGTAGCCATGAGAGTTTCATTAGGGGAAGGTTGAGGTCTATGGGGGCCCTTTAAGCTGCCATATTATGTTTTTAAGTACTTTTTCTTAAGGACTCTAAGCATACTTTGACTAGGCCTGACAAGGGGATCTTTATGCAATCATTATTTGAATTTCTATTTTTTCAAATATATATTTGCTTGAGCTAAAATGGGAGAAACTTTTTGGTTTCCCCAAATTCAAAATGGCTGAAAAGCCTTCCCTCCTCTCTTCCCTCCACTTTTAGGTCCCCCCCACTTTCTCTCTCTACATTCTCTCTCTAAGATGCCCTCGTCTCTCTACCACTCTCTTTCTCTACCCTTTCTCACATTTGGGTGTGCCATGGCTCTGCATCTCTGATTAGTAAGCTTCCATAACCTCTGCACTTCCAAATGCAGATATCTCACACTCTCATCCTCCATGCCTCATCTTTTTATCATTTTCTGCTCTCTCTCTCTCGTGTCTTTCCCCCATTGAAGTGCAGAAAAATCCCTTTGTCAACCTCCATAGCTTCAGAGCTTACCATTTTCCATTCTTGCATTGTTTACCATCCATACATATCCCCTACTTCCATCTGCAATCTACATCTCTCTCTCTCTCTCTCTACTGTATTATGCTGCAAAACCTCAATCTACCATTTTCTATGCCTCTTGCCATTGAAACATGTTGTTAAGTTATTATTAGACATATATAAGCTGCTAGAAGATCCCACCACATGCAAAATATCTAAGCAAATCCGAAACAAAATTTTTGGAGAGCTGCAAAATATGGTAAGCCCCATACAGATTATGGATGCATGTGATAGTGCTGGTGTCAGTAGGAAGGGATATAAAGCCATTTACAGGGTGTTTACACTAGGTCATCGTGCTAAAGGACTTCTTCGACCCATGCTACCAACTCCATACAGTGTAACCATGGTAAGAAAAAGTGCAAACTCAGAAATTACGAACATGTTAGGTGGCTACCGTCATGTGGAGGATGCTCTGCCTGTATGTACTACAAAGGTATTTGAATACAACAAGTACAACAATGTCTTTATTGATTTAAGGACCCTTCAAAGAGCTATGATTTCTTATTATGGTCTGAGCATTGAGGAGTGCCAAGGTCAGGCTGTGTTTGTGTTAAAGCTTGATGAGTGTCAAATTGTAAAAGGACGAAAATTAGAAAGAGTCAGCCTAACACTTATGAACAGGGCTATCAAAGGAAATCTGGAACAGGATGATAAACTGTAGTGCTGCACAAGCCTCAAATTCCAACAAGGGAAGTCAATCTCAGGGAAAAGATTACTATGGAGTGCAATCAGAAAAGAATATATGGTGGTTGTCAGCATTTGAGCTTCCACAGGAGACAAATGATACATTGCGATGGTACCTTACCCAAACAAGCATCCCAAATGTCATATCATTGCAATCAAAAGGAGAAACTTTGCATGTGGAAGATGTAGGAACATTTACAGCAGTTGAGTGGCACATGGCAGCAGGTGATTTAAAGACATTGAAGTGTATGCTGGGATGTAAGCTAGGAGCAAATACTTTTTTTCCATGTATTTATTGCTGCCATTCAAAATCAGAGTATATTGATCGCGGCAAAGCTTCAGGCAAGGTCGCAGCCCACCAAGACGACCAAATCTCATGCAAAGGGCAAGAAAAATGTACAACCACCTTCAATGAGTACAATGCAAAACAGAGATCCAAAGAAACCTATGCAGTGGGTTAATGGCATCATGAATTGTAATACCAATTGTCCGCCTAATCGTCGTGATCAAGAAGATATCTCATGGAGCCCTATATTAGAGATTCCACTTTCTCGTGTTCATATTTGCACGCTTCATGCTGTTGAAAGAACGGTAGAGGAGGAGGAGACACACACACAGGAGCAAACCCTAATGTATATTGCAAACCCTAACCATAGAGGGAAGCCATGTCCACTCTCACACAAAGCATAATGCACTACTCCATAATCCACACACCACACAATGAGTTGTGTCCACACTAAACTAACCCTAGCTAATGTCCACACACTATGACCAGCTGGACACGCGGTCATTTATGTCTCACACATGTTCCTACCTAATCTGCCAGCACATAGCATAGCTGGCTCACACTGACATCGAGCTTGAATATCTCAACAGCCCCTCTCAAGCTCATGATGTACTGCCGATGAAGATGTAGATGAGCTTGGGATATCAAGACTCTCAACACTCCCCCTCAAGCTTATCCCATGTACTCCCAACATAGTCCGGAAGTACTCGAACTTCTCCCTGCTAAGTGGCTTCGTGAAGATATCAGCCACCTGCTCATCAGTCTTCACATAGTGAAGATCAACTGTACCATCCAGCACCTTTTCTCTGACAAAGTGATAATGGACCTCTATGTGTTTGGTCCTCGCATGAAACACTGGATTCTTTGCCAGCTGTATACTGCTCATGTTGTCACAATGTATGACAACTTTCCCATCAAGAGGCTCACATAAATCTGCCAAGAGACTCTTTAACCAAACAGCCTCACAAGTAGCAATGGCTGCACCCCTGTACTCAGCCTCTGTACTGGATAAAGCAACTGTAGGTTGCTTTTTGCTACTCCAACTCACCACAGCACTGCCAAGTGTAAAAGCATATCCACTAGTAGACCTCCTGTCATATGCGCTACCTGCCCAATCAGCATCTGTGTAGCCATGAATGTCCAAGCTTTTACCACTCTCATAAAATAGACCATAATGTGCTGTGGTCTTCACATATCTCATGATGCGTCTCACTGCATCCAAATGTGGCTTCCTGGGACTCTGCATAAACTGACTGACTAGTCCCACTGCATAACTCAAATCTGGGCGTGTGATAGTCATGTATATGAGACTACCAACCATCTTCCTGTACATGGAAGGATCATCCAATTCCTCGCCATAATCAGCCCTTAACTTCATATTTTGCTCCAATGGCGTACTCATAGGTTTACATCCTGTCATGCCATACTTTGCCAACATATCCAAGGCATATTGGCGCTGTACTAACCAAGTACCTGCATGATCTTTCACCACTTCAATGCCAAGGAAATATCTCAACTCACCAAGATCTTTCATGTCAAATTTCCCACTTAAAGCTTGCTTGACATGCATCACATCTGCACCATGATCACCTGTAATAATCAAGTCATCCACATAGATGACTAGTAACACAATCCCATGCTGTGTCTTCTTCACATACAGTGAAGAATCTGCTGTAGAAATCTGGAAACCAAGTGAGATAAGATATCTGCTCATCTTATCACTCCAGGCACGTGGTGCTTGCTTTAGACCATACAATGCCTTTTTCAACCTGCATACGTGAGTAGGATATCTAGGGTGTACATACCCTTCTGGCTGTGCCATGTATACTTCCTCTTGTAGATCTCCATTAAGAAATGCATTCTTTACATCCATCTGATGCATTTCCCAGCCATTAGCTGCAGCCATAGCAATGACTGCTCTCACTGTGCCCATCTTAGCCACTGGGCTAAACGTCTCATCATAATCCAATCCATGAGTCTGTGCATATCCCTTTGCTACCAATCTTGCCTTATGTCTTTCAATAGAACCATCAGATTTGCACTTCACTTTGTAGACCCATTTACATCCAATAACATTCTTGTCCTTTGGTAGGGCAACCAAATCCCATGTATCATTATGGACCAATGCATCCATCTCTATGTCCATTGCTTTCTCCCATACATGCTCTCCAATAGCCTCTGTGTAGCATGTAGGTTCCACATGCTTTACCATAGATGTCATGTATGCATAGTGCATAGCAAAATCTCTGTATGTCAACCTGTCAACAGGATATTTGACCCTCTGGGATCTCCGCAATGCATGCGGGTCACTCTGTACACCTGTGACTCTAGCATGTGGTGGCACATATCTGTCCTGCCTCGCACCAGGTGTGCGTAAAACAGGTATGCCAAGCTCCTCATCCAAACTTTCAGAACTGGATGACTCATATCCTGTGATTCCAATCCCTTCAACTTTCTTTTTGCCTTTGTCCAAAGCACTACTCCCAGTGCTTACACTCTCATGCCTCAGACGTCCTGACCATGGACGTACACTGCTACTCTCAGCTTCTGCTGCTGGCCCAGACATAGTAGTAGAACTTGAACTTGCTTGTGATGGCAAGTGCACATGTACATCAGCCTCAAGTGTCTCAATAACACCCTCATCTTTTGCCTTATACCAACTAGCAAGCTCATCAAACACCACATCACGTGAGATGACCACTTGTCTAGTTTGTGGATTATAACACTTGTAGGCCTTTCGATCCTGTGCATATCCCACAAATACACATTTCTCAGCTTTAGGATCCAACTTCCTTCTTCTTTCATCAGGCACATGAACATATGCTACACATCCAAAAACTTTCAAATGTCCAATATCTGGCCTGTAACCTGTGAGTCGCATCTCAGGCGTGCTTCCATGAATGGCTGCTGTAGGTGTTTTGTTCAATATGTATACTGCAGTAGCACAAGCTTCTGCCCAATAATAATCTGGCATGCTCTTTTCATTAAGCATTGCCCTTGCCACTTCACATATAACTCTGTTCTTTCTCTCAGCCACACCATTTTGCTGAGGTGTATACCTGCATGTCAACTGCCTTCTTATCCCATGCTTCCTCAGAAAATGCTCAAAAGCCTTTGAGGTGTATTCACCACCTCCATCTGTCCTTAGACATTTGATCCAACAGCCATACTGCTTTTCTGCAAAAGCTTTGAAATCCATGAATTTTTCCAATACTTCACTCTTCTCCCTGAGAAAATATATCCATGTCATCCTGCTAAAGTCATCAATGAATGTAACATAGTATAAGCTGCCTTTGATAGACGGGTTTTGTGCAGGACCCCATACATCACTGTGCACGATCTCAAGTGGCCTGTTACTCATATTTCCTTCTCTAGGAAATCTCAATCTTGCCTGCTTCCCAAACTGACAGGCTTCACAAACATGCATATGTCCATCATATTTGAACCTAGGCAATCCATTCACTATGCCTCTTGTTTGCATGTTCTTTAATCTCTGTATATTTACATGGCCAATCCTCTTGTGCCTCATATCAATATCCTGTACCACATTCCTGCTCTTTGAGAACATGGCTGATTTTAGCTCAGGAATTCCAGCATCCAGCTTAAACAGTCTTCCTTCTTTCTTGCCTTTAGCAATCACTCTACATCCATGTTTAAAGTCTTCAACAAAGCATCCATGCTCGTTGAATCTAACCTGTAATCCCTGTTCCACCATTTGACCAACTGAGGCCAAGCTTTTAGTGATTGAAGGCACATACAGCACATCTGACATAGACTTTGTCTGACCATTATGCATGACCAATGGTACACTTCCAACATGTGTAATGACATGCTGGGTATCATCACCTGTTTCCACATAACCTTTGACATCCATTGGCTTCATGTGCTCAAACCATTCACCATGGCATGTCATATGATTTGATGCTCCTGAGTCCATATACCATGTATCATCATTCTCAGCATTTGTTGTCATAGAACCCACAACATGCTTCATGGCAAACAAATGATTTGCAGCTCCATCATTGCTACTTGATGCATAGTTGCCACCATGTTGTGCATAGTTTCCACCATAATGACCACCACGCTGTGCTCTTCCCCCTCTCAAATCATTCTGTTTGCGAAAGCAATCTCTCGCCATATGACCATATTTGCCACAATAATGGCATTCCACATCTTGCATAGAATTTTGTTGGCCTTGCCAACGTCCTCGACCACGGGGGGTACCTCTGCCTCGCTGAGGTGCATAACCACGACCACCTCGAGCACCATAAGAAGGCTGAAAATTCTGTTGTGGAGGTCTATCCTGCCATCCACGACCATTACCACCACGTCCACGTGATGCAAATCTCCCCCTGCCTCTAAAACCTCTCTGCGAGTAAAATGCCTGATTTCTGCCATCATCATGGCTAGTAGATGCATCCAGAAATGAATCACTGAGCTTGATTTCCTCAACCAACAAGAGGGAAACCAACTCATCGAAGTCGGGTAGACCTGTACTCCTCACTGAGATAGATGTATCAAAGGATTTGTATTCCTTGCCAAGACCACGCAAGGTAATATCCACCAAATCATCATCAGGCATGGGGGCATTTATTGTGGCCAATGCATCTGCAAACTTCTTGATTTCTTGCACATAATCATGTATGCTCCTTTTATTCCTTTTCACATTGTGTATCTGCTGTCGCAATTGAGACTTGCGAGCACTCGTATCTGTATCAAACATTTTGACCAAAGTATCCCATGCATCTTTGGGATTCTCAGCATCCTGAATGTGTATGAGCATAGCATCAGATATACATATAGACAAATAATGCAGCACTTTGAATGCTCTCTCTGACCACTGCTTATGAGCAATAAGCTGCTGCTGTGTAGGTTGCCGAGGTAGCTCAGGCTCTGGCTCAGCACCTGTAATGAGATTCCAGAATCCTTTCCCTTTCAAAAAACTCTTTATCCTGTACTTCCATGCTTGGAAGTTCTTCCTATCCAGCTTCTCACCAACAATCTGAACTGGATTGTCAGACATGTTCGCTCAATGCATACACCTTCCGCACACGTCAAATCTGTAAGTGAGCCTTCCTCAGCTCAACCACACTCCAATGAATGTTTCAGATACTCCAAGATAGCCAACAAACTCCAAATTTGATGTAGAAATCAACCTGTAATCATCCGAGATGAACTGACTCACGCAGTGCGGAATACCCTGAACTGACACGCCTTCCAAGGCTCCAAATCGCAATGTAATGGTGCAATCAAGTCTAGGCAACTTGCATTGACACCTAATGAACCTCAATGTTGAGTATCAACTCCATCTGACATGTGTAATCATCAATTTTTGAAAACCCCTTTTTCTGTTTTTGAAAAAACCAGAAAAACCAGAAAAACCAGTAATGATTTGGCTCTAATTCCTTCAATATTCCACCAAATTGAGCAACCAGGCATTCATTGGCTTAGCAATAGTGTCCTTCAACTCCATGTAAGAGGAATTTGTCCAATTGTAAAACACCAAAGATTAATTGCTCGATTAAAATGCTATGTTTCTCTGCAACCAGTGGACAGCCTGTTTTAATCAGCTCATTCCCAGCTCAATTAAGCATCATTTGTCAAACAAATCACATAGCCCTCTTCTCCAAGATGTAAAGCATCCAATTGCTAAAGAAATTGTGGAATATATCAAGCACCGAGTGAGAATTTGATCTCCTCGTGATGAAAAAACCAGAAAACAGCTCTGTTTTGTCTGTATGGGCTGCGCCGCCTGCATTCAGGGTCTTTGGGAGTGTTTATAATGTCCAATGATGAGGTAATTGAGTGCCCAACACACTTGGGTATGTGTGCAACCCACCAATGGTTGGATTTTTGCAAAAACCTCACTCCAAATGCTTCAAATTTGAGCTTCTTTTTCACTGTTTTGTGAGAGCTCAAAAACCAGAGTTTTCCACTCAATTAAATGCATGTAAATTGCTCCAAATTCACAGTAGGGCTTGCATAGAAGTTGCCAATACATCCCTCATTGTCAGATACATGTTTGCTTTGCCAGAATCACACATATTTCCACCATACATCAATGTTCCCCAAGCTTTAATGGAAAGCTTCAAAAACCAGAATTTTGCCTTGCTTTGATTTGCTCTAAAATGCTTTGCTTTTGCCTGTTTCACCTGCAATCCGCTCAAGGATGTTTAGAGGACCTTACCCGGTAGGCCAAGCTCTCAGATCTGATAGTATTTGGTGTGCTCCAAGCTTCACAGCTCCAATGGCAGCTTCACAGCTTCTTTTCACAGCTTCTTCTTCTCCCTCTTCACTCACTCACTCATAAACCCTAATAAACAGCACAAGGCTCTGATACCATGTTGAAAGAACGGTAGAGGAGGAGGAGACACACACACAGGAGCAAACCCTAATGTATATTGCAAACCCTAACCATAGAGGGAAGCCATGTCCACTCTCACACAAAGCATAATGCACTACTCCATAATCCACACACCACACAATGAGTTGTGTCCACACTAAACTAACCCTAGCTAATGTCCACACACTATGACCAGCTGGACACGCGGTCATTTATGTCTCACACATGTTCCTACCTAATCTGCCAGCACATAGCATAGCTGGCTCACACTGACATCGAGCTTGAATATCTCAACACATGCTAGGTTACGCATAATGGACAAATTACTGAAGTTACATATCAATTATGCATGGAATATGGAGCCTGAACATCTTCGCACAATGAATGCATCAGTAAGCTAGAAGATGTCCTTTCAAGCGTGGGGCTTCATGGTGGTGCTGTAAAGTTAACTAAGGATACTAAAAAGTCAGGACCGGATCAGGATAATCCAAACAAAATATGCATGGGTGGGTCCAAAGCAAGACACCTTCTCTCAAATTACGAGGGGTACAATAGTCACACAAAATATGAATTATGGAAGGCCATTTGTGAATGCACCACTTATCGTGGGAATAATGCAGAGCTTGGTCTCAAGAGCGGGCAAGGCTGTGGGAGTCACTTGACAAAATGATTCAATTGCTAGAAAAGGCTCCACTTGTTGTTGCTGAGGAGATTGCAAACTTAAAGACTGCAATACATACATTTACTCAGCAAATGGTTGATGCATGGGGAGAAACAAATATCACCCACTATATGGTATTTACCTTTCTATCTATTTACTGATATTAATCGCCAAATAGTAAAATTCTGATATGATCTTTGTTGCAGCACATTATATTTGCCCATGCACAGTTTTTTCTCGATGAATATGGTCCAACATTTGGCAATTTGGAGCACCCAAGGAATGGAGCGCTCTCATTATCAAGCTAAGGCAGCATACTTTAAGAACACGCGACATGGTGGAGGTGGTAAGGAAAAAAGTAATGCCTTGCATGAGATGTTTAATTGGTTTTATCGCAGTTTGGGAGGTCGACGCCGACAGAAACCAAAAGGGCAGGTGTCATTACTACGAAGGGTTGTAAAAAATGTCAATCTGCAACGAGCAATTGCATGGCGAGCATCAAGTGCCATGCATGGGATGCGTGAGTGGTTCGCTGCGCGGAGGCGTATGGGTCGAAAATGGGTTCCATATTAAAAAATTGTAGCCTTTTTTAAGTTAAAGCTTTTTTTTTAAATTTCTAGAGATTTTTTTTATTAATAAGTTTTTTTCAAAAACTATAAAAACCTGTAAAAGTGAGTTTTAAAATTACATTTTCACGTTCATTCACTCGTGTAAGTCAATGGATGGCTAGAACTAAGCACACTGCACGCAAAACTGAGAACCCAAACGTACCATCTGGTGCACACAATTTGATACAGGCAATCGCCGCGGCACAGGCATTTCAACAAGTGCAAAAACGTATCAAAAAGAAGCATACAAGCATGGACAGAGAGGTAGAGACTCAACAGGAAGATGTACAGCCAGATGTGTTTTCAAGACTGGACAATATTGAGGATGTCTCCAAGCAGCCTGGAGACATCGGCTCATTTAGAGCCACGCGTACACCATTCCCCTGACCTCTCTCAGAGGCTGAGCAGCAGCAGGAGCGTGTGCTAGAAGAGCAACAATGCCAGATTGATGAGGAGGCGCATAGAAGAAGAGAGCAACAGCAAGCCCTAGAAGAGGAGCTAAGGGTCGCATTTGAGGAAGACCAGGAAGCACTTCTGTGTATTGAGCAAGAGTAGTATCAACAGGCTGCTGACTTCTATGAAGCAGAGGAAATAAGCTGTCGTGAAGAGCAAGATAGGCTCTTAGCACAAACACTACATGAGGAACTTGAGAGGCGTCAGCCCCAGTCTCCACCTAAAAAACAAAGAATAAAGATTCGTGTCAAGAGAAAGAAGGAACATGCAGCAAGAGGTGGAGATGGAAGAGGAGGATCGACGATAATAAGTAGAGGAGCAAAGGGAGAGGGAAAGACTGGAGCAGGAGGAGCAAAGGGAGAGGGAAAGACTGGAGCAGGAGGAGCAAAGGGAGAGGGAAAGACGGGAACAAAGAATTCAAGAAGCACGCAGATTAAAACAAGAACAAGAAAAGAAGAAGGCAGAAACAAGTAAAAGAATACTAAATCTAGATCCAGCCGAGCAAGAAAGGCAAAATTTTTTTAGAAATGATAGACAACCATGGGAAGAGAGGTCGCATCCCCACCACCACCCCCTGTAGCCAACAAGAAGAGAAGATGGAAACCGGGGACCGTGGCTCTGCGAGAAATCAGAAAGTACCAAAAGAGCACAGACCCCATCATGGCGAAGGCCCCTTTTGCAAGAGTTGTAAAAGAAGTCATCGACAAGTATAGTGACAGGGTCACTCGGGTACAGAGTACGGCACTGGAGGCCCTCCAAGAGGCGTCAGAAACAATTTTGGTCTCTCTATTTCAAGATTCGGTGTTGTGCCATGCTCACGCCAAAAGGGTGACCCTAAAGCCTGTTGATATGGCACTTGCACTACGTTTACGTCAGGATAAAGCGCTCCATAGGGAAGGATTTATAGGATAGAATTAAGCTTTTAGGCGGCGGCCTTTGTGCCTTTTGTAATCTCAAACATTGTAATACATTTTTTTGAATCTATAAGATATTGTCAATGACTCATTAACCAACGTATTCATTTGTTTCAATTGTGTTATAAAAGCAGACATTTCATTTCTTGTACTGTTGTTTGAATGGGTAAAACTGTTGATCATGTATTAAGAGCCTTAGTTAAACAGGAACAAAATTTATATTATTGATAAGGTGATTATGAAACATTATCTTGTTATACGTGGTATTGTTGTTGTTGGCATTGAACAAAGGATCCTTACATAGTGCAGAAACAAAATTAAATTGAATTTATTTTAGGTCCAAAAAAAGGCTTAAAGCTCAGTAAGGCCTTAGAAAAGCTCAGGGACAAAAAAAAAGTTATTTGGGGCTCAAAATCACCTGGTAAAGTCTGGCATTAGATAGAACATTTTTAAAAAAAGCAACATTTTTTCTTTTTTTTATGTTTCTAGGCAGAGTAATCATCAAAAAAGTGCACACAATGCATTAATGTGTGAAAAAATGTTCAAATGATGCCTGTGCGCTACGGCGCGAATTTAAGCCTGTCCTGAACTTTGAAAGGCATAAATTCCGCCGTAGCGCACAGGCTTGTTTTTTTCTTTTTTGTACTCTTTCCAGCATTATGTGCACTTTTTGATGAAAAATATGCTTACAAACATCAAAAAACATTTAAAAAATAATTTTTTTAAAATTGTTCAGATTTTGTACTGCCAGATTTCAGCTGGATGTTAAGTGACATTCAAAGAACAAATATTTGATTCATTATTAATGAAATTTCCTACACATTCACATGCCTGCCAAAAGTTTATAGGGCACAGTGCTGACACAACAATAAACAAGAGAAATGGTTCAGAATTCTTAAAAACATTACAATTAAAAAAGTATACATTTTGTATTGATTTCGTAGAAAGAAAATTACAAGTTCCTGAGAAGATTTCTGAGAGCTTCTTTAGCTTCGTCACTCTGTGTGGCTTTCTCAACTAGGCTATTAGCTATAATAATAGGATTGGTTACAACTTTGGAGATTGATGTAGCACAATGGCTTAGCACATGGCCGGTGTAGTTGCCTGCAAATGTATACATAGCTGCCTCCCTGCTAATAAGTATACATTTGTTTGCATTATTTGCTAGCCCATCTTCGGTGAGAACCCCTAAATGGATTACTCGAATAAATGATGGAGAGAGGCTAGGAAGGTAATGAATCAGGGAGGTGTCTCGTCCATCGGATTGCACACGAACTCCACCTCCACGTGCAGCAAACTTGTCAAAAATATAAGCTTTCTACAAGAACAAAAGATCAGGTGTTAGTAATAACTCACTTATAAATATGAAGGCACGACTTTGATTTAACCCCACCTCAATGTCATCATCACATTGGCTAATGCGTGGGTTGCATATGTCTATACTGCTTCCACGCTGCTCAACTGATGTATCTACATACAAGCGCTTATGTGGTTGAAATGATTCTTGAGGAGGGACACTTTCATACTCTGCTGCTACATTTTCTATAGCAACAAGAGCATTGGAAACAGTTTCCTCAATTGTATGTTCTGTATCATAACCTTGGAATGCTAGCACTTTGGTAAGATCATGGTCATCAAAATCAATCTGTACACCTGCAGTTTGTTGCTCAAGTGTGTCTTCTTTGCAGAAACCAGACCCAATTGCTAATATGCTTAGGGCCTCATCCTCCCTTAACCCCAAGGATTTACAAATGTCATCAAGGAAAAGAAATTCCTTGTTATCCATGATGATGGGATTCAAAGTGGTTACATCCAACTCAGGGATCTCTTCCACAATTTCATCCCCTTCGAGGTCACGATGAGGCTCTTCATCCTCAGTTGACCCTTGTTGGAGAAGCACCAAGGCCATGGACGCTTCAGCTTCTTCTGAGAAAACCTCTTCCACCTCGCCTTTGGATTCCTTCACAAGAGCTACTTCTTTACTCACTGCCTTTCCCTTCTTTTTTAATGTATCCCTGGCTTCTTGCAGAAACAGTGCTAACGTCATATCCCTTGAAAGGAAGGTGGTGCCTACATTACCAACCTGCAATTCATAAACGGTGTCATCATCTTCGACCCTGTAATTGCTAGATGTAAGCCCTTTCAAAAATCGGTTGAGCTTGAATCGGAACGACTTGTCACCATGGTACAGATGCCTGATTAAGTCCATTAGAACCCATTTAGTGGTGGACTCAGGAAATTGCACGACATATTGTGCCACTACATCATTCATGTACTGGACCTACTCTTGAAAAGCCTCTGCGTGAAGGTCTATAGTTTTTTGCATATCAATCATCCCCTCAAAAATGGCGATGTTCTGACCTGCACCTGCTGAGAGCCCAATTTTCTCAAGCTTTGCACGTAGCGAGTTAGAGCTTGAAGCCATGGGTGGGATATTGAAGGGAAATAGAAACTGCAAGATCTTAAGAATGAAATGAGCTTTATAGAGCAAAACCTATTCTTATAAAGCATTCCACTATAACATTTAATAAATTTATAGAACATACTTAAAAATTTTAAAATTAACAAAATTAAAATCCAAATTGCAGTGAAATACAAAGGACATTGGGGCTATGGTGCAATCAATAATTTTGTATTCAAAAGTACACCGCTGCAAATTATCACCAAAAATCACTCAAAATGTTACCTAGGTCTGTAACTTAACAGTCTTTCTTTAGGCTAAGGACCCTAGGGGGCTCCAATGACACACAGAGTGTATGTTTCTCTGACCTGTGATGCATGGGTCGATTAGAAACAACAAATTTGAATTGGCTCCTTACATTAAAGGAAATGACAATACGATCTCTCAACTGAGCAAAATTCCAATCATCATTAACTACCACTATATGCTCCTCTCCTGGGTGAACTTCAATATGAAGTTCTACCTCCTCCTCCCTAGCATAGAGATCAGAGTCCAAAGCTTCCCATTCACCATGCGAGCATTTCCACCTTCTAATAGGGTACACCATAGTTAGATTTTGCTTGCCTATCTGCATCTTACCATTGATATTACCGCTGAGCACTTTATTACATCGCCCTGATGTTCTGCCACCTTGGTGGTCCAATCGCCTTTTAGAAATGTATCTAGAGCTTCAAAGGTCCCATCTTTGCTTATCCACATTGTTGGGGTGCGAGGGCGATGGAACTTGCTTGCTTTGAAAATAGCAATAAACACATGTAAAGGCATGAAAAGAGATACACTTATCCTGTGGGATCCATATGTAGCCTTTAGGCTTGACTGAATGTCATGGAAAATCCTGCGCTGAAAGCTCTCCATTGTGGTGGGGTCTGGAATGGGCCATTCCGGGCTATTTAGTGCAGGAGGAGAAATTGGCTCAAGTGCTCCAAACCTTCCCCTCTGTGGCACAACATATGTTGCAGCAATGAAAAATATTTGCAAGTTCGAAACTTGTTTCCCTAGCATACATAAGCCTACCTAGATCAACATGACATGCTTTGAAGGTCCCTGTAAAACATTCTAGAGGCTGCCATTCCACACATGTTGAAGGAAAAACATCTGCATACAATAGAATACATTGAAGTTCTTGATATTCACATAGTCTTCATGCAAGCATTTCTCTAAAGCAAAGAAACATTAAACAAGTTTTGAAACTTACAGTTAGTTGGGGAACCATGGTGAGTTCTCATCTTCAAAATGTATTTGGCTTGAGGTGTAAACATGTTGCACCTTTGCAAGACGCTTTCCATCCTTGTTGCAAACTTTGAATTCTAAGATCCTTCCTTTCCAGTGATGGCTTGTGGAAGCCATGTGCCTTCGAGGAGCCTTGTGTGCACCCCTCAAACTGGGCTGCATTGTTATCCACATGAACCGCTTAAAAACGGTAGGAATCCAATAACCTTCATCATCCTGTACTTTGGAAACAGCCATGGACTCGATAGTGGATGATGGCCTGCGTACACACTGAAGAGCCATAGATGGCCCAAATGAAAAGAAACTGAATGTTAAGAATATGGCAAAAAAGCAAATACCTGCTCAGAGAGAGAGAGAGAGAGAGAGAGAGAGAGAGCTAGCTAAAGCTTCAAAGAAGTTTGTTGCAAATCCATACACACACACACACACACACACACACACACAATACACACACACACACACACACACACACACAATACACACACACACACACACACACACACACACACACATGCACACACACACACAGAAAGCTAAACCTTCAAAAGAAAGCAAATGAGAGATTGCATTAGGTGCCTGCATGGAGAGAGAGAGAGAGAGAGAGAGAGAGAGAGAGAGAGTCTGATAACAGAGCTTCCTCTAGAGAGAGAGAGAAGGGATGATAACAGAGCTTCCTCTGAGAAGCTGGTAGCAAAGAGCTTCCTCTGAGTAGCTGGTAGCAAAGAGCTTTCCTCAAAAGAAAGCTAATGAGAGATTGCATTAGGTGCCTGCTTGTAGAGAGAGAGAGAGAGAGAGAGAGAGAGAGAGAGTCTGATAATAGAGCTTCCTCTAGAGAGAGAGAGAGAGGCTGATAACAGAGCTTTCTCTGAGTAGGTGGTAGCAAAGAGCTTTCCTCAAGATAGGGCTGCAAGTGAGGGTGTAGTGAGTGGTAGATGGGGAAAGTGGGTTAGTCTAAAAGGGAGGAGAGAGAAAGACGCCCCTACTTTTGGAGGGAAGAGGGAAGTGAGGGGGGTAGCTTTTTGAAACTTTTCCTTTAAAAAAATATTTAAAAAAAAGATATTGAAGATTTTCTTTGGCAGATCTGAAAAAGGCAAGATTCTACCTTTGACCACAAGATTTAGGTTCTTAATCAACCCAACGTTTTTGTACACATGTATTTTTCCTATTGGCCTTCACACTAATCATCTCCTTAATCTCATGGCAGCTTAAAGGGCCCCCATAGACCTCAACCTTCCCCTAATGATGGTCAGGTGCTTAGTTCTGAGAGGTTTTAGGACAAGGATTTGAGGCTAGCGCGGATGGTGGAGGACACTTTGGAACTCTAGAGATCAGATTTCTGATAGGATACAAAGAAAGGATTTAGGAGGCAGAATTTGAGCACTTTTGCATAGCTAGAGATGAGTTTATTCAGCTGGATGTTAGCTATGGTCCTCAAGAGAGACTGTTAGTAGGTAGGAGATTAGAGTCATTGAAAATAGGAGCTGACCTTAGAGGAGGACGTGAGTCAGCTTGCTAGATTGATTAGGGATGTTGGGAGGGTATTGAAGTTTGGCATTGGGGCAACTGAGGATTAACGAATAGTGGTTGGGTGTTCTCGTGCCTTCTATTGTTATTTTTGGTAGGTTGTGATGCTTCTGACAAACTCCTCTCATGGTGGTGTGCTTTAGACAGAGCTATAGAGGCAGTATCTCATGAAGCAATCAATGTGTAATGCCCAAGTGCGAGCATTACATGTGGCGTGCTAGGTGTAATGCCCATACTCAAGCATTACATGTGGCGATGCCATGTGGGCTGCCAGCCCACATGGCGTCGCCATGTGTAATGCCCGCGCAGCCATGTGTAATGCCCGCGCATGGGCATTACACATGGCATTGCTGCATGGCCTAGGTCCCATGCCACACACATGGCGCATGGCCTAGGTCCCATGCCACACACATGGCGCAGGCCATGCGGCGTGGCTTGTGTGCAACATGGCCTATGTGGCCTATGCAGCATGGCTTGTGTGCAACATGCCACGTGGCTTGCATGGCTGTGCAGCAACAACAACAGCTTTAAAGTTGTTACACATCCATTGGAGGGCTCACACTTTGTGAGCCCTCAACACAAGCGCCTCCCCTCTTGCCCTCAATGCCCTCTCTTTGGCCTCGCGCCCTCAACACTCTCTCTCACCCTCAATGCCCTCCCTTGCCCTCAATGCCCTCTCTCTCGCACTTCAACATTCTATCCCCCCTCTCCTCACCCCTCATGCTCTCTCGTCCCTCTCTTCCCTCAACTAACTCACGCCACATGGCATTGTCGTGTGGCCTATGTCACATGCCATGCACCTAGCACAAGCCACATGGTGTGGCATGTGTGCAACATGGCCTCATGGCAATCCACACACAAGCCACGTGGCCTGCATGGCTATGCAACGGCTTTAAAGCTATTACACAGCCATTGGAGGGCTCACACTTTGTGAGTCCTCAATACAAGTGCTCCCCCCTCTCTCGTGCTTGTGCCCTCTCTCGTAAAGAGTGCCCTCTCTGGCCCTCAATGCCCTCTCTTGCCCTCAATGCTCTCTCTCGCCCTCAATGCCCTCCCTTGCTCTCAATGCCCTCTCTCTTGCACTTCAACATTCTCTCCCCCCTCTCCTCACCCCTCAATGCTCTCTCGTCCCTCTCTTCCCTCAACTCACTCTCCTCTCATCCCTAAATCTTCCCCTCTCTTCCCTCAACTAGTCCAACACATCCATCCATCCATCAATTGGAGAATCTGGTCATGTATAGAAAGTGTCGGTGATGGATTAAAGGTTCTCTACATTACAACTAGACATTCCACAACCCAAGTTGATTCAATCATTCAAATTCTCATGGTAATCTTCTTGTGATTAATATAAATGGCATAATAATTACTAAATATTAAGAAATTATGTGCATATTTAATGTAATGCTAATTTACAGAGTTGCATCATGTCTTATTTGAAAGAACGGATGTCTTGGATCAATAATTAATTTAATTAAAGACTAATTTAAGAACTATTCTTAATTATGGTTGCATATTAATTTAACAACTATTCAAGAAAAAATGCCTCCACGAACTCGTTTGCAATCGAAGGGTTTCACCAAATTGCAAGATTGCACTATCACAAGAAATGGGTATATCACAAGTGGCCACATCAAGCGAGGTAATGAACACCTCTCAATTCTAGTTGACTATAGGGTTGGTTCTTCAACGCCCACTGACAATCGTGTGGCCAGTAGTACTACCACAATTATAGAAGAAGAGGAGTCTGTAAAATAGAGTTTTGACCAAGTGCTTGATTGACACATCTCCACGAATTAGGTGGAGGACCACTTGGTCAATAACCAAAACGCCTTCCTAGAGTGCCACTTTGTCGCCTCTTTGCAAACTCAATAATCCACACAAACGCGAATTCCATCAAGGGGTTAATTAGAATCATCGAGGAGAGCACATATCAATCAACAATGGTGCTGAGGGATTCCTTGGCAAAGTACCCATCTCATTGAACCGTCAAAGTGTAGACGGTCATGACATATCATTGTTGGGTGAGTTTGACACGATACTAGAGGAGAGCACATATCAATCAACAATGGTGGCATTCATTGTCCTCTGAGGGATTCCTTGGCAAAGTACCCATCTCATTGAACCGTCAAAGTGTAGACGGTCATGACATATCATTGTTGGGTGAGTTTGACACGATACTAGAGGAGACCAAAGGATGGAAACACATGGGTGGAAAGATGTTTGTTGTTTGGGATGGCAACCATTGACTCAAAGCTTGGCAAGAATGGGTGAAGACCGAAGGATGGAAACACATGGGTGGAAAGATGTTTGTTGTTTGGGATGGCAACCATTGACTCAAAGCTTGGCAAGAATGGGTGAATACCAATCGAGTTAAAAGAGAGAGGATTCCCAAGGTGAATTGTAGAGTCATCTGATTCCTGAGGAGGAGTTCTTGTTGGGTGCTACGCATGATCAACAAGTAAGTGGATTGTACATTTTTTTTTGTGTATCAAATGAACAAACATTGTATATGTCATCATTTACCTTCTATAAATGTATGTAAAATTTCAGGATCACTACCATTCATGTGTCGAACACAATGGAACATGATATATTTATGATGCAGCTTGTGGGTCTTGTCGATCCACAATCATTGTTGTCAAAGTTTAATGACACTGATCGTGCATAGGCCGAGAAAGCGCTTACTCATCGGGGACCTAACAGATCCAAATGACTGAAGCTTTCCATGGCACTCCTCTCACAATTAGTTTTCAAGGTGTGTGCACACCTTTTTCCAAAGTATGTTTTGATTTTGAAATATCTTTCTTAAACATAAACTTATGCAGTCAAAGTTTGATGCCACGTACCAAGCTAAGATCAGTGACTTGCCTAAGCGAGGGAGTAGAGAATACCAGCTAAACGTAGAAATGTTAGACAAGAAATACAAGGATTCGAGGCACTTTTCACTACTAAGAGGGGACATGAGCTGGCACAAATTTCCAACCCCAACTGTGGAAAATAGTTTTTCAAAAAAGTGATCTCATACCAGGGTTGGGGTGAAAAAGCTAGCGAATTCACTACTCCTAAGCTAGCAGAGATTTCTCGAGCACATATTTCAAATGGAGAGTAAGATCTCTAACTCTCTTGATGCATTAAATTACTTTTTTAAAGCAAGTAGAAACATAATGCTTGTTCACAATGCAGGAAATGTAGGTGAGTTCACTATGAGGGGACACACAGATTCCTGTTTGGGACATCATAGCATAGCGGAGGCTACACTCCAACCCACACACTTTGTCAATCCGTGAATGCAACCCGGTTAATAGAGGCTATCCCGAATGGGAGAAGATTAGTTAACCACACACTAATGACTTCTAATATCCTACTCAATCCTTCTTCAACAATCAAGCAATCAATCGTTGATTCCTTCTCAATCTAACATAATCAACGCATCAAGATTAGGCTACACTTAAGCACAAAAATGTAACTTATGCAAAGAATCTAACATGCAAAGAGCTATCACACAAGCCTCAACTACACATCATTTCATGCACAAGCTTCATCACATGCACTCTACAATTCACAAATCAGATTTTAGCATCAAAACATCATTACGAAATCTAGATTAGCAAGTGTGTAGACCGCAACCTCAAATCATTGAATACGTAGAGAATAGAGAGTACAAGATTGAAGCAAGAATGGAGATGGAGAGCCTTGGGAGAGCACATGAGAAGGAGCTATGGAGCAAGCTCTCTCTATGAGCCTCTCAACCAAATGACCAAAAAGTCCCCTTAGCTCTCAAATGAGCCACTTTTTATAAGACATCCCGACCGCAAGTACATAAGGTCAAATTTTTTTGGTTTTTTATGTGCCTTTTTTGTTTTGTTTTTTCTTTTTGTTTTGTTTTTTTAAATACAAATATATATATATATATATATGTATATATATATATATATATATATTTACCCTACCTAACCACTAAATGCAACTAAAAGGAGTATGTGTGTAACTATCTAACCCTTATTTATTATTATTATTATTTTTTCTTTCTTTTCTCTCTTTTTTTTTAATATTTATTTTTCTCATTTTTTTTCTCTTTTTTTAAAAAAAAATATTATTTTATGGTTTTTATTTTTATTTTTTTATTTTTTATTTTTTAAAAAAATTATAATTATAAGAAAATTAATATAAATAAATAAATAAATAAATAAATAATAAAAGAAATTTAAAAGAAAAAGAAAAAGAAAAAGAAAATCACTGACCTTATCGCGTCCACGCCGTTCGCCTCCTTCACGTGTCTTCTGCAACGCGGCCCCCACGCAACGAGACCAGCTTCGATGCTTCGATGGCCTGCTCGCCCTGCTTACAGCCAACGTCCTCTTTCACGCTTCGACCGCCTGCTCGCCCTGCTTACAGCCAACGGCCTCACGACCGCCACCTCCACACCTCCCACAGCCCTTCGCGCCCGTCTGCTGTAACGCCCTCAGCCTCTCCTTCTTGCCTCCACGTAGCCCCGTCTGCTGTAACGCCCTCAGCCTCTCCTTCTTGCCTCCACGCAGCCCCTCAGCTGTTGCGCCACCTCCTTCCACAGCCACGCCCCTGGTCAGCAGACCCCGCCCTCGTTTGCTTCCTTTTAGCCAGCTGCTGCTGCTGCTGGCAACGACGTAGCCTTCCGCCCTTCTTCAGCCGCCTTTAGCTGCAGCTCCACACCGGCCAACAGCTAAAGCTTGCCGCCTTCTATGCCTCTTATGCTGCTGCGTTGCTTCTCTTGCAGCTACCCACACGGACAGCTTCTGCAAGCTGCTCCCAATGCAGACGCCCCCCACAACGCTCTGCAGGCTGCTTCAGTGTATATATATATATATATATATATATATATTTTAAAGCCGCCTTGAGCCTGACGGTGCAGACACCCCCATAGCGCTCTGCCAGCTGCGCCTCCTTCAGTGTATATTGATATATATATATTTATATTTAAAGCCGCCTCCAACACTTCTTGCTACAGCCCCACGCCTCTTCAACTTCACGCCTCCCACACTGATGTAGACACTAATCTTCTTGCAGGATGATGGAAGGAAAGATGAGGGCCGCGTCACAAAGCCCTCCCAACCGCAACACAAAAAACACAAATGTTAGTGTGTTAGTTGGTTAGTGACAAAAGGTATGCCAAAAAATACAAAAACAGAAAGCACTTAAACCTAATTAATGGCGGGATTACTCTATCGTAATGGGGTTTTAATTTTCTTGCTTCTAATCAAAAAACAGAAAACACACAAGGCGCCCTTGAGATCACACACTCAATGCCCTTGCAAACTCTACTCTAATCTACCCTAATCCACGATTTTGCAATCAATGGAGCACTTAGAAACACCCTTCACTAACTTAGGTGTGCGTTCCCCGGCAGCGGCGCCATTGTTTGGGACATCATAGCATAGCGGAGGCTACACTCCAACTCACACACTTTGTCAATCCGTGAATGCAACCTGGTTAGCGCGCATAGAGGCTATTCCGAATGGGAGAAGATTAGTTAACCACACACTAATGACTTCTAATCCTACTCAATCCTTCTTCAATAATCAAGCAATCAATCGTTGATTCCTTCTCAATCTAACATAATCAACGCATCAAGATTAGGCTACACTTAAGCACAAAAAATGCAACTTATGCAAAGAATCTAACATGCAAAGAGCTATCACACAAGCCTCAACTACACATCATTTCATGCACAAGCTTCATCACATGCACTCTACAATTCACAAATCAGATTTTAGCATCAAAACATCATTACGAAATCTAGATTAGCAAGTGTGTAGACCGCAACCTCAAATCATTGAATACGTAGGGAATAGAGAGTACAAGATTGAAGCAAGAATGGAGATGGAGAGCCTTGGGAGAGTACATGAGAAGGAGCTATGGAGCAAGCTCTCTCTATGAGCCTCTCAACCAAATGACCAAAAAGTCCCCTTAGCTCTCAAATGAGCCACTTTTTATACAAAAACTCTAAAACTCCCAAAAGTTCCCATGTGGGATTATTGTCAAGCCCACTCCCACATTCATCTACAACTTGGAACTCTTTACAAGAGCCCTAAGTGTCTTTTTTGTTGCATCCTTGCATTGATCATGCAACAATTCCGCCATGCAATAGACTTTTCTTCATGTGGATCCATTGCCATGTGTACTAGTTCCAATTAACCAAGTTACACTATAATTGTACGCGATGTTGGTGTTAATGGATAACATACTTCCTCACACATACAAGAGAAAGAAGAGAAAGGTGCATGCAAGGGTCGAATCTGGTGAATCGCACACTTAGCCAACCCTATGAGAGTTAACTCCCCGTTGTGAGGCTGCTAGGGGCTCACTCCACACTCTCCTTGTGTCACCCAAAGAGATATCCACCAATGCTAGGTAATGAGCAAGAGGGAAAGAGCAATCTATGGAGATCTCAATCTCTACCTCATGCAAATCGTATGCAAATAGGGCATGGTATATAGTAATGAGAAGATAGAAGAGAAGAGAAGGGAGAGCACTACCATTCCTACTCACATACACTAACAATCTAAGCAAGCAAGCAACCATAAACTCAAATGAGAGAGAGAGAGAGAGAGAGAGAGAGAGAAGGCAAAACTCAATTGAGACAAATGGGATTGTCCCCTTTCATATTTCATGAAATGTCGTATATACACAAGCTCATATTTACAATGTACGGCCACCCAATTACAAATGGGGGCCCCAAACTAGTCTTCCTAGTTTACTAGCTCTATTTACATATCAATTCTTTATGACCGGCATTACACAATTCGTAAGCTCAGCCATCCCATGTCTCTTTTACAATAAGCTCTTAGCGCGGTTACAAAAAGATGAGTTCCAAAAGAAGGCATAATAGCCACGCAAAACATCATGTTAACTGGAGTGCTTAACATACCCCCTCCCGATAGTAAGTCCATCCTCGAAAAAACTGGTCAAAGAAGCTATCTGTAGTAGATGGAATAAGTGTGGACAAAGTCCCATCACAAGGTATGAGAAGGAGGGGCATGATGGAAGACCTGGTGGCATCCACATGATGCACTCGTAGTAGCCAAATAGTTGCTAGAGAGTTGGCTTTGTTGATGTTGAAGGTGAGGCCTTGGGCTCATTCGAAGTAATGATCCCAGGTGGGGAACAACTCCAGCAAAGTGATGAGGTTGAAGAAGCGTATAGTGGAGATCACTGCTAGGTCAGGGACCTGGTCATAGCAGCGGGTGGATAAATTCATGGAAACGCCTAACCATCGATTCTTCAGTGCATGGTTGTTGTACGAAGGAGGGCACGAAACATGGGAAGTTGAACTGCAACTTCAGGTCTTCTGTTGTTCTTCATAGAATGTCTTCCAGGCCTACCATCTTTGAATGCGAAGGTAATCGGGGCTGATCCTCAGTGTGCGGGGCACGTTACAATAGACTTCCCATATGAAGGGCTTGTTGAGGAAGGGTCGTTTCTTGGCCAGCTGCTTGCCTATGAGATCGAACGTTATGGGACGTGAAACCGGCATGGCGGGATGACCCCTTCCTCAACAAGGCCTTCATATGTGAGAAGTCTATTGTAACGCACCCCGCGCACTGAGGATCAACCCCAATTACCTTCCCATATGAAGATGGTGGGCCTAGAAGATGTTCCATGAAGAACAACAAAAGAACCCGAAGTTGCAGTTCCACTTTCCATGGTTCGCGCCCCCTCGGTACAACATCCATGCACTGAAGAAATCATTGTCAGGCATTTCCACAAATTTATCGTCGCTGCTATGACCAGGTCCCTGAACTAGTAGTGATTACCACTATACACTTCTTCAACCTCATCTCATCACTTTGTTGGAGTCGTTCATTTGCTAGAGTCTTTGATTTAGCGCGGTTGGAGTGAAAATCCACCGGTAGGATGATCAACATTGTTTTGTTTTGTGTTTTGTTGGAGATTACCCGGAGTTTGGATTGTTGATCGAGACCCGGAGCATTCCAATCTTCATTGAGAGGGGAAAAACTTGTGAGTGTTCGATTTAAATGGTGAGCTTCCGGTACGGTGGATGAGGGACCAAGGAAGCGGCCTATGAGTGAAGCACTAGGCGAAGGATCCTAGAGGGTGCTGACCATATGGTGCTCGGGCATGCTCGGGCTCTGGGTCGCCAAAGATACGCACACGTGCACCGTGGAAGATATTGGAATAAGGAGGAAGAGTTGTTTTTCTGAAACCGGGCATGGATCTGGTTGATTGACCTTGCTGGTCCTCAACGGAAGAGTCCATGGCTCTTTTATATGGATCTGTTGGTTGATCTTGCTGATCTTCCACAGAGATTCCATTTTGTTATGTGAATATATTATCGGTTACTATGAGCTAGGAACTATCAACTGATGAGTGAATAGGTGGTGAGCACAGGTGGTGAGCGTTCTGGTTGCAAAATGATGCCATAAGTACATCGATGAATGAATGATTGGAAATATGGATTCAACCAGAGATTTTGAGGATTGTGATCAGTGACATAATGGTTTCATTAAAGGATTGTTTTAAAGTTAGCTGATGCTGAGAAAAAGGCAATTTCATATTGGGTGTGTAAGTGGTGTGACTAGTTTTATGTTTGCATGAACTTCCGGCTAGGGGGCCTGGGAACTCTTTTCCCTCGGATACCCGGGAAACCTAACCAAATTTTTAATTGGATCTTATCACTACAGTGGTTGGGTGGTTGGCTAACCCATGGGATAGGATGGCTGGACTGATGGATCCATAAAATGAGACTCCTTTCTGTTATATTACATTAGATGAAGTAAATCCCGGATAGTAATTCTTCTATGGATAGGAATCAACGACTGTGCATCTTGACGGGGAAAAAAGCGTTGATCTCTATGATCCAAGTGCAAGTTTCTTCCTTGATGATCTGACCAAGCGACTTTAGGTTCGGTTGGATCAGTTTGGTCAGTGACCTTGACTATGTTAGAGTAAAATTTTTATCCTGGAGGAATCGCCTGTGTTTTTCGGGCAAGGGAAGTTTTTCTAAGTTCGGTTTTGGAAGAACCGAGGAATTAGTCACCTGTCCGGATATCCGTGGGCGAGGCCCCGAGTGTAGGACCTTGCCCCATGCAAGATGTGTTACTTTCGTTGCTAGCACCCATAATCCGTTGCGCGGTGGGGACGAGGATCTTACAATCCTCAAGCGAATGGCCAAAACAGTGGAGGCTAGCCTGCCACGATTGGGAACAGAAGTTGCCGGCTGCACTTTGGGCTTATAGAACTTCTTACAAGGGAAGAAACCAATGCTACCCATTTTAGTTTAACCTATGGTACTGAAGCGCTCATGCCCATGGAGTTCTTAGTCCTAAGTCTATGTGTCGCAGTGTACAAAAAACTCACCGAAAACATGCTAAGGTGTTGCCTCTTTGAGCTTGAAAAGCTTGATGAAACTCGCCTCTTTATAGTCTACAGCATGGTTGTAGAGAAGTTAAGGCATAAACAGGGGTTTGATGATGACCAGCTCAAGGAAAAACAAATGAATGAGGGTGACATGGTTCTCTTATTCAGCACAAAAATAGATAAGAAAAACCTTAAGTTTTGAGGCTTAGGACCTTTCGTAGTCTCTGAGATAACACCACAAGGCGTTGTGCGCATTGATACACTTGATGGCGTTGAGATGGCAGGTTACTTTAATGGTAGAAAACTTAATGCTTCTATGGACCTCTCATAGAGGCCACCTTAAAAGTCATCCATGATGAAAAACAAAGAAAGAAAGACCATGAGGATATGAAAAAGACTGCGTAAGAAGAGGCCAAAGCGAGGTAAGACAAGCTTAGGCAAAAGCATATCATGGTCAATATGGCCCAGGTGGTCGACTTAGAAGAACAAGATTGGGAGGTGAAGCCAGCTCAGTTATGGTTAGGAATGACCACCCCGACCAGCTTTGTCCAAAAATTATCTCTTATTGATACAAGGGCTGTTATATGAAACATGGCGTTCCCTTGAAGAACCTACACTAAAGGTAACCCCATCCATTGTCACAATAGTTGCCTCACAGCATGTTCATTGCATTGGCACAGTCACACTTTTATTCCACATCAAAAATAATCCCTTGGAAGAAGGGAAGTTTTATGTGATGCCTATAGGAACAATGCATGAAGAGATCCTCCTATAGGTAGGGGATGGATGGGCCATAACAAATGCAACATCGACTGGGGAAGCACAGACGACGACTTTACAACTGGCCTCTGGCCAAGTCACTGTTCTCATGATGGACAAAGAGCTAGTTCCTAATGCTTCTCCATATCAAGCACTTCCCAAATCCACCACCCACAATCACCCCAACACCTCACCCTTCTCACTCCGTTCCCCCAAAAAAGAGGCCACTCATCATGCCAACTACATCAATGCCTCTCACACCCACACTACCACCACACACAACGACAACTCACTTTTGCATTGCCAAACCAGTTGCTGCCTCACCACGACACATTAACCCCACTAACATGTCTAACCGTACTAACAAATCTCCACAAGGTTTGATATCTCACCACTAGTAGGTGCCCAAGCAAGAGAAGGCTACTATGAGGGAGCATCTCAATTGTGGATCCCCAAAAGGTCCCACCATCCCCCTCACCAAACAGGCATCCAAAGCTCCTCATCCCTAGCATAGACCGCCCATTCGCCAACCTCAAGCCTACAGGGTACAGGATCGACAAAACCTAAACACTCTTCAAGGCGTTCTGACCCTCAACTGAACCCTAAACCCACACACTCAACCTTTCAATGGATCCCAAAACACTCTTCAAGGCGTTCTGACCCTCAAGTGAACCCTAAACCCACACACTCAACCTTTCAATGGATCCCAAAACCTCTTCTTTGCGCCCAACATTTCTATGAAGGCAATCATACCATATGGATCCCCAAAGCTATCCAACCTAAGCCCCTACCTCATGTCACACCACAATTACCCACACTTCAATGGGTACCTAAGGTCACATCTGCAGTGAAGATTACTCCGGACAAACGAAAGTAGAAGGTCCAGTTTGACACACTCACCCCCATGCTACCGCTAACACTCCTTCTTATAGATATACCTTCAACGTTAGAAATTCCTCCACCTATCATTTAGGGCTCGACAAGACCACAAAACTCCCATAAACCTCCTCAGCCCCAGCTACTTCCTCACCACCCTCATCCGAATCTTTTTAGGAAGCGCTACCACCTATCTCACAATTGCTTAATTGGAATAGACTCCTTTCCTTGGTAAACTAGGCACACGGTCAGTACAAAACCCGCAATGGGGTGTTGACAGCCTAGCCTCCATGTACAAAACCTGTTTTACAGGGTGTACACACAAAAAAAAAACTTACCACATGGCTGTTCTCTTCTCATAATCTGGATTGCCACGAACATTCCAAGTTTGGAGCATCCATTCCTTCTTCCACCTACTGCCATGGCCATACCAGTTCTTGATCCAAAGCCCCCAGCCATTCCAACCATTTTTGGCAAGCCCGTGGATGCTCCTTCTCATTCTACAAGATCCCACACCCGTTTACATCCCTCAAGCCCACATTCGTTTGCTGACATTCCCACGACCATTTGCTGAAGTTCCCACACCCGTTCGTGCGACTTGCTGTGCCCATTCACTCACACTGTCTAACTTTGCAAGCCTATTTGTTTACATTCATCTGTTCCGTGGATTTTCCACGGCGGTTGTGTCTTCCCCCATAACTATAAATATGGGCCCACCCCATCCAATTGCTCACTTTTCACTTTCACCCTAGCCAAACTATTATAGAATTTTCTCCTGAGCTTTTACCTTCACCTACCAACTAGCAATATGTCAGAAGCTTCCACCTCATCTTAGGAAGTGCTCCACCACACTTCTCTAGAGAAAGAGACCTGCCGAATGCTTTGAAGAATATGCCAAGCACCCAACCCAGCTTTCCCACCTGGGTGAGGCATTGATGAAGCAAGTCAATGGACACACTATCCATTCTTTGATATGAAGAACAACTATAAATTCGAGCACAAGCTCCTTTACTACTACAAAGGTCCCTGCTAGAGAGCTATTGTCGTTGACCCTGTTGTGGTCCAGAGATTAGAGTAGCTTGGATTGGGAAGATTACCCACCCTGGATCCTTGGGAGCCGGACCTCTACATTTCACTATTTTTCACAGAGATTTATGATGCCAATCAGCACACTGGTGAAGTCCTAGATGACGAAGAACATAGGCATAAAGTCCAGCTCAGTGTGGAGCTTCATCAGTGTGGAGCTTGTGCGAAAGGCTCTTGCACTTCCACATATGGAGGAGCCATATGTACGCCTCACCAATGCCACAAAGCTCACCCACAATCTGTACACAGGGGAAACCCCAACAAGGATGTCACGGAGTGGGGTAATATTGCCCAGGAAGACTTGATTATGCCAACCTAAGCCTTGTAGTTTCTCCTCACAACAAGGTGGACCAACCGGTTCAACAGGTGTAGCCTAAACACCCTCTCTCAAGTCCACCAAGGCCAGCAAAAGTGAACTGGGCTGATTACATCTTCTTTGAAATGCACACGGTTTTCTCCAACCCACAAGGAAAACTGGTGGCTGCCACCCTAGTCATAAGCGTGCTTTATTATGCTGTTGGATGGGATGGGAAACCCTGTTGAAAGGGCTAGATGCGGTGGTAACCTCTCTTCCCTCACCATCCACTTCCCCTAACCAAAGCCAAGAGGCCACATTACGCGCCAGTTGTCACAAAACCAGCTCAGCCACCCCTAAGCCCCAGGCCCACACAAGAAGAGCTCATGCTGCTGAAGCCACAAGAAGGCCGCTGAGGAAGCGGAGAGGCACACCCAAGAATTCCTTAATCGAAGCCTCTATGAGACAACGACTTAGGATCGGTTCCAAGAGATGCCATCTTATGCGCAGGCAAGACCCTCTTCCCCAATGCTGTACAAAATACTCTCAACACTCTCTGTTGGGCATGCTCGGGAAGCTTTAGTTCCAACCAAGCTTATGTAGAGAACCTCCATGCAGTCCACGGGAGATATTCCAGACTTCACCCTTGGATTTTCACACATGGCACCAGAGCTCATTATGCAAATGACAGATTGTTTATACATGCAGCAACAAGAAGTGGCCCAGGTCTCCCCTAGCGAGAAATTCTCCTAGCCAAAGCTCAAGTGGGTGACACCTGTGTTTGAGGATCTATGCCAACCAAACTTACAATTTATGAAGCTGCAGAAGAAGTTTGACCAAGAGACAGAGCAGTTGGGAACTGCCATTTCACAAATCACTGATCTCCAACAACAAGTCCACCAGGCCCATGCAACGGCCAAGAGAGCCCATAAAGAGCTTATAGTCATTAAAGGCTTGCATCAGGTGGTGGCCATAAGTCAGGCCCAGATAGCAAAGGATTCCCTAGCCCACACTACCACAAATTTCATTGGTCCTAATGGAGGCCACCATCCATTCCTTGTTGTTGCAAGAGTAGCTCAGAGACACTACGGCCCGGGCAGCCTAGCCTCCATCCACTCCATCAGATCCTTCCTCTCCAACACATTCAACTGCAAGGTGGATGTGCTCATGGTGGAGACCGCCACCACTGAGCTCCCAGTTTTGGCTTTCCCCCCACAAACCCCTTCCCAACTCCTTGATCTTAATTCCGAAGCATTAGACTTAACCTTTTGCATTATAACATCTATGTAGATGAGCCACTTTCCCGCCACCAATACACCTATGCTCTAACCAAACTCCCTATCGACAACCTAACCCTAATTCCACACTTCTTCTTCCAGGGGCTTCTTTCATTCCACACCCCCATGATTTTTTTGAACTCCCCTGCACCCTCTTCAAACCCTACTCACAAGCTAGATCATTCTCCTTCGCTTACGGCTTTCCTTCCGACCTCGCCCACCCCATCGATCTACTTGATCTATCTTTTTGTCACCACAATAAAAAATGCATATTTTGAACTTGTTTGGGAAAGAGCTAGCATGTATATGAAGGAGATAGACATTGCACAATAGAACCCTCTACAATGAGGTGACATCCACAAAGGTTAAGCTCAATTGATTATCCTTGCATTCAATTTCTAAATTAGGGTATGTTCTCCTACAAGACAAGGCATTGTAAAGCTCAAGGTCAGATAGGATACGTCGGTGGGATGAACATATTCTCGCTCTGGCTTAAGCCTAGCACACGTAAATAAATGAAGTACACGTTCTTGCATGCAAGGTACGGCTTCTTCTTGGCGTCTCTATCTGCAAAATCTGGACATGTACAAGACAATTCGTCTTTCACATGCACATCATATTTTCCCACCTGTGCATCATCCCCGTGAAATTTAATCTTGAAAACTTCATACTTGTGCTCCACTCTCTGCACTTCTTCTACCACCATAGCTTTCATTTTCAAAGCAGCTTTCATTTTCAAAGCAACCTTTATTTTCTTGGCTGCTTTCTCTCATATTGATGTGCGTGGTACTTCTATGTTAGTATAGTGGACCCATATGGTGGATATTTTGAAGTTGCAGTTGTAAAGAACCTTGAAGCCCCACTTCTATGTGATGGGGTGGGCACAACACCTTCTGCATTCTTGCACTCCACCTGGTATCCACCTTTCCACAATGAATATACCTCCTCGTTTGTGAGGTTTGTTCCTATAGCAATGGGCCATATCTTGGGTGTGGTGGATTGGACTTTGGGTCTATGTTGTTGTCCACTATATAGTAGGGGTGAAGCACGTGGTCAGGGCAAAACCACATCCATTGTCTAATGCGACCATTAGGGTGCTTGCAATAGCCTTCAAAGGAAGGTGCAGACACACCCTTAGCAGATCTGACTATGTGTTTCCCACACCTCTTACCCCCACGAGGCATTCCGCTGCATGTGACCTTGCTGCCCAAATGCATGTCCTTCGGATTGCCCACATTGCTTCATTCACCTTGCACTCCATGACATTTCCCTTTGTGACTTCTGCAGTTCTTTGTGGAGTTTTTCTTGTATCATGTTCTTTGAAATTGATCTTCCGTGGCCTCCCAGAATACTAGTGATCTCTTACATGTGTTTTGTACTCTGGTCGATGCGTGGCCTCATCATCAATATCAATTACCACCCTTGACGGTCTCTTGTGACGTGCACTCTCTTTGTCACCAGTGAGAGGGGTAGGTGCCCTGTACATGGGTGTTCCTTCAGTTTCCTGATTAACTTTTTGGACCACTTGGGCAAGGCTTGTAGAGCACCGTTCTTTTAGTTTCTCCAAGCTTGGGCCTCTCCCTATGTGCTTGCCTTGACTGTAAGAGACTTCCTTTGTGCTTTGCAAAATTTCATTCGCTATATCGGTAGTACATGTATTGTAAAGACAAATCTTGTGTCTATATCCTTCCTCTGTGCCAGCCAACTTCCATGCTTGCTTTTTGCAAGGTACAATTGTTATTGGGGGTATTTGGACCATCATTACTTCTCTCTATCATTGTCATGACTAAACCCCAATGTGCTATGCGCACTTCCCACCAGCTCAACCAAGAGTCCATTGTTGAAAAATTCATGTTCATCACATGACCACTGCGCCACCATTGACATATCAATCAAGCCTCCACTGATGCAACTTCACTGGTAGGAGCCATGCGCCACTTCTCATACATTGCTTTTTTCTCTCCTTGAAACATAACACACACATACTTTGTTGTGTGTGCAACCATGCTTTGCTCCCAATGAAATAGGCAAGACCTCTCCCTATCTATCAATAAGTTGTTTTTTCTACCATTGAACACATGTCACATGTCGAACTGCATTCTAGTTTGCCTGAGCCTCATCTTCCATGAAACCATAGAAATCTGCCCTCTCACAACCATGGTTGTCCATCACTTCATTAATGCATTCCCAGAACAGAAATTGGGCATCCATATCCTCCTCTTTCATTTCACATGTCATAATGGTGAGAAGATCATGCATGCTACGTGAAAATGATAGTCATTTAAGAGGTTATACAATTAGCATGCTCTAACCACCTAAATACTCTACATTGGTAATTTTCTACCTTGGATCATATACATGACAAGCCATGGTTACCCAATCTGATGTTCCTCGGGTGTGGTCAAACTGTATCCACGCATGTCACAGGTCGTTAAATCCAGTCCGTCACATTCTATTTACCAAATCCAACCCTGAAGCAGGTCCAATGGTGGAGATTTTGAAAACATAACACTTCTCACCCAAGGACCCTTGACCTGGGAACCTGCTTCCATGGAAGAAGTCGTAAGTGTACTCTCGCTTCAGCTTCAGAAGTGCATCCAAGCCAAAACTCTCCTTTGAAGAGCCTTGCCGGGGGGGTTGTAGCGCGACTGATCTCCAAAACCTAAAAAATAAATTGTTCAAATATTACAATGCATCTTATCAAGATTTTAATAACTATTTAACACCTACCAAATTTACCAACCAGATTAACCTACCAGTTGTCTTCCACTAGTGGTCCCATCTCCCTCTACAATGTTGATGAGCTCTTGTTCCTCCCCAATAAATGTGAGGAACCACCTTCTTGCACTACAGCTGCCATGACGATTTATTTTGCCACACACATTTGAACCTTCCTTGTCCCAGCATTGCAATCCACCCCTAGCACCCTAGACACCATTCGCCTGGTCTTATCAGTTAGTGCCTTTGATGTGCCTACGCGTACATTATGTTGATGGGTGCCGATGTGTATCATTAATCTGCTCATCGTCTTGTCAAAGGGTATCACACAATAAATGTAGCAATGCACATCGTTGTGGGTGGAGCAGTAATGGCATAGGAGCTTTCCAAACACATTGGTGCACTCCTCTCATGTTGTCGGTGCCTTTAGCATGCTTCCATTAAAATGTGATGTATTTGACACCCTGTGGTTCTTTAAACGCAGTCAAAGTTCATTAACACACTTCAAACTATGTAGACAATGGCTTTGCCGACATACTCCAAGGAAGGCAATGCTACAGGTTTGCGGCTTTGACCACTAGTGGAGATCATACTTATGCTCCATGGAGTCCATTCCTAGGCGTGTTCCCATGGTCGGTGGGAACTCAAATGCAATATCACCATTGTATTGTCTAGGAATCTCCATGGCCTTGATAATGTCTTTGACATTTAGCAAAATCTTTGTTAATGTGTTTCCCTTGTTTATGCTGAAAAGGTATTCTAATGCTCTTACCTTGTCTATTGCAGCACTCAATGAGCCTGATGCATTGATATCCTTATTATCTTGAAAGGGATTACATAAATCTATCACATTCTTTAGAGTTGGAAAACCTTTGGGGCAGGCTATCTAAGATGGCTATTGGTTTTGGGTTTGACTTCAATGAAGAATCAACTTTTGCCGAGTAGTTGGCTGATAGAAAGTCCTTAACTATGTAGAACTGCTCTCTCCCTCATGAATTAGAGGTTTCCTCAAGAGAGAGATGTGTAACTCTTGGGTGTCCCAATACTTACTAAGGCTTGCAATCCACAAAATGAGCGGGGAGCTACTTGCTCATGTAAAAACTTTGCCCTCACCACAACCCGTCCATTGATGAAACTCAGTTCTTTCTTAGAAGATGGGAATGTGATTGTGCAACTCATTGTAAAGAGGAGAAAAAAATGAAGTACATAAGAACAAAAAATAATGGTACAATAGGTAGGGAGAACATAAGACCCTGATCGTTTTTAATCAGACCGTTATAATTTAATTATTATTTTAAAAATAATTTTAAAAATAATTTTAAAAAAAGATATATATATATATATATAAAGAAATTAGCATCCAATCATCTCTCTCCTATTTCTCTCGTACTCTCCTTCATCATGGTTTACAAGATGAACATCAAAAAACATAACCATCTAAAAAACTCGACAAATACATTAAAGAAGCTAGCACTATGAAGCTGCATTATGAAGTTTCTACATCAAAGAAGTTGCATTATAAAGTAATACCAACATTATTACAAACCTCAAAACGTAGTAGAAAAGACACTCATAAGTTTCTACGATGGGCAACCACTGATTGGGCCCTATTCCTAATTAATTGCTCGTTCTCATCATTTTAGTGACTATGTATGTCCTCCAATAAGCAACTGCACTTGATATTTTGAGCTCAAACATATCTATTGTTGCTAAGTCATTCTCCTTTCCTTGGATTATTTGCTTCAATTCCAAAAATAAACTCCCTGAAATCTCTCTAGATTGGCACAAGTTAGGATTGATTGGGTCATTCCTGTACATCTCATCAAGCACCATGTATCCTTGCAAGATGATACACTCCATGGTAACCTCCTCTAACGATGGTGTGATCAAGACACGTAAATTAACACAGAAGTGGGCGCCTGGGAGGAGCAAAAGAGGCACTTGAGGAAGGGGCGCTCGAAGAGGGAGCACTTGATAGAGGTTCAAAGTTGAGGGGACACTTAAGGAGGGCGCAAGAGGAAGACCGAGAGGAGGGCCGAGAGGGCACAAGAGGAGAGAGTGTGAGAGGAGAGTCTAGAGAGAGTGTGAGAGGAGAGCCGAGAGGGCTAAGAGGGCTGAAATAGCCATGCGTGGCCATGCACATACCCATGCATGGCTGCCACCATGTGTTGGCCCACACGAACACTTGGTGCTACACATGTGAGGCCCACGATCGTGGGCCTCACACGTTCTAGCCACATGGGAGGCCCACGTTACTGGGCCTAACACCTCGCTACCATGTGTAATGCTCGAGTGCAGGCATTACATGTGGAGCCACGTGTAGTGTGCCGTTGCACATGGCGCCATGTGCATGGCACACTACATGTGGCATCCACGTGGACTGTGCAGTGGCCCAGTCCATGTGGGTGCCACACTAGGCACAATTGACAAGCCAATTATGGCACCACGTGTGCCATGTTGGCCATGTGGCACACCTTAGTGTGCCACATGGTCTACACAGTCCACATGGCGAGCCTTTAGCTCGCCACATGGACACGTGGTTACACGATACATGTGTAATTCCCAAACGTGGGCATTACACGTGGCACTACCATGTGTAATGCCCTAGCATGGGCATTACATGTGGCAGTGCCACGTGTGGCAATGCCACGTGGACTAAACAGTCCACGTGGACTGTTAAGTGCACGTGGCGCAACCACGTGTAATGTTGCCTTAGTGCATGCATTACACGTGGCCAATCCTCCTGGACTGGCTAGTCCATGTGGTGACGCCACATGTAATGCCCGCATACGAGCATTACACGTGGCGGCCTCGTGGCCTTTGCTGCCCACATAGCAAAAGGCCACGAGGCATGTGGCCTTTGCCGCGTGTGTGGCATGCGGGCAAAGGCCACATTGGCCACGCGCCTGGCCACGCAGGCCCACATTGCATGGCCAGGTGGGTGGCTGTCTAATGGCTATTAAGCTGTTGCACAATGCTGTTGAGGATTCAGAAAAGCCCTCAATAGCCTCTCACTCCCCCCTCTTGCCTCCCCCGCTTGCCTCTCTCACTTGCCCTCTATCTCCCCCTCTTGTCTCCCTCCCTCGCCCCCTCTCTCTCCCTCGCTCCCTCTCTTGTCCCCCTCCTCGCTCTCTCTCTCTCTCTCTCTCTCTCTCTCTCTCTCTCTCTCTCTCTCTCTCTCTCTCTCGATACCCCTCTTGTCCCCCCCCCCCCTCTCTCTCTCTCTCTCTCTCTCTCTCTCTCTCTCTCTCTCTCTCTCTCTCTCTCTCTCTCGATACCCCTCTTGTCCCCCTCTCTCTCACCCTCCTCTTTCCCTCGCTCCCCTCTCTCTCTTAATCCCTCAACGGTTGTTGTCTCTCTCTTTCTCAACTCCTCCCACCACTGACTTGAGATCTCAACGATTAGAAGTGGTGTCAACAAGCATGTCTCAACAACGGTTGGAACGTCCTCTAGCAATAATGGTCCTCACTTGTCCTCAACGTCGAAGGAAGAGTTCTCAATCATCAAAGTTCTCCAGATAGACTTCATATGGATAGCATAACAATTCCAATAGCATCATATGTAATTGGAATAAAAAATTAATGTAGTTTAAATACTAATTTAAGATAATTACATCACATGTTGAATGACAAAAGACTAATTTAAGAAGTATTGATGGTAATATAGATGCGTATTCAAGACAAAATGCCTCCATGGACTCATCTGTAAATCGAAAGGGTTCACCACGTAAGATGAGATCATTCTCTCGCAAGATGTGGACATATCACAAGTGGCCACATCAAGCAAGGTGACAAACACCTCATAATTGCAGTTGACTATGGAAGTTGATTCTTCAATGGCCGTTCGTCGACAATCGTGTGGCCACTAGTAGTAGTGCTGCGATTGTCAAAGAAGAGGAGTCTGTGAAAGAGAGTTTCAAACAAGTGGTTAATCAACACATCTCGACAAATTGGGTGGAGAACCACTTGGTCGACAACCAAAACTGCCTTCCTAGAGTGTCGCTTTGTTGCCTCCTTTTTATACAAAACCAGTAATCCGCACCACGAATAAGGATTCTATCGAGGGACTGATCTAAAACATTGAGGAGAGAGAGTACAAATCGACCATGGCGGCATTGATTGTCCTCAGAGGGATTCCCAGGCAAATTCCCCTTTCCATTCGATCGTCAAAGTGTAGCCAGCCACGATCTGTCAAGTGAATTTAACATGATATTCGAGGAGACCGAAGGATGGAAACACATGGTTGGCAAGATGTTTGTTGTTTGGGATGGCAACCATCAACTCAAAGCTTGGCAAGAATGGGTGAATACCAATTGAGTGGAAAAAGAGAGGATTCCCAAGGTGAATTGCAGAGTGTTCCGGTTCCTTGAGGAAGAAGAGGCGGAGTTCTTGTTGGTGTTGCACATGATCAACAAGTAAGTGCATTGTACACTGTGTATTGTACACTGTGTATATAAAATGAAGAAACATTGTGTATGTCATCTTTTGCCTTGTTTATAATGCATGCAAATTTTTCAGGGTCACCACCATTCACGTGCCGAACACAATGGCACATGATATATTCATGAGATGCAGCGTGTGGGTCTTGCCGATCCACAATCGTTGTTGTCAAAGTTTAGTGATGCTAATTGTGCATGAGACCAGAAAGCGCTTACTCATTGGGGACCCAACAGATCCAAGTGGTTGAAGCTTCCCATGGCACTCTTGTCACAATTAGTTTTCAAGGTGTGTGCGCATTGCAATATGTTTTGATTTCGAAATATATTTCTTAACGTTTTCAATTCGGAGTATGTTTCTTAAATAAATATAAACGCATTGCAGTCGGAATTTGATGTCACGTTCCAGGACAAGATCAGTGGCTTACCTGAGCGAGGGAGTAGAGAATACATGATGGATGTAGAATTGTTCAACAAGAACTATAGGGATGTCCCAAAGGAAACGCAGGCACTCTTCACTAAAAGGGGACATGAGCTAGCACAATTTGCCAACCCCAACTGTGGTGGGAAAGAGGTCTTTTAAAAATTGATCTCGTACCAAGAGTGGGGTGAAAAGGCTAGCAAATTCACTACACTGAAGCTAGCCGAGATTACTCGAGCACATGTTTCAAATGACGAGTAAGATCTTCAGCTCTCTTGATGCATTACATTTTTAAAAAAAGTTATTAGAAACCTAATGCAATGCAGGAAATGTAGGCTACTTGACATATTGGCTGGTGGGCAAGTTTGCTATGAGGGATGCTCAGATTCCACCATCTGACAGAGCCTTCTTCATGTGGATCCATCTTGTCATGTGTACTGGTTCCAATTAACCGAGTACACACTCAAATTGTACGCAAAGCTCACCATCTGACAGAGCCTTCTTCATGTGGATCCATCTTGTCATGTGTACTGGTTCCAATTAACCGAGTACACACTCAAATTGTACGCAAAGCTCACCTGCAAGCTAGCATGCATGAAGAGCCCTGGAGTAGGTATCGCGGATGCCCTGAAATCTTATAGGAAGTCTCATTTTGAGAAGGCATTTGTTAGGTTGAAAGGATAAATGCGTGCTACCTTGGATCCTGACCAGCAACCACACCTACCATGCACATCACGATGCCTCTTGTATAGGTATAAAGTACCTTAACTCTTCTTTTTTTTGCCTTACATGGTGGAGAAGCTCTCCTGCTTCTTGTATTGGTTTCTTAGACCTTTCTAATGGCTATGTATTAGGTGGTGGAGAAGTAGTGTATGTGATCGGGTCTACATTCCCGAGCACCCTTCAGATGCATGGGTACTGTTTGAGGTGGAGGAGACATGATTGTACCCCAAAGAGTGGATTGACGAGCTTTGGGGCAGACACATGGATACTTTGTCCATGGTGTTAGACTACCCAGAGGGGGAATTTCCTCCAGAAGAGAGGAGGCAGAGCAGTTTCAGAGTACATTTCCTTGTGCACAGTATTTAATTTATACAAGTTATGAAGCCTATTTTTTGGGAGTTTATAGTTCTAATGTTGGTTGGATGCAGTGGCCAGAAAGGGCAAGAAGCATGCCACCTAGCAAGAATGACCCCCGTGAAGAAAAAGGGTAAGAAATCCACACCTCCATCGTCCCAAAAAATTTCATGGCAGCCAGACTGGGAAGGGGATGACTTAGATAAGGAATATGAGGACAACCATTCCAAGAATGATGAGCATGAAGATGAGCGGCAGCCCCATGCATAGGGCAAAGAGCAGGTGACCCCTTCACATGTGTGAGACCCAAGAGCAGGGGTCAGAGAGTTCAAAAGATGACAAGGCGGACCTCTTGGGATCTAGTAAGTAAACTTAACGATGAGCATGAAGATGAGTGGCAGTCCCATGCACATGGCAAAGAGCAGGTGACCCCTTTGCATGGTGAGACCCAAGAGCAGGGGGGTCAGAGAGTTCAAAAGATGACAAGGCAGACCTCTTGGGATCTAGTAAGTAAACTTAACTTGTTAAAGCATTTTATAGATCATTTATTCATCAACGCTCATAACATGTATTTGATGTTGTGTAAATGTAGACTACCATCCCATCGTGGTGAACCCCTTGCACTTAGTTTTGAACTCAAACATTGATCACCTCCGTCTCGCATTATGGGAAAGTGAAAATAGGTACGATCTCTTAGTAGTGCGAGTGACTCTCTCCATCTCATCATTATAGCGTTTGCACTCCCCTTACATGCTTTGTTGTTCCAGGAATAGTATTACAATGATTCATGGGATCTGTGAGACGAGGTGGGGAAGCATGGACGCCTTTGATAGCCTTGGAGGCATGCGCTTGGTGTGGGCTGATTTTCCTACAGATACGTGTCTCCACAAGGGTGCTTTAGAGGTTCCTTGGTGGAATGTTTTTCGGGAGATACTTGTGGATTCAGCTTTTGCACTTGTTGCAGAGTTCCTTGGTGGAATGTTTTTCGGGAGATACTTGTGGATTCAGCTTTTGCACTTGTTGCAGAGTTCCTACATGGCGATGGCACTATGGTGTTGCAGAGTTCCTACATGGCAATGGCACTATGGTGTGCACTCTACATGTGGAGCACTTGGGGATTGTTTCACGGGAGGTAGGAACTTGGAACTTCAAATTGCAAAGGACTTTGTTATTGTGCGTCCTGCAATATCTCTATGTCATGTCAGAAGATGGCCAAGAAGAGGTGAGTGCAGGATTCTTTGGTTTTTATGAAAGTCAAGCTCAATGATTTTCCTCCCTAAAGTACTTACTAGTGTGTGCAAGTAGGTCTTTGTTTTGGTCATCGCTATCTTCATGCACCCCAGTGAGAGTACGTTCACTCGTCCAAAGTATGATAGGCGGGGAGGTGAGGTAGCTGTAGATTGCAGATGTTTTGAGGTTGGAGATGATATCTTCTTGGAGCCAAAATCAGAGGAGGAAACTTCCCCATACCAATTGGATGCAGACGGGGATCCCATACCAATTGGACGCAGACGGGGATCCCATCCGATATACTGTTGAGCATAGCGAACCTTTCGCAAGGTAATCATGTGCATGATTCAACTAGTGAAATCATTATATAATCAATGTCTTAGACATTATCGTCCATTTGTTTATATGGTAATTGTGGGCTTCTACTATGGCAAGTGGTTACTCGTCGGGATGTTCACTGATCGCAAGGATGTTATCCTAGATTGCTTTGCTGGTACTGGGTCCATGGCTAGAGCATGCAAGACACTACAACGACATTGCATCAGCGTGGAGAGTGACGAGGTGTTCCTTAGTTCATGTCTACGACCGCTTGACTGATTTAGGTAACCAGTTTTTCAGGGGTGAGGTCAGTGAGATTGTTTGATAAGAACAATAGGTGGATGTGGGGGCACCATATGATCTGGTACCCATGAGCCCAACACTGTCTAGTGCTTCATCATGGCCACTTGGTGTTTCAATGGAGGCCCAATATCGACATGTCTTGCCACATACATCCCCCGTAGCTTCATTTGCAGTTCCCTCATGGGCACCACGGCGGCCTGATTTTGCAAGGCCACTTTTACCACCCGCACTTGCACCATTTGGTAGAGGTCCCTACCCCATACCACCTCCCTTCTTCCACCAGGGAGTCTGATGTCCGTACTGATGTATTTCAGTAACTTGTAATGTTTGAAATATATTAGTTTTAGACATTATTGTTGTTCACTCATATTATGACAATGGCCATGTTTTTAGCTTCTTTCATGGCTTAGATTTTTGGGAAAGATGATGCAATTAGAGTGAGATCTCGACAGGACAAGAGAGAGAGAGAGAGAGAGAGAGAGAGAGAGAGAGAGAGAGAGAGAGAGAGAGAGAGAGAGAGAGAGAGAGAGAGAGAGAGAGAGAGAGAGAGAGCGTATGATGGAGACTTTAAAACAATAACAATTGTGATTAAAGTATTTTTTGCTATGCTTAAAATAAGAATTCTAGAGCTCGAAAAAGTAAATTTTTATTCCTTTTGAAGTTATAAAAACAGTAGAGATTGCCATGTTCTTCTAGACACATCCCATACCACTCTCCCTTTATATCTTTATATTGCAACAGAGTCCTTGTAAACTCTATCATTATGGCTTCATCTAGTAATCCCTCTAATACTACAACGTTTGCAACCATCTTAAGTAAAGCTCTTCAATCTTTCATGCAACCATCTTAAGTAAAGCTCTTCAATCTTTCATGCAACTCAAAGAAAAGGAACCCAGATCAGATGCCGTTTTGGAGGCATGAACAACAAAGTCTGAAGTAAATGAGCTCTACACGAAGCTAAAAACATGCCAAACGGTAGACCTTGTAAACAAGAACATGCTAGAGATGAAAGCAGCTTCAGCCCAATGGGATGTGGAGAGCTTTCAGCATCATTGAAGAGGAAAAGGAGGAGCCTCTAAGAGCTAAAGTTTCCACCTTCATTCGCAAGCTAGGGTAGACAGAAAAGGTGAAGATAATAGTCGAGGTGCAAAATTCTTTCGTATGGTATCTTTGTAAAGAAGTACAAATGATCGTGTCATGTCGTAGGTGTTTGCCATGTAATGTTGTGGCCTTGTAAGTTTTCTAGGGAATATAAAATGGAAGTTTAAGATCATAATATGGTGACTTTGTAAATGAGTTGCAATGGTAGTTATAACTTGATATACATTGATAGTTGTAAATAAGTTGCAATGTGTATAGTGCTCTTGTATCCATCCACTCCTCTCCTCTATTGTCACCATGCATCATAATGTTCGAGAACATAGAGAGCTGATAGACACTTAGACGTGTAGAGAGAAACCGCTTGCCTAAACACCAAAAAGTGCTTGCTAAAAAATGCTCGCCAAAAAAATATACCTGCCTGTCCTTTCTCAAAAAGGGCCTTCATACGGGAAGTTTATTGTAACGCGCCCCATGCATTGAGGATCAGCCCCGATTACCTTCCCATTCAAAGATGGTGGGCCTGGAAGACGTTTCATGAAGAACAACAAAAGAACCCGAAGTCACAACTTCCCATGGTTTACACCCCCTTCCGTACAACATCCATGCACTAAAGAATCAATGATTAGGCGTTTCGCTACGACCAGGTCCCCAACCCAGCAGTGATTGCCACTATACACTTCTTCAACCTCATCATCACTTTGCTGGAGTCGTTCCCCACCTGGGACCACTACTTTAAAGGAGCCCAAGGCCTCGCCTTCGACATCAACAAAGGGCCAACTCTCAAGCAACTATTCAGCTACCATGAGCGCATCATGTGGATGCGAGCTTGGAGGCTCCAAACTTTCGAGACCACCTTTTGGACCAGCTAGAGTCCTCCATCATGACCCTCTCGCTCCTACCTCGTGATGGACCAGCTAGAGTCCTCCATCATGACCCTCTCGCTCCTACCTCGTGATGGGACTTCATCCACACTTATTCCATCTACCCACATAGCTTCTTGGACCAGCTAGAGTCCTCCATCATGACCCTCTCGCTCCTACCTCATGATGGGACTTCATCCACACTTATTCCATCTACCCACATAGCTTCTTGGACCAGTTCCGAGGATGGACCTACTATATCAGGAGGAGGGTATGTTAACCACTCCAGTTAAAATGACCTTTCATGTGGCTACTACTCCTTTTTGTAACTTATCTTTTTGTAATCGCGCTAAGCGCTTAAAAGAGACATGGGATGAATGAGCTGACGGCTTGTGTAACGTCGATCATAAGGAATTGATGTACATAGAGCTAGTTAAACTGGGAAGACTAGTTTTGGGCCCCCATTTGTAATTGGGCAGACGGACATTGTAAATATGAGCTCATGTATATAAGACATTTCATGATATGTGAAAGGGGACAATCCCATTTGTCTCAATTGAGTTTTTCCTTCTCTCTCTCTCTCTCTCTCTCTCTCTCTCTCTCTCATTTGAGTTTATGGTTGCTTGCTTGCTTGTGTTGTGGCTTGCTTGCTTATATTGTTAGTGTATGTGAGTAGAAATGGTAGTTCTCTCCCTTCTCTTCTCTTCTACCTTCTCATTGCTATCTACCATGCCCTATTTGCATACAATTGGCATGAGGTAGAGATTGAGATCTCCATAGCTCTTTCCCTCTTACTCATTACCTAGCCTTGGATCTCTCTTTGGATGACACAAGGAGAGTGTGGAGTGAGCCCCTAGCGGCCTCACATCGGGGAGTTAACCCTCATAGGTTTGGCTAAGTGCCATTCACCGAATTTGACCCTTTCATGCACCTTTCTCTTGTTCTTTCTCTTGTGTGTGTGAGGAAGTATATTATCCATGAACAATTAGAGGTGGGCTCACTTGCTGTAGCCAACTTGCTGTCCAACATGCACGAGAAAGCCATAGTAGACTCTACAGTAGGTATCACGGATGCCCTGAAATCTTAAATGAAGTCTTATTTTGAGAAGGCATTCATAAGGTAGATTAAGGAAAAATGTGTTCCACCTTGAATCTTGACTAGAAAACCTGCCATGCATAGCACAACGCCTCTTGTACATGTGTGAAGTAGCACAATTCTTTTTTTTGCCTTATGTGGTAAAGAATTTATCTTATTATATTGGTTTCTTAGACTTCTTTAATATTTATGTATGTTTGGATGGAATTTTTCTACCAAAGGAACAACCCGACAAGTTCTTTGGTTAGGATTTTGGTGGCCGACCTTATTTAAAGATGCCAATTCCTTTGTAAGAGCTTGTGCAAAGTGTCAAGAGCGTGAACTTGAAGCAAAGAGGACATTGTTCCAGTTTAGCTTGGTTTTGTAATGGTAGCCGCCCATGACTCCGCATGGGCGTCCTCTCCCACTGAACCCCGGACATGGCCATCCGGTCTGCTGCCGTCGGTCACTCACAGGCGTTACAACCTACGTGACATTACCCCCCCTTAAGAAGAGTTTTCATCCTCAAAAAAAACTGGGGAAACCTTTTGGAAATTGCACTACGGCGTTCCCAGGTAGCTTCCTCCTCATCCCTATCTGTCCATTTAACAAGTACCTCCTGGTACACTTTATGTCCGGGTTTGTCTATCACGATACTGTAGAATCTTTTCAGGTTCATGTGGTATCTTTGGTGGCTCTATCAAGTCCACCAAAATCTCTGGAGAAACTGCGTTCTCTAACCCGTGAACTGATTTCTTCAGTTTACTGACATGGAAGACAGGATGGACTTGAGAACTCTCCGGTAACTCAAGTTTATATGCTACGTCCCCAATCTGATTTCTTCAAATTACTGACATGGAAGACAGGATGGACTTGAGAACTCTCCGGTAACTCAAGTTTATATACTACGTCCCCAATCTTCTTAAGGATTTTAAAAGGACCACAATATCTCGGAGAAAGTTTTTCACACGTTTCCGTTTTCATGGTTTCTGACTGCGCAGGAACCTCGAGGAATACAAAGTCACCTTCTGCAAAGGTCACCTTTCTACGTCCTTTATCCGCATAAGTTTTAGCGTGATCCTGAGCGCTATGAATGCTCTCACGTGCGGCTCTGAGCATATCATTCATATCTTCAAGGAAATCCTTGATAGATTGAATCTTCTCCTTTTCTAGGCCTACAACCATCGGAGATCTCGGCTGGAATCCATACATTAACATGAATGGTGTAAATCCAATCCTGAGTGTTTGGAGCTGTTATAGGCAAACTCCAATAAGGGCAAGTACTCTTCCCAATTAGATTGCTTCTTACTTACATAAGAACGCAACATATCCTCGAGTATTTGGTTAACCCTTTCTGTTTGACCATCAGGCTCCGGATGGTCCACCGTACTCATACTCAAAGTAGTATCCAGCTTTTTGAAGACTTCCCTGCAAAAGTGGCTGTTGAACTTTCTATCTCTATCTGACACTATATCTGCGGGCAAGCCATATAGCTTGTAGAGATGTTCAATAAAGAGTTTTGCCAACTCTGGCGTTTTTACCGTTTTCTTGGTGGCAATAAATTTTGCCATCTTGGTTAACGTATCCACCACCACCTAAACCGGTGATGAAATTCATGGAAATGCTTTCCCATTTCCCTTGAGGAATGCTTAAAGGATGGAGCAAGCCCCCAACCTTTAGCCTTTCATGCTTATTGACCTGACACTTATTGCATTGCAGCACATAAGTCTGGACGTCCTTGAACAAACTAGGCCAATAAAATTGTCGTTTGACTAGTGCATAGGTCTTTTGTATCCCGGGATGACCAGCACTTGGACTATCGTGACTTTCTCTAAGAATGCATGCTCGAAAGTCACCAATAGTTGGTACACACACCCTACCCTTGTAGAGTAAGTACCCGTCGTCAATGGAGTAGTTAGCATACTTCTCCCCCCCGTCGTCAATGGAGTAGTTAGCATACTTCTCCCCCCAACGCAGTTTAGCATCATCCTTTGAAACTGTGTCGGAAAACAAAGGTGATGAAGGGCCTACGTCTGAGCTCCCGGCTCAAAACTATACCCCGAAGACTCGGCTAGCCTCTTCGGACTAACTCTCGCTTCGCTACCCGCCGCACCTACGGCCAGTCTCTCCGGACTAGCATTACGTGGTGCCGACGAGGAAGGTGGGCGCGGCTGTGACAAAGTGCGTACGCATACAACGCGCCAGACCTCTGTAAAGACAGGATCATGCTCACACAAGCCACCACGGAGTGATTCCAAGAACTCATTCTTGAAAACCGTAAAGCTTAACTCATTACTTTGTGGCACGCGGCTAAGCGCATCCGCCACAACATTATATTTATCCCTTTGGTAGCGAATCTGAAGGTCAAAACTCCTGTAGGAGCTCCGTCCACCGAGCTTTCCGACCTTTCAACTTGTTTTGACTCGAAAGCCATGTCAGGCTTTCGTGATCTGTACGTACTTCAAAAGTGGCACCATATAAATAGTGTCTCTACTTTTTAAGTGCATGTACGATGGCCAGTAACTCCCGCTCGTAAGCCGAGTAGTTACGCTGAGCCCTATCTAGTTTTTGCTCTCAAATGCAACAGGGCGTCCCCTTTGCAAAAGCACGGCTCCGATGGCCTCACCACTAGCGTCTGTCTCCAAGACAAACGGCTCAGTAGGGTCAACTATAGTCAAAACAGGTGCAGTTGTTATGGCTACCTTAAGTTTTTCAAAGCTTCTTTTGTTGGTCTCCCTCCCAACATATATTCTTTGTTTTTGTGCGCAATTGATCCGTCTCACAACGGGACTACGATCTTCGCGTAGTCCTTTACATACTGTCGGTAAAACCCCGACATGCCAAGAAAAATCTACAGTTCTTCGAGATTTTTCAGGGCTAGCCACTTGAGAATAGCTTCCACTTTCTCAGGTTCCATCCACGTACCATGGGCGGATATAATGTGGTCCAAATAGTGAATTTCTCTTTTAAAAAATTCACATTTGCTCTCCTTCGCAAATAGCTTGTGTTGTCGCAATAACTGGAACATTAATCGCAAATGTGCCAAGTGTTCTTTACGCGTTTTGCTGTACACAAGAATATCATCTAGAAAAACTACTACGAATTTTCCTAAGTATGGACGTAAAACACTGTCCATCAGCGTCATAAAAGTCGCTAGAGCATTGGTTAGCCCAAACGGCATACCCAAAAACTCAAAGTGATCGAATTGTCTCCTGAATGCAACAAATTCGACCTTAATTCTAACCTGATGATACCCAGATCTCAGGTCTATCTTAGAGAAATATTTCTACCCATAGAGTTGATCAAACAACTCGTCCATACGTGGCATAGGGTACTTATTCTTAATTTAAGAGCCTGATAATCTATGCACATGCGCATAGAACCGTCTTTCTTCTTTACCAGAAGAATCAGTGATGCCCAAGGACTCGAACTAGGGCGAATAAACCCTTTCTCTAAGTATTCGGTCAACTGCTTTTCCACCTCCTGTGCCTCGGAGTGGCTGAACCTATAAGCAGGCTTGCTTATTGGTTTGGACCGAGGCATAACTTCGATGCCATGGTCTACTTCCCTTGATGGTTTAGAAGCTCTATAGGAAAGACATCTTGAAATTCCTGCAATAAACTTTTCAAAGCATCTACGTACTTTGTTTTTAGAGTCTCTTTTGCCTTGGACTTTGTTGTTTCGTCATCACATGCATGCCAAACAGGGTTTTCAGAAAACAATGGGTCTCTTTCAAGGCTTTGTTTTCCATGTTTGTCTACGGAAACATTACTTTCAGTTTCAGCTCTACGGAAACAGAATTTACAAGAGGGTAACAAGCGTATACTTGTGCTACCTGGCCGCTGCGGACCGCGTGGCATAACTCGAGCGATGATATAAGTGGTGAAAAGGGGACACTACGATCTCCCTGTAGGGTGATAATATTACCCCCAGACTCAAACTATAATGTGTTGTGTAAATAACTCCGAACTATTTTAGGACCGAGGCTATACAGCCACTCCTGCCTAAGTAAACATCTGCTCTAGCCAAATGCATGACCTGGAAGTCAAGCATGGCCTCATAGTCCTGCATGATCAAAGGGACTCCCAAGACCATGGTATTCCATACCTTTTTATCATAACCATTGGCCAAACCAACGGTATACTCATGATCACTTGCGGTCTCTTTTAATTTCACTTGCGGTCTCTTTTAATTTCAACTTCTTGACCAATGAATAGTTCAAAAAGTTATGGCTAGCCCCATCGTCTATAAAGACAGTGACTCTACGGCCACCTATGGTGCCATACATGCGCACCATGTCATGCGGACCAACACCAGGCTTGCCACATAGCTGGTGTCACGGAACAAGCGTGACGCTCGTCACATCACTCACCGTAACCTCTCTGAACTCTCCGGCACCACTGAGAGGTAGCGTCTGCACCGTGTGCAACTGCCTAAAGGATTTACCATCGCTCTTAGGTGCCTTGCCACTAGTGCTTGCTTTTAACTTTGGCCTTGTTGTGCCCCACTTCATTGCAGTTGAAGCAACGATTTTCCTTTTGTGCTTGCAAGTACTGCTCCTTTTTGTGGGTTTGAGAACTTCGTTTTTTCTTGAAGGGTCTTGGTTTTTTAGACCAACGACCCCCTGACTCCCCTCCGTCCTCTCCCCTGATTTTTCACTACGAAAACCCTTTCTTTTAATCCCCGACCCCTTTTTTCTTTATCCACTGATCTCCCTACCCCATCTCGCACACCACGGCGCTTGATGTCATCATAGATTTGTGCATACTTGATGGCCTGAGAGAGGTCCTTAGGCTGCAAGGGCTCTACATACTCAAGATAATCATTTGTTAGGCCTCGTTTGAAGCCCCTCAATGTTTGGAATGCATCGATTCCCTTCAACTTGAGTATGAGCTCTCTGTAGTCTTGTGTTCTATCGAACACTTGTCCCACGCATCCCAACTTCTCTCTTCTTCATTGCCTAGCAAAAACTCCTTTCGAAACATTGTTTCAAAAGCTGCCCAAGTCGTAGGGCGAGTGGTAAGACTCATCCACCACTTGTATGCCTTGCCAGACAATAAGAAACTAGCCTCTACGGGCTGCACATGACTAGGCTGCTTATGCAGCTCATGAATGTCCGACCATTTCGCTAAGAACATATTAACAGAATCCTTGTTACGCTCTCGTTCCTCGTCGCCAAAACTAGACAACTTAAAATCTTTAAGTAACGCCGAGGCTGCCTCTACGGGCGACCTCGCAGGCACTTTGGCCTGTCCTTCGGGACCACGGGTGAGGCTGCGCTGACGCATGTCGCAGGCGGGCCTCTATCCACGAGGAAGAGAAGAAGATGTCGAAATAGCGGACAACATGTCTAGGCGTGTGGAGATGCCCTGCAGCATCGTGACAACATCATCCTGGACCCTCTGTAAGGTCGTCAATTGCGTGTTAACATATCTAAACATCCCACTAGAGCGCTCTGTCTCCATGAGGATGTCGGCAGGGTCAGTAAGGTACTGGTCAAAGTCGTGGTCTGCCAAGAGGTCAAAGTAGTCGGTTTGCCAAGAGGTCATCGTCCCCCTCGGCGACGCCAGTGTCCATATAATCCAGCTCATCGGCTGGAGCGGGGTCAACCAGGTCGGCGGCCTCTACGGGCATGCCAAGGTCAAGGGCAGGGTCACGAGACGTGGAAGGCACCTGTGGGTCACGAGACGTGCCCGGAGAGCGCCCCTCCGAATAGGAGACGGCCTGGCGTCTACGGCCAGCCAACTCGGTCGGTAAGGTACTGGTCAAAGTCGTGGTCTGCCAAGAGGTCAAAGTCGTCGGTTTGCCAAGAGGTCATCGTCCCCCTCGGCGACGTCAGTGTCCATATAATCCAGCTCATCGGCTGGAGCGGGGTCAACCAGGTCGGCGGCCTACGGGCATGCCAAGGTCAAGGGCACGATCACGAGACGTGGAAGGCACCTGCGGGTCACGAGATGTGCCTGGAGAGCGCCCCTCCGAATAGGAGACGGCCTGGCGTCTACTACGGCCAGCCAACTCGGTCGGGGTAAGGCCCGCGACGACCGAGGAGAGAAGTCCTGAAAAACCTACCGGACTAGTGGGTGAGGACACACTGGGACGGGCAGACATTTTTATTTACTTGCAATGTAAACAATGCAATAAACCAGAAATACACAACAGAAAAACTCGAATTATCTCTCGTCTGCTGGGATTATTCCTTACCAGCCGAGAGAGAGGATCCGTGTGAATTTACTTCATTTTTAATTTTATTAAAAATGAACAATTAAAATAAAAAATAAATGATATTTATTTTTTTTTTCATTTTTTTTTCTTGGCCGCCTGCTGCGCTAGTGGCCGCCGCCTGGCTGCCCGCCCGCCCGCTGGCATGGCCGCCCGTTGGGCTGGCCGCCCGCCGCTGGGCTGGCTGCCTTGGGGCTGGTCTTCGCCCCCCCTTCAAACGTGGGTCAGCAAGTCGCCCCTCCCACTCAAACGTTGATTGTTCTAGCAGTCATGGGGCTGGCTGGTCTTCGCCCCCCCCATGCTGGTTGGTCTAGCTGGTCTTCGCTCCCCCCCACGCTGGTTGGTTTGGCGTTTCAGCAATTCAACGAATTCTTTCAAACAAGCTTCTCTCATTACCAAAGCTTCTCTCATTACCAAACGAATTTGATTCGCAGAGCAGACAATTTCAATGCAGAGAAAAAAAAACAAAACGAGATGCTTACCTGCAATTCGTTTGTGTGTGTGACGGGGAGAGAGAGAGAGTGAGAGAATTCTTCCCTTCAATTCTGGCTGCCTCCCTCCACACACTCCATTGGAGATAAGGATGAGAAGATGAATGGTTGAAAACCATTGAGTGGGCTCCGGTCCCCCGGTCACGCGCGGACCCTGATGACCCCATCGAACCACGCTCTGATATCCGTAATGCCGCTACGGGCGTTACCACAGGAGGGGACGTCCTCTGGCTCACCACCCAGCCATAGAGGAAGAATGAGGATTGCCCCTCATCCCCCCAGGCTATATAGTGTGTGGCCTACCGTCCACACTAGCCTGGCCGCCCATGACTCCGCATGGGCGTCCTCTCCCACTGAACCCCGGACATGGCCATCTGGTCTGCCGCCGTCGGGGCCACAGGCGTTACAGCTACGTGACAGTCCCAAAAACCTTAATAAAGGCCGAAGGATTCTACGAAGGAAATAGAAGGTTATGGCTACCAAAGACTTACACCCAATGGAGGAAACCAAACCTAGCCAGGCCATCAAACACAAAAACACTTTCCTAAGAAAGAAACAAGAGATCCCCACTACACATGGAAGATATCTCAATCAATGCTTGACACAAAGTCCAAACAAAACTCATAGCATAGGATTGAGCAACCAACTACCAAACCTCATGAATCAATCAAAAAGTGGGTACCAAAAGAGGTCATTTTGAGAAGGCACATGCTAATTAGTAGAATATGTCAACCGTTTGGATCCCCAAGACAGCCAAGCCAACCACCACCCAAAGTAATCAAGTGGAATCCCAGTTTTAAAAGGTTCAAACAGATAAAACAATCACCCCAAAGAATTAGAAGTGGGCTCCAAAAATTACCAAGACAAAGGAAAAAGAAAGCTAAAAGAGGAGTTATCCATCAATCATTAAGAAAATCCAATAGTTATCATCTTCTTCGACATTAATGAATGGACTCCGATGGCAATACAAAAGGGTAACTTCTACAATTCAAGAGAGAGCTTTACAACTACAAGCACTATTGTTTGCAAGTCCAAGTCACCAACCAAAATGTGTTGGTGGCATAAGAGGCAATAGGCGAGCAGTTGAGCTATGAAATGAGCTCGTTGGTTAAGATCCAATGCTTCATGTGTATTAATCTTTGTGCTATGAGTTGTAGTTAATAGGATTTAAGATCAAGTTGGAGAGTTGATCCTATTTAAGTGTGTCACTCACGCTAGACAATGTGAGCATAAGAGGAGTGATGAAGTGTCCTACTCCCACGCACTAAAACACAGTGAGGATAAGTGAAAAAACTTCAACATCGAAAGCCCTTCTTAGAAATTTGGAAGCTAGTGAGACTCTTATGTGCTACAAATTTTCCTTGAAGTACCCATCACAACTCTTCTCTTACACATAATGATGTTTTCAAATGATGTATATGCACATTAGGGTGTCCCACCCTTGGACATATGCATTAGGCACTCTTTCTAGTTCCACCGAGGCACACACTGTTGCATACTCGAGCTCAAAACTATTTATTATGTGCTACCTGGCACATGACTCTTAATGGATATAAATATATATATTTGTGTGTTGTAAAACTCTCTATTCTTATGACATATATATATGCCAATAAGAACTTCATGTGAAAGGCATTTTTTCCCACAGGATTTTCCCTTTGACTCATTTCGGTTTTTAGACCCTACTTTTTGTTTCTTTTGAAATTTTCTTCTTTTTTTCTTATGTTTTCTATGTATATATTCCATTATCTTAATAAATGTCACCAGGGAAGCCTCATTTCAATGAATGAATATCTACAACGGCTTAAAGCAAATCAATCAGTACAATGAATGTCACCATTTCAATGAATGAATATCTACAACAGCTTAAAGCAAATCAAGTAGTACATAACTTTATAGGGCAAAAACCTATAATTGGAGAATTGCCCAAGAGATGTGTTTGAAAAAACCCAAATTTAGTGTATGCATATTTTGAAAAATACTTTTAAATTTAAAACTTGAAGGCTCCAGATTTTGAGAAGTTATAGAACAAAACCTTCAAGATTTCAAGATTTTTTAAAATAATTAATTTCATAATTTTTAAATAAAGGTCTTCCACTTTTTGCGAAAATACTTTTCAAGAGGGTTTACAAAAGTCACATTTATAACTCGTTTTTCACTTTTCCACTTTGTGAGGTTCCTGCACCCAAGTTGTTGCTGTTGTCGCTCCCGACCTTCCAGCACACTCCCGAGCTACCAGGTGTTCATTTCCCGCATTCACAGATCTCGCAGGTACTTGTATACACACTCTGAGAGTGTTCACACCATCGAGAGCTCTCCGGTGTTGATTGTATGTCAGCGCTGAGTTGAGTGTCACTCCTCAAGCTCCTTTCTATTCCCCGAGCTGCCGTTCTGCTGCCGGAATTTTCCCGCGAGAGCACAGTACGGCCACTGCCAAACCCTAAACCGGACTCTGCCCGATTTTTTCCAGCACAAACGGTATTTTCCAACTTCCGTGCTACTATGCGGCAGGGGAGAGCAAAGTGTATGCTAAGCAGAGCTTGCAGTGCTCCCAGTCCACAGATCCACAGATTTTTGCAGATTCAAAGATTTCTGCTTGGCAAATACTATGTATGCAGCAAGGATGCTCTGATATGTGAGCAAAAAAGCATTAGTTGCACATGCATTGCTGTTGAGAGCAAGGAGGCTCCAATTTTTTCAGAGATTTTTATGCTTGCAGGCCTGTTGAAGGCAGATTTGAGTGGCTAACTCTGAGAAGTGCTCAAGAGTGGCAACATGTCTATGCGCGATGCCATGTCCCAAGAGGAAGGCCCAGTTATGCCGTATGAGTTGTATAACTCTGAATTTGTGCAGAGATGCTACTTGGATGGCCGTGTGATGGCCAACACTGACACCTGGGTGCTCCTAGGTCCGGACCCAAGAAGGCAAGGTAGTGCTTACTTATGTACCCACACGGGAATGCTTCATGTCGCATACAGTGGATGATGATACTCGTAACACTTTCAGCACTTTGAATCTGAGTGGCTACTTCAAGCTATCCGCTTGGGGTCCTGACATCAGAAGAGCTTATGAGCTAGTGTATGGGTTTAATCCCGAGAGTGGAACAGCCACTGTTACAGCCTTTGATGGCCAGCCTATCCAACTTAGGCTTGATGCCCAACTAGTGCGCCAGGTGCATCTACATCCAATGCATCTGACAGATGTAATGTTTTCAAAAGAGAGAATTGGAGAAGAATAGCTGCAGGAGCAGACATTTTAGAGAAAGAACAAAGAGAAGAGCTCATCCATAAGAGATCAGTTGCCCTAGGGGAACCAGGAACCTCAGGCACTCAACAGGAGCCAATTCAAACTGAACCTATAAGAGTGGCTACAGGCACCTCTAGCTTCCAAGAGGTAATAAGAGATTGCCAGGCTCCAAAAAGAGAAGGAAGAAGCTGACAGTTGCAGGTGAGCTCGAAAGGAAAAAGAAAGATGACGAGGAAGTAGAGAAGGTGTAGGGAATGGCCCTGGGGAGGGAGGGCCATTCCACCAGTCAGGGCGACGGTGGGAGCCCTGTTAGGTGGGAATGGCCTCACCCTGGGCCATTCCCGGCCATCATGGGCGGTGGGGAGGCCAGAGCCAAGGCAATGATTGCATGGTCAGTGGGGAGTCTAAGATGCGTACACGTCAGCTGAGGGACTGCCTCAGATGTTCACACGTCAGCTGCTAGAATGGAAATGCATGGAGATGATGACATGTGAGCGCATGGAATGAAGTGGATGTCAACACATCAGCTGCTGGAATCTGATGCAGTGTACTCACAATCATTGGCTGCCACATCATCACCTGTAGGACATGTGCAGCAGGTCTGCAGGTCCACTCTGACCTGCTAGGTCAGAATCTGGCCAACCCACGACTGTGACGGTTAAGGAAAAGGCCACAAAGGCCCAATTTGAAGCACAAAAAGATGAGAAAGAGGAGGGAGAATAGGAGGTGAGCATCTATAGGCTTGGGAGGGGTGAAGTGAGGGGAATCTCAGTGATGTGTGTGAGTATCCTTGTTTTCTTAGTGGCACAAGTTATTTCTTTATCTGTGGCATATTAAGTTTAAGGAAAAGGCCACAAAGGCCCAATTTGAAGCACAAAAAGATGAGAAAGAGGAGGGAGAATAGGAGGTGAGCATCTATAGGCTTGGGAGGGGTGAAGTGAGGGGAATCTCAGTGATGTGTGTGAGTATCCTTGTTTTCTTAGTGGCACAAGTTATTTCTTTATCTGTGGCATATTAAGTTGAAGTTTATACCTACTAATTGTTTCATTTGTTATTTTTCTTACAATCAAAAAAATATTATGGCCATGCATCACCTTCGAGGAGATACAGGTATACATATATAAGAGCTATAGAGATTAATGCTTGCTGTAGAGGAGTTACACATACATGGTTCTTATGCTTTCCCAATTCGGAAGCCACTATATATATATATATATATATATCATCACCATCCTCTCTCTCTCTCTCTCTCTCTCTCTCTCTCTCTCTCTATATATATATATATATATATATATATATATATATAAAACTTGTGGTTGACTTCTACTTTGTCATAAACAGGTGAGGCTACTCCTACATATTATACTATGTAAGGGTTGTGGGGTTGGAAGAGGGTGCCATGTGGCATTCCTCTCCTCTCAAATTAAGAACAACTACTGGCACCTCTGTCCCTCTTATATATGGAAAGATTTTTAAATCTCACATTATGGTCGCCTTATAACTTTGTTAATACGTGTTAAGTGAACACTTGAGAAGGGTAATTGCTCCCTTTGATTTTGATAACATATGGTGCTTGCAAACATCCGAAGGACAAATGAACTTTTGCCAAGTCAAGCACATTCAGGGAGGATGAATAAATGCACTTCACAAAGTGCCAACTTCTACTCCTCCATTTGCCTTAGGATAGGTTACTGACTTTGAGAAAATTTTGATCACAAGGCTGGGAACAATGTGTTCCCTTGCTAATGAGAAATGCCATTCCTTGACATCTTATCACAATAATAGTGCATTAATTCTTCTCAGCTTGAGTCAAAGTGCTTGGTTGTAAAGTCTATTGGGACTACATACTATGCTTGTACAAAAGCAAAACAAAATAATTTTTCATTTGAGATAATCCAATTTGATTCTTCGCAATGTTTACAGTTGAAAAGGTTCAACCAAAAACTTTTTTCATGTATTGCAAGATACATATGAGATGCATTCACAAAGTTGGAATGAATATTTTAATAATGAAATTGCTTACGTATATTTCTTTCCTCTAACATATTAATTTAATTTGTGAAGTTTTGTACATGAAATGAATCAAATGATTTGTTACATGAAAGAACTGTTAGTTAAGCTCAAAATCTGATAGGAAATTGAGATGAATGATGTTTGTATGAACACGACTATAGCTATGTGCAAGAGTTCTTCTCCACAATTGTTTATTGTCACTAGTAGTCTTTTCCCTTTTTGGTAAGGTAGTCCCTGCAAGAGCTCTTCTCCACAATTGTCAACTGTCACTAGTAGTCTTTTTCCCTTTTGGTAAGGTAGTCCTTCACCTGCGCCATCAGGAATTGGAAAGGACCATGAAAGTTCACATGAATGCGGACATCGGTAGAGACAAGGGAGATGACAGGGAGGAGGCCGTGACTTGAGGGTTTGCATAGTGAGTGGTCTTGGATGCACACTTTAAGATCCCCATTTTTCACAAAAAAGATAGAGCATTGACCATCGAGATGAAGGAGGCCAATGCCAAGGGTGTCTCCGTTTGAAAGAGAACCAACAATGGAAGGCTCCACCTGCACCCTACTCTCGTAGTACACCTCACCCACTCTACCATCATAGCCACACGACTTGGGATACCAACCTGCCACCTTCTTGTGCCTAAACTTGTCAGATCTTGCTAGACCCACCCCCACTCCTAAAAAGTTTGTCTTCGTCCGTTTCGATAGCTCCTCCATCTCCACCAGCGTCACCTCAAAGTAGAAATATCCAAGCTTCTTGCTCACCTCCATTGGCCTCTTCCCCTTCACCATCCTCATCGATTCCCCACACCCTAAGTATCTCACCTCATATCGCCCCTCCTTTTCCTTCCGGAACACAAGCAAATCACCTTCGCCCTCCCCTCCACTTAATTCCATATTGCAATTCGGGTTACCTTGCTCTAATTCATGCTCCTCTGGCTTTGAGGTTCTGTGATCCTGCTTCCTCATGTCCTTCACCAATGCTTCCTCCCTCTTCTTATTCTCCTCCTCCTTTCTTGCACCTTCCTTCCTCTTATTCTTCTCTTTCTCCTCCTCTCGCACATCCTTTCCTGCGTCCTTAAGCTTTGTAGTTCTTTCACCCACCTTCTCCTTGTCCTTCTTCGATAATGCTTCCTTCCTCTTCTGCTCCTGATCCTCCTCCTCCTCCTGCACATCCTTTCCTGCATCCTCCACCTTTTTATAGTCCTTAACCTTTCTACTTCTTTGACCTATCAAAATAAAGTTCCAAATTAGCATTCCACTTCTGATTGACAGTGCTACAAGCAAAAATAGGTTTATTACATACACATACATATACACATGTGCGCGCGCACACACAATGGCCATTTGCTACCGTGATAAGATGGACATAAGTACCAGCTTTGCAGACCGTTGAAGTTAGTCTAGGCACTGCATGATTAGGATGTGCAATAGCTGCTGGTACTTTGTAGACCTTTGAAGCTGGTGTAGGCACTACATGATAAGGATATGCAATAGCAAGCACCTGAGCGACAAACAAATAAGCGATTCAAGTACCTCAGCAAGCTACTCATACACATTGCCCATGGATTAACAAGCAAGACGTACATAGTTGTAGACTTGGGAATGCACTAAAGCAAACAACTAGGTCTCATATCCTTTCATAGTTATTTCACATGAAAAGCGACGAGATCCTTACAATCTTGGAGCACTCCCAAAAAGACTCTGCAGAATATGGCATATTGCGCACACCACGATTCTTGAGCATCATTTCTTGCTCGGCTTGCCTCTTCACCATTTCTTTTATGGCCTCCACCTCTTCGTACATGGCCTTCCGCTCTTTATAGATGGCCTTCACCTCTTCATAGAATTTTGCTTGCATCTGTCATTTGGAAATTTCTTTGCTTTACTCAATATCATTCACATCTACATGTGTATGCATGTATATATTCACATTAGAGACACATGGAGAAGAGAGAGAGAGAGAGAGACGGGTTGTGTGTGTATGCGCACACGCATGCATGTGTGGGTATACATATGCATGTGCATTGTGTGTATATGCATGTGTGGTAGGTTTGTGTAGAGCTGTATATATATGTATGTGTATACATATAATATATACACTATGTATGTCTAGTATACATATATATGTAAATGTGTACATACTTGACAGCATAAGACATATGTGTGTGCGAGTGTGTGTGTCTGTATATTTATGTATGTATGTATGTGTGTATATATGTATGTATGTATATATGTGTATCTGTATGTATATATATGTATATATGTATCTATGTGTATATACGTATATGTATCTATGTGTATATATGTATGCATGCATGTATGTATGTATGTATGTGTGTGTATATATATATATATATATGTGTGTGTGTGTATGTATGTATGTATGTATGTGTGGGTGGGTGTATGCACGCATGCGCATGCATGTAAGGTATGTATAACTATACACATGTCAACGAGTCACAACCTATTATTTTTGTTTTAAAGAGAAAGTGAGTTCAAATTAATAAGATTTAGTTAGAAATAGCCTGTAGTAATACAGGCAGAACTAGAGCGCAGGCACAGATGACAGTTTACCTCATGTACAGCGCATAGCATTTGCGTTTGAAATGTGGTCATGACACGATCACGAAGCCTTTGAATGTCTGCTTTCTTGCAACGCTTGTGGAGGAGACCCTCAGCAGAACGGACAATTTCTTGAAGCTCATTCACCAACTTTTCTGCAGCCACATCATGAAGTGCAAATCAGCATGATGCCAACTTCAAACTACAGAAAACCCCTCTCTCTGTCTCTCTCTCTCTCTCTCTCTCAAAATCCACACAACGCAGGCAGCCGGATATACACAAGCTCATACACAACATACATTTACATCCTTTAACAATCGCACACGCACACGCACATTCAACAATTTTGTGCTATGAACTGCAAATCAGCATAATGACAATGTCAAACTCGCAGACACACAACACAACACAGTAGACCGTCCCTTACCTAGAGATTCAGCATGATTTGCTTCTGCCTTCATCTTCTTCACATTCTGCAGCTGGTCATCAAGCTCTGTGCGAAACTGCTGCAGCTCAGATTGCAGGTCTTTACTCGACCATAGCCAATCTCTATTGCACATCTTGTTGATGAAATCTAGAGTCGGCGGTATCAGAGTTAATGCGAGGGTTACAACAGAAAGATCCATGCTCTCTCTCTCTCTCTCTCTCTCTCTCTCTCACACCCAAACACACCTCTTAAAGCGTCTCCACTCTTGACTCGAAACTCCACTCTTAAAACGTCTTGACTCTTGACTCGAAACTCTTGGAAGTTTCCAAGCACTTCACCATATTGAGTGACATCATCGAGCAAAAACGGAGTATTTGTCAAGGATTAGCATTTTTCCTGCCGACAGAAAAGGACAGTTTTTTCTTGACTCGCCAAAATTGAAGGTCTTGAACTCGAGTCCCAACCTCGGAAAAAAACATATTTTTCAATCAATCAAAATAAGGGAAAATTTTAAATCTATTATAATCAAAATATATGGAAAATCGTTCCTTAAAATAAGGGCTACTTAAAATCTTAGTCGGTTTTTCTTTGCTACAAATACATTAGAATGCCGTTTTTTTTTTGAGCCCTAGACTCAACTCATTTTCCCTTCCAAAATTGAAGCTTCAACAAGAGACAGTTTTAAAAAATTGAAACAAGTTTTCGTACAATAATAAAGACTAGTTTTTGAAATTTTCAACCAGTTTCTGTACAATAATGGAGGCTTTTATTTTACACTAGGAAGTGTAGGCATGCTTACAAAAAGCATTCAACTAATGGGAAAATATCCGGGGTTTTAAAAATTTTGCCAATAAAAAATACACTAAAGGCCAATTTTTTATGAACATGAGGGGAGGGGAGAGGACTATAACTTGACCTCCAATACCATATTTTAGCATATTCTTTGACTTATGGCATGAAGACAGACTGGACATGTTTAATGTTTTATATTTTTGAGTAATAGAGTCATTTAAAAAATAAAAAATACACTATTAGAGGTTTATGTGACACCGAAGGTTCAATAAACTAAAAATTTAACCAATCATTCACCTTTTTTTTGTTAAAGCACAAATTTATATTATAAAAGGAGCGAATACAAAGTTGCAAAATGTGTTGCTTTTTAGTAGAAGAAGCATAACTTCAAACTTTAAGCTCCTATGCCATATGATTTCACATACAAGTAAGGTTCTGAATATATTCAGTCGGCTCGATGTCCCTTCTCATGGTTTCAACCTCCTTCGTGATTATCTGTCCATCGTTTTCCAGCATATTTTTTTGAATCCGAGCTGTACGTGCTTGGTATGAGAGGAAATAGTGACCTAAACCCGGCACCCGAAGGCCCTAGTAGAAGTAGATCTAAGCAAGGAAATTCCTAGCTCTTTATCTGTCAATGCAGGAATGGGTTTCCTCCTTGAATAACCTCTACTCTTCAAAAACATCCCCAACACATGTTTCCACCGTGGAGGAAAGGAACACTTCATCGGGAATTTCCCTATCAAATTCCCTCCCCCCCGTCCCCTCAACACCAACCAACCAACCTGACCCTCAACAAGACAACCATGGGTTTCAAAACTGTTGGGAGGAGAGGTAGAGTACAAGGGAACAATTAAGGAGGTAGAAATTTACCTAGAAAGAGAAACTATAATAGATTCTCCCCACTACTGATTGATATTGCCAACCCTACCCAGACTGTCAAAGAATCCTCAAGTGAGGATGAAGAAGAAGAGGTTCCTAGTATGCAATTTCAAGCTAATGACCTAGAAAAGAAGGTTGAAGATACGGATTTCCAAGATGCCTCCCTAGTTAATTTGGGTGCACGGCCCTCACAAGCTGAGGAAGAATCTCTACCAAGAAGGGAAAAAAAATCTCCTTCCTTATCTTTTGGCAAAATAGACTATCAAAAACTCATGACAATCCAAACCTGAAACCCTTACCCTCAAAAGGAGACAGTCCCATGTAGATGAGATGAACTCCCATGTAGGTGAGATGAACTCCCTCCTTCCCATAGAGAAGGGAACCCAAGAATCTGCTAAACCCTTGCCCTCAAAAGGAGACAGTCCCATGTAGATGAGATGAACTCCCATGTAGGTGAGATGAACTCCCTCCTTCCCATAGAGAAGGGAACCCAAGAATCTGCTAAACCCTTGCCCTCAAAAGGAGACAGTCCCATGTAGGTTAGATGAACTCCCATGTAGGTGAGATGAACTCCCATGTAGGTGAGATGAACTCCCTCCTTCCCATAGAATATTTGTGTCTATCTCCATCCGCAACCCTCCAAGCTTCTTTTGTAGCATGCCCTTCAATTGGTTCAACTCCTGTTCACTGAGATAGTAATATATGCTCTTTGTTGCGTCTTTGCTTTTCATTTTCTTCATCACTAGGCTGCGAGTGCTAGACGAGCCATCTAGGATCTCCATGCACAGTGAGTTCTGAAAGGCTACTTGATTCGGGCAAGGAGACAGGTAATGTGTGGGAGAGAAGACGCTATTGACATGCACCGAAACCTGTGCAACATCTGTGACTTCACATCTGTGACTTGAAGAGATAAGTCTGTTAAAATTACAGCAATGTGATGAGCTATGGTGGATCAAATGCTAGAATCAACATCATTAAATAACAAAGTGATTAGATAATAATTAAGATATGATTAGTGAGTAATTAGCTAATAGCTTAATGATGGCATGGATAATCAAAAACCAACAAATTCTCATTAGGCCAATGCCTTAATTTATAGTGTTTACATCCAAGCATCTACTAATCCCACTGATTTCTCCTTGATTCACTCCACCTCTTTTGCTTGATTCTCTCCCAGAATATCTCCACCTCTCTCAGAATATCTCCACACTTTCTAGATCTTCTCATGCTACCCTTTATTCTCTCCCAGTAGATTCTTCTCACCTTTTCATAGGTTCTCTCACATTCACACATTCTCTTTTACAGCCTCTAACCAAGGGCTTGTTCCCGCACACACCCTATTCACTTGTATATTTCAACACCTCCCCTCAAGTGAATACTCCTAGCACACCTGGACCCTATACCAAGTTTCCCTCTTACTTGATAGTCCGCGACCTGTGCCTAGCACACCTCCCCTCAAGTGAACAATCTTAGCACACCTGGACCCTATATCAAGTTTCTCTCTTACTTGATAGTCCGCTACCAGTGCTTCAAGTCCCTAAACTCATAGTCCTTGACACTCTCTCTCTCTATGTGTCCAAGGCTACTACAAGTGCCCGCGACCTTGACTAAAGTGCTCACACATACATTTATCTACCACATGGCCTACATCATCGGTGGCTCAGAGGTGGTTCACACATCTATCTACTGGGTGGCCTACATCATCGGTGGCTCAGAGGTGGTTTTACTTTGTTGGGACAGGTTACATTGGGTTGTGAGGTTTCTCTCTCTCTCTCTCTGAGATTTTCACATGGCTCCTCACTCTTTGGAGCCTCACATCTTCTCTTGTCTTCAGTCTTCTTGTCGTGGTTGGCAGCTTCTCTTCACGCATGATGTCTTCCTCTTCTTTCAGTCTTCTTGTTGTGGCAGTTTCTCTTCTCGTGTCCATGTCTTCCTTCAATGCTTCCTCTAGCTTTTCTTCTTGGTGTGGATCCTCTTGGAAAGAGATGTTCTTCTTCTTTCATGGCTGGGGCCATGAGCTTGTCCGTCAATTCTTGCTCCATGTGAGCAACATGTTTAAATGTTTTGTTGACACTTCTTTTGGGCTTTTGATGTTCATCTTGTGTCATTATGCAATGCAAACCCAAATCTATGCGGGAGGTCTTACCTCTTGCCTTATTCTGGAACAAGGGTAGTGTCTGATCCCATATTTTTACACTGATATAATGTGCCCAATACATAATGCATATAGCATTCATTCTTATGCACATTCCAAATGCAACTCTGGTTGTGAATAATCTTGAATTTGAGTGTGATTTGCAGGCATTAACCAAGGGTTAAATGCAAAATGATGATTACCACAAATTTATCAGCATAATTTTACCAGAAATTACATTAAATCAAGGATAACCAATTTGTACGGAATGGTTGGAGTATCAAACCAACTCCGAATTGCAATCTGAAGTTATAAGGATCTGTATCAGATACCTAATGGTTAATTTGAACCCTCAATTGTACCAAAATATAGTGATTAGCACTGAATAATCACTGATTAGCAAATTAATCCTCTATTTTGTGTGCAAAAAACCGAGTATGCGGGGAGCCCAGATCTGAGGACTTACAGTTGAAATGAGCTCAAATGCTTTCAAGGCCATCAATAGCAATTAGTCTAGTAGAAGATTAAGCCAAGAAACACAAGATTTGACTAAAGATTGAATGCTTAATCTCTGTTTTACCAAAGTCACCTGCAGATTTGATGAAGAGCTTGGATCTCACTGTAGACTTGATCAAATCAAAATCTGACTTCACCAGCTTGTAGAGCATGCTTGAAAACCCCCGGGGCTAAGAGGAATTAGATCCATTGCATTGGATGAAGTAGAAATATCAAATTCCCTTCTGAAAAATGGTGCCTGTAAATCGTGCTGCCGGCCGACGTTCTGCGCTGAATTACTTCAATTCCTTTGGGCTGTGTGTAGGCCCTTGAGTCTAGTATGAGTATCTGAAAGGGCTTGGGCAATGGTTGAGCCTACAAGGAGAGGGAGCTCCTCCACTGGCTGGGGGTACAGAAGGCTTCTTGAAAATAACTAAAAATTTGATTATTTCCTAATTATCTACTAATCTTAATTAACTAGATAATGCGCTCATAAACTTGATGGATTCTAGCCTAGGCTCTGATACCATGTTAAAATTACAGTAATGTGATGAGCTATGGTGGATCAAATGCTAGAATCAACATCATTAACAAAGTGAATAGATAATAATTAAGACGTGATTAGTGAGTAATTAGCTAATAGCTTAGTGTAGGCATGGATAATCAAAAACCAACAAATTCTCATTAGGCCAATGCCTCAATTTATAGTGTTTACATCCAAGCATCTAATCCCACTGATTTTTCTTGATTCACTCCACCTCTTTTGCTTGATTCTCTCCCAGAATATCTCCACCTCTCCCAGAATATCTCCACACTTCCTAAATCTTCTCATGCTACCCTTTATTCTCTCCCAGTAGATTCTTCTCACCTTTTCACAGGTTCTCTCACATTTACACATTCTCTTTTACAGCCTCTAACCAAGGGCTTGTTCCCGCACACACCCTATTCACTTGTGTATTTCAACAAAGTCGGTGTAGAAAGGCACCTTTTGCATGGAGTCCACCTGGCTCACATGTGGGAATAGGAAGATAGCCACCTATCAATGTTCACATTCTTCTGCATGATGGTGAATCAAATTTTTTGCAGAGGTTTCATGGTGGTGAATGACCCTCCCTATTACGAAATGACAGGGCTATCCTTCGTTTCAGAGCCTTGATTACTACCCCCATAGGGATGGGTTTTTAGGCTGACGGTGGGTGTTGCACTATAATTGTTTTCGAAGAGCTTGCTGCTATAGCAGCGAGTCTCTCTAGTTTAGCAACCATTGGGACCTAGGAGGGGGAGCCCCCTCTTTTTACCATTGTGGACAGTAAAGAGAATGATGAAGCGCGTGCGAAGTAGGGAAGGGATTGATGATATAGAAACCCTAGCCTTTCATTATCAGATATTGTTCGTATGACCTACTACTCTGCCGCTCATTCCTCTCAAGGCTTTGCTGCTTAAAAAATTTTCAACTTCCAATCATTAATCAATAACACCTATTAGCAATTCTAAGGGTATACCTTCTTTTTGTCATTCTAGTGGGTCCCTTTTAGCACCCATTTTCTAAGTGGCTAAATTACCCTATGAGAACTTTCTAGAATTAAAGGGCCTCAACTATCTTTGATATGCAAAACAAAGAAAGAAACAATAAGGTAACAAAAGAAACAAAAAAAATTGCATCTACTAACCTTTAATACTTTACACACTTTGGTGTTTGGCCCAATCTCTCCTCTTGAAGATATAATTTAGTATCACTTGTCTCGTATAATTGGCCACTCAAAAAACATTGTAGCCTTAATATTAAAATATCACACTTTATCTATCCTTTACACTTAAAAACACTATATTCAACTCTTTCATCTCTTGGCTCGTGGGGCGAACTCTATTGAGTTCACCATGTGGTAAGAGTTGAAAGGATGACACGTTACATTTTAAAAAAAAGATTGTATACTATAGATATTAACTCAAGTGATATATATATAGTATTTAAAAAAATGAAGAGTGTTATGTGAGAAGAGAGAATATTTGATATGGGCCCCATTAACTTGCTTTTTTAAACAAAGAGTTTAACTAAGCTATCTAAAATTGGCATGGTGCACTCAACCATCACCAAGGATGCAATTTGAATTGAGGAGGGATGTTAAGCAGGTCGCATAGCCATAGCCAGCAAGTCTCATTGAGAGAGAGAGAGAGAGAGAGAGAGAGAGAGAGAGAGAGAGAGAGGAATACCATAGCTAGCAAGTTAGTGCTCTTTCTCTCTCTCATTGTTTTGCGTGTGTGTGTGTACAGGTTGTACCTATCTCTAGAGTAGGATTGTATGAGCATTTAAGAGATTAGGGGATCTCTCTCTCTCTCTCTCTCTCTCTCACACACACACACACACATTAGCCATTAATAGAGAGAGAGAGAGAGAGAGAGAGAGAGAATGTGTATGTTTGTGATTTTTTCAAGCTAGTGTGTTCACGCATGTGTGTGTGTGTGTGTGTGTGTGTGTGTGTGTGTGTGAGAGAGAGAGAGAGAGAGAGAGAGAGAGAGAGAGAGAGAGAGAGAGAAGAATGTGTATCTGTGTGATTTTTTCAAGCTACGTGTGTTTACATGGAGAGAGATGAATGTGTCTATGATTCTCTACAAGCGAGGGGTGTGTTGTGTGTGTGTGTGTGCGTGTGTGTGTGTGTGTGTGTGCGTGTGTGTGTGTGTGTGTGTGAGAGAGAGAGAGAGAGAGAGAGAGAGAGAGAGAGGTGCATTAATGTGTCCAAGCTATGTGTGTATGTGTGTGTGTTTGAGACAGAGAGAAAGAAAGGAAATTATATTAAACATCTTCAAAAGACCCAGTGGCTTTATGAGACCAGAGAATACAGCTGTTTGTGCAGGTCAAACAAGAGTGCTGTTTTTGGTAAATTTATGTTGTAGACAAGATGTGGAATGATGGAATAAACCAAATTATTGTAGAGAAGCTTGATAAGAACAACTTCCATGTTTGGAGGTTAAGATTGATAAATTTCCTGATGGGAAAAGCTTATTGGGACTACATTGAAGTTGAACAAACATGAGGAGGCACCAGAGATACCAGAGATTGATCCAACTGCTGCAAATGTAAAAGAATTCAAGGATTGGAATCAAGAAGCAAGGAAAGTCATGTATTGGCTTTCTATTAGTATTAGGACACAATGATTGGTCTTATACATGATGCCAAGTCACCTAAGGAGGCATGGGACACCTTGGTGAATCTATATGAAACCAACACCAAGGCACGAAAGATTAAGTTGAAGAACAATAGCTTCATACTGTGGAGAAGAAAAATATCTCTCAATGATTATACTTACATCAATTGGTGTTTCTGTTGATGATGATGATAAGATGGAAGTGTGTCTATGGGTGCTTACAGGATCAGGGTGCCCAGTTTTGTCCACTCAGGCACCCCCTAAACAATAAAAAAACATGCATTTGTTTACCTTTAGTGGTTAATCTCTCCTAGCTAATGAAGGAATTTCCTTTCAAGTTCTTTTGTTGGAACATCACATGCAAATTTGGGAATATAGTTGCATAATCTTATTAAGCATTAGATAGTCAAAAGTCCTCATTTCCTTAGGTGGTACACACCTGTCGTCCCAAATTTGAACTGATTCCATAAAATGCTAATATCTTTTACATATAAACTCATATGAGATTCCCACTTTGGACCTTAGATCTTAACATAATATAGAGCTTAACTTGATTTTTTGAGAAAATTTTAAGCTATTTGTCTATTTTCTTTAAATATTTCAAGGTCTTTAAAGTGTTATAATATATGCCACTTTTTGTACCCACAATAACTACCACTTAAAATGCTCAATCTTGTAGATCAAAAGAATGGGAGATAGTGAGACATTAGTAGAATGTGGTGGTTAGTCAAAATTTCAAATCCAATGGTTGGATTTTTAATGAAATCTTTTCCAAATTTCTTCCAGGCTATCTAGAAGGCCTGCGAATATTAATAATCTAATTAGTTAAACTACATTTCTGATGTAAATCATCTAAAACCTATAGAGACTAGTGTACTTGTAATGGTGCATCTATGGAAAAAAATTTGGATCACTCTAAGTATGGAAAGATCAATTTGTTTATAATTTCATCATATTTTTTTATTAATTTTAATTAATTAGACTAATTTATATTAATTTAAGTTTAATTGGGTTAATTTGAGTGCATATGTATTTTCTATTAGTTACTTTATCTCATTTGAAGTACCTTGCCCCCCCCCCCCCAAATTTTCTTTTCAAGCATTGTCCCAGTCCAGCATAAACTGGCCAGCATAAACTGGACAAAACTGGACACCCTGATCTTGCAACAACCCCTATGTGGTCTTGGGCCACAATACAAGGCATTCAAGACGACTATTCAGATTTGGGAGAACATTCCCAACTTTAGATATTTGGTGTCAATGCTGATCATTGAAGAGAAGAATTTGGGTGAAGATCAACAGTCTTCACAAAACAAAAACAATTCAGAGAGCAGTAGGCCTTCTACACAAGTGTAGGTAGAGGATGAGTAGAGGTCATGGACGTGGCCAAGGTGGTGGCCAAACAGGTAATTAGAAATATGGTTAGCAGCAGCACCATTCCTAGGATTTGCAACAACAACAAAAACGTGGAAGAGGCCAGTTTAGAGGCAGGGGAGTCAACAAGGTTGTGGTAATTGGCAAAGGCATCATAATGATACACGAGGCTGTTTTTACTGTGTAAGCCTGGACATGTTCAGGTAGATTGCTATAAGAAATAGAGTGACATGTAAAATGGAAAAGTGCAACAAAATAACTATGCGTCCTCTAGCATAAATAATGACGATAATGAGAGGTTGTTTGTTATGCAACATGTAGTTAATGCTATGTCTGGAAACGATGTAGTAGCATGTAAGTATGATGTATGGTATGTTGATTCAGGTGCTTCAAACCACATGACATGGTGAGTGGTTCAAGGAAATGAAGAGTCTTGAAAGACCAGGTTTTGTTGAAACAGGGGATGACACAGCTCATCCAATTGCATGTTGGAGATGTGCCATTGTCTATGCAGGATGATAAGGTGAAGTACCTTGCAGATGTACTTCATGTTCCGAACATTACAAAGAATCTGGTTTCAGTTGGCCAGATAATTGAGCAGGGTTTGCAGGTCTAGTTTAACCCTGATGTGGCTATTATGTAGAAGACTTTAAAGATAAGTGCAGGTTGGTTGCAAAAGGTGACAGAGTGGGCAGAATGTTTACATTGAATGTAAATATACCTGAAGTGAGTGCTATAATGTTTACAAATGGTTTAGGAGTTGTTGCAGATACAGACATTTGGCATAAGAGAATTGGGCATGTAAATATGCAAAGAATGAAGCCTATGCAGAAGTCTAAAGAAATTGTGACAGGGCTGCCTAAGTTTAAGGTTGAAGGTATGCATAAAGTATGCGAAGCATGTCAATTTGGAAAGAAAATAAAGCATGTATTTCCACATGACAAAAATGTGAGTAGGAATGTAATAGATGTTATGCATTTAGATGTATGGGGTCCTGCAAAGACTATGTCTATGGGTGGCTGCAGGTACTATGTAACATTCATTGATGACCACACGAGGAAAGTGTGGGTGTATTTCATGAAGGAAAAGAGTGAAGTGTTCACTCATTTTCATAATTTCAGAGTGATGGGACTGAAAAACAGATAGGAAAGCATGTGAAGTGCCTAAGGTCAGATGGAGAGGGAAGAATACGTCTCCAATGAGTTCTCTGAATTTTGTGAAAGAATGGTATTCAGAGGAGACAATTTACGCGTAGTTACACTCCGCATCAAAATGGAGTTGCTGAGCAAAAAAATAGGCACATTGCAGAGATAGCACAAACATTGATGGCACAAAGGAATATGCTGCATAGCTATTGGGTTGAGGCTGTGTCTACCAACAATTTATATCATGAACATGACTCCTACTATAGCCATACATGATGTAACACCAGAGGAGAAGTTTACTGGCAAGAAACCTGATTTGTCTCACTTAAAAGTTTTTGGATATATTGCATATGTGGATGTGCCAGATGAGTTGTGTACTAAGCTAGATCCAAAGGTAGAAAAATGTGTGTTTATTGGGTATTTCCTTGAGAAAAAGGGATATCGATACTATAATCCTGCTACATGTATTTGATGAGATAAGTAGCTGGTATGCTGCTCTGAAAAAGATGTTATTGGGGTTGATGTAAGTGGAAATGTGGTTACATAGAAAGCAAGTCAGCAATCACAGTCATTGAGTGGACCAGGAGAGTCCTTATCCAGCGGTTCTATTGATAGACCATGGAGTGGCAGGCTGCATCATAATACCAGTCCTAGAAATGTAGTTGGTATATCACATAAAGGCAAAGAGAAAGTGGTTAAGCCCCTTGGTATACTTGATATCTCTACAAGGCATTCTCTTGTTGATGGAGAGTCTAGTGACTCAGAGATGAGCCTTGATGAGAAGCTTGGGATTCCAGCAATGAGGACACCTGTGTGAAGAAGGCTATGGAAGTCATGAATGCAAAGTTACAAAGATTTGGAAGAGTCAAAAACCCTCTACAGAGATCGACTTATGATGGTTATGTGGTGGCACATCACTATGCTTATATGGCAAAAGGTGTGCAGGTTGTAGAACCCACATGTTTTGATGAGGCTGTTGGAAATGTGTGTTGGGAGAAAGCTATGGATGAGGAGATGGATGCATTGTATGGAAATGTGTGTTGGAAATGTGTGTTGGGAGAAAGCTATGGATGAGGAGATGGATGCATTGTATGGAAATGAGACTTGGGATTTGGTGCCATTGCATGAAGGCAAGAAAACTATTGGTTATAAGTGGGTATACAAGGTGAAACATAATAGTGATGGTAGCATAAGTAGGTACAAGGCTAGATTGGTAGCCAAAGGATATGTGCGGACACATGGGATTGATTATGAGGAGACATTTGCCCCAGTTGCAAAGATGGCAATTGTGAGAGTTGTGATTGCGGTGGTTATAGCTAAAGGCTAGTTTTTACATTAGATGGATGTAAAAAATGTGTTCTTGCATGGTGACTTGCAAGAAGAAGTGTATATGGACTAGCCACTTGGTTTTGAGGATACAAGTCACCTGGAGTATGTATGTAAGCTTCGTAAGGCTTTATATGGGCCGAAGCAAGCTCCACGAGCATGGCATGACAAGATTCTTGAGTATCTTGTCACTAATGATTTTCATACGGCAGATGCAGAGATCACTCTTTGTATGTGCGCAAGAGTGATAAGGGTATTGTGATCATCAGTATTTATGTAGATGATCTTATTATTGGGGGTGACAACTTGGATGAGATTGAGCATGTGAAATTCTTCTCAAAAGGAAGTTTGAGATGAAGGATTTGGGAGATCTAAACTACTTTTTGGAAATTGAGGTCATTCACACACCTGAGGGTATTTGGCTATCACAGAGACAATATATATTGGACATGTTGTCCAAGTATGGGATGACTGATTGTAAGTCAATCTCGGTGCCATTAGATCAAAATGGCAAGCTTAGTGCAGATGCAAGTTATGTGTTGGAGGATCTCACTATGTACAGGAAGATTGTGGGGGGTTTGATCTATGTCACACTCAGCAAGCCAGATTTGAGATACACTGTTGGCTTAGAGAGCCAGTTTATGCAGGTTCTGTGCAAACCACATCTTGATAGTGTGCGACACACACTTCGGTATTTGAGGGCCACTATTGTTTATGCAGCAAGTATACCATTGGAGCTATATGGATACACATATGCAGATTGGGCAAGTAGCTCAGACAGGAGATCTACCAGTGGATTTATGTTTTCATTGGGGAGTGCTGCTGTGACATGGAGCAGCAAGAAGCAACCCACAGTTGCCTTGTTGAGTATAGAGGCAGAGTACAGAGAAGCTTCGGTGTGCAGCATTTGAGGTAGCTTGGTTACGAAAGCTACTTGTTGATTTGGGGTTACATGTAGAGAGAAAGGTTGTCATATATTGTGATAATCTTAGCAGTATACAATTGGACAAGACCCTAGTTTTCCATGCCCAAACGAAACACATTGAGGTACATTACCACTTTATAAAGGAGAGAGTCTTGGTAAAGCAACATCGACTTGGCCTACATTAACACACATGATGAGGTTGTTGACATCTTCATGAAGGCCTTGGGAGCGGAGAAGCTCCGCAAATTTCGAGATATACTTGGAGTTCATGAGTTGGAGTTGAGCTTGAGGGGGAGTGTTAGATATCCGTAACGCGGGACGGCCTCTGGCTCACCACCCAGCCATAGAGGAAGAATGAGGATTGCCCCTCATCCCCCAGGCTATATAGTGTGTGGCCTGCCGTCCACACTAGCCTGGCCGCCCATGACTCCGCATGGCTAGTGTGGCCTGCCGTCCACACTAGCCTGGCCGCCCATGACTCCGCATGGGCGTCCTCTCCCACTGAACCCTGGATATGGCCATCCGGTCTACCGTCGGTCTCACAGGCATTACAGCCTACGTAACATTACCCCCCCCTTAAGAAGAGTTTTCGTCCTCGAAAACAAACTGGGGAAACCTTTTGGAAATTGCACTACGGCGTTCCCAGGTAGCTACCTCCTCATCCCTATCTGTCCATTTAACAAGTACCTCCTGGTACACTTTATGTCGGGTCTGTCTATCACGATACTGTAGAATCTTTTCAGGTTCATGTGGTATCTTTGGTGGCTCTATCAAGTCCACCAAAATCTCTGGAGAAACTGCGTTCTCTAACCCGTGAACTGATTTCTTCAGTTTACTGACATGGAAGACAGGATGGACTTGAGAACTCTTCGGTAACTCAAGTTTATATGCTACGTCCCCAATCTTCTTAAGGATTTTAAAAGGACCACAATATCTCGGAGAAAGTTTATCACACTTTCCCGTTTTCATGGTTTTTGACTGCGCAGGAACCTTGAGGAATACAAAGTCACCTTCTGCAAAGGTCACCATTCTTCGTCCTTTATCCGCATAAGTTTTAGCGCGATCCTGAGCGCTACGAATGCTCTCACGTGCGGCTTTGAGCATATCATTCATATCTTCAATAAAATCCTTGACAGATTGAATCTTCTCCTTTTCTAGGCCTACAGCCATTGGAGATCTCGATCCATAAATTAACATGAATGGTGTAAATCCAATTGCTGAGTGTTTGGAGCTGTTATAGGCAAACTCCAGTAAGGGTAAGTACTCTTCCCAATTAGATTGCTTCTTACTAACATAAGAACGCAACATATCCTCTAGAATTTGGTTAACTCTTTCAGTTTGACCATCAGACTCCGGATGATTTGCCGTACTCATACTCAGAGTAGTATCCAGCTTTTTGAAGACTTCCCTCCAAAAATGACTGTTGAACTTTCTATCTCTATCCGATACTATATCTGTGGGCAGGCCATATAGCTTGTAGAGATGTTCAATAAAGAGTTTTGCCAACTTTGGCGTTTTAACAGTTTTCTTCGTGGTAATAAACTTTGCCATTTTAGTTTACCTGTCCACTACCACCCACACCGAGTCATTCCCTCGGCTCGTCTTGGGTAAACCAGTAATGAAATCCATGGAAATGCTTTCCCATTTCCCTTGAGGAATCTCCAGCGGATGGAGTAGTCCTCCAACCTTAAGACGTTCATGTTTATTGACCTGGCACTTATTACATTTCAGCACATAAGTCTGGACGTCCTTAAACAAACTAGGCCAATAAAACTGTCTTTTTACTAGTGCATAGGTCTTCTGAATCCCGGGATGACCTGTACTTGGACTATCATGACTTTCTTTAAGAATTTGGGCCCGAAAGTCACCAATAGTTGGTACACATATTCTACCCTTGTAGAGTAAGTACCCGTCGTCAATGGAGTGATTAGCATATTTCTCCCCCCGACGAAGTTTATCACTCTCCTTTGAAGCCGTGGCAGTCAAAGGTGATGAAGGGCCTACGTCAGAACTCTCCGGTTCCAAACTATACCCAGAAGACACGGCTAGTCTCTCCGGACTAACTCTCGCTTCCCTTCCCGTTGCACCTTCGGCCAGTCTCTCCGGACTAGCAATACGTGCCAACGAGGGAGGTGGTCTCGTCTGTGAAGAAGTGCGTACGCGTACAGCGCGCCAGACCTCTGTAAAAGATAGATCGTGCTCACATAAACCACGTAGGGACTCCAAGAAATCATTCTTGAAGACTGTGAAACTAAGTTCATTAATTTGTGGCATGCGATTAAGTGCATCTGCCACCACGTTATACTTACCTTTCTGGTAACGTATTTGAAGGTCAAACTCCTGTAGAATCTCCGCCCACCGAGCTTTTCTACCCTTCAGTTCATTTTGACTTGAAAGCCATTTCAGACTTTCATGGTCCGTCCGGACCTCAAAAGTGGCACCATATAAATAGTGTCTCCACTTTTTCAGTGCATGAACTATCGCTAGTAACTCTCGCTCGTAAGCCAAGTAGTTACGTTGCGCACGATCTAACTTTTTACTCTCAAATGCAATTGGGCATCCCTTTTGCATAAGTACGGCCCCAATGGCCTCATTACTAGCGTCTGTTTCCAAAACAAACAGCTCATTTGGATCGACAATTGTCAAAACAGGTGCAGCTGCTACGGTCACCTTGAGCTTGTCAAAGCTCTTCTGTTGGGCATCCCCCCAACTAATGTTTTTTGTTTTTGACCGTAACTGGTCAGTCTCAACGGGACTGCGATCTTTGCGTAGTCCTTCACATACTGTCGGTAGAACCCCGACATGCTAAGAAAAATCTGCAGTTCCTCGAGATTCTTCGGCGCTGGCCATTTAAGAATAGCCTCTACTTTTTCTGGCTCCATCCGCGTACCATCGGCGGATATAATATGGCCAAGGTAGTGAATTTCTGTTTCAAAAAATTCACATTTGCTTTTCTTTGCAAATAATTTGTGCTCTCTCAACAACTTGAACACTAGACGCAAATGCTCTATGTGTTCTTTCTGTGTCTTACTGTACACAAGAATATCATCTAGGAAAACTACTACGAATTTTCCCAGATATGGACGTAAAATACTGTCCATCAGCGTCATAAACGTCGCTGGAGCATTGGTTAGTCCAAATGGCATAACCAAAAACTCAAAATGCCCGAAACGGGTCCTAAATGCTGTCTTCGCAACATCTTCTGCTTTTATTCTAACCTGGTGATACCCAGATCTCAGGTCTATTTTTGTGAAGTATCTCGATCCATAGAGTTGATCAAACAACTCATCCATGCGTGGCATCGGATACTTGTTCTTAATCGTTATCTGATTAAGAGCCCTATAGTCTATGCATAACCGCATAGATCCGTCTTTCTTCTTTACCAGAAGAATAGGCGATGCCCACGGACTTGAACTAGGCCGAATAAAGCCTTTGTTCAAATATTTCGTTAATTGTTTTTCCACCTCCTGTGCCTCGGAGTGGCTTAATCTATAAGCAGGTTTGCTTATAGGTTTTGATCCTGGCATAACTTCGATGCCATGGTCTACTTCCCTAGATGGTGGTAAACCATCTGGTAAATCATCAAGAAAAACATCCTGAAATTCCTCTAATAAATTCGTTAAAGTATCTACGTACTTTTTCTTTAATGTCTCATTCACCTTGGATTTTTTCTTGTTTGAATCACATGCATGCCAAACAGGGTTTTCAAACTGTGGGTCTCATCCAAGGTTATTTTGTTTTTCTTGTTTGTCTACGCAAACATCATTTATCGTTTCATCTACGGAAACAGAATTCAAAAGAGGGTAACAAGCATATACCTCTGCTATCTGGTCTCTGCGGACCGCCGTACACAACTCCATGGAGGAAATAAGTGGTGTGGCAGGGACAGTACGGTCGCCCTACAGGGTGATGACTCTACCTCCATGCTCAAAACATAGCGTATTATGTAAGTAATTCCGAGCTAGACTAGGGCCCAAGCCATACATCCACTCCTTGCCTAGATATACGTCTGCTCTGGCTAAGTGCATGACCTGAAAGTCAAGCGGAGCCTTGTAGTCCTGCATAGATAATGGGACCCCCAATACTACGGTATTCCATACCGTTTTGTCATATCCGTTGGCTAGGCCAACAGTATACTCATGATCACTCAGGGTCTCAGTCAATCCCAATTTCTTGACTAACGAGTAGTTCAAGAAGTTGTGACTAGCTCCATCATCAATAAAAACTGTGACTCTACGGCCACCTATGGTGCCATACATGCGCACCATGTCATGCGGACCTACAGTAGGCTGCCACATCGCTGGTGTCACTGAACAAGCGTGATGCTCATCACAATGACACACTGTCACCTCTCTGAACTCTGCGGAACTGAGGGGGAGTCTCTGCACTGTATGCAACTGCCTAGAAGATTTACCATCTTTTTTGGGCTCGTTGCCACTCGTGCTAGCTTTAGGCTTTGGACACTCAGCCTTCGTGTGTCCTACTTCATTGCAATTAAAGCAGCGATTTTCCTTTTGCGCTTTAATATATTGCTCTTTCTTTTGGTTTTCGGTGTCTCTTTTTTTTCTGGATGGTCGCGGTTTTTTAGACCAATGACCACCCTGTCCTTCCTGGTCCGTCCTATCCCCTTGTTTCTCACTGCGGAACCCTTTTCTTTTGAGGCCTGACCTCCACTTTTCACTACCCTCGGCCCTGCTAGAACCACCACGCGCACTACGGCGCTTGATGTCATCGAATATCTGTGCATATTGAATTGCCTCTGCTAAGTCTTTAGGCTATAGGGGTTCTACGTACTCAAGGTAATCATCTTTGAGGCCTCTCTTAAAGCCTCGCAATGTCTGGAATGCATCGATTCCCTTTAGCTTGAGTACTATCTCCCTGTAGTTTGAGATGTACTGAGTTAGGGATTTGTTCTCCATCGAGCACTTGTCCCATAACTCCCAGCTTCTCTCTGCCTCATTAACAGGCAAAAATTCTTTTCGAAACATTGTTTCAAATTCCGTCCAAGTGGCAGGGCGAGTTGTCAAACTCATCCACCACTTGTACGCTTTGTCGGTTAATGAGAGGCTAGCCTCTGGGCTGTATACGGCTAGGCTGCTGCAGCGCGTGCAAATCCGACCACTTCGCTAGAAACATATTGACTGAGTCCTTGTTTCTCTCCTTTTCCTCGCCACCAAAACTAGGCGGCTTTAAGTCTTTTAACAACGACGAAGCTGTCGCTATCTACGGACGGCCCCGCAGGCACATCGACCTATACTCCTGCAACCACTGGCGAGGCTACGCTCACCCGTGCCACAGGAGCTCGGCTACCACGAGGAGTCGGAGTATTAGCCGAGGTGGCTGTCAGTGCATCTAACCGTATGGAGATGCTCTGTAGCATCGTGACTAAATCAGCCTGGACTTTACCCATAGTGTTCAATTTGGCATTAAGATATTTAAACAGTCCACTAGAGAGCTCCGTCTCTGTTAGGACATCAGCAGGGTCCAGTAGGTCATAGTCATCGTCGTCATAATCCAAGAGGTCCTCCTCGGTCCCCTCGGCGACGTCAGTGTTCATGTCCTCTGGCTCATCGGCCAGAAAGGGGTCATCAGCCAATGCGGCCGCTGCTGCGGGCTCGCTGGGTCCTAAGACGGGGTCAATAGACGAGGAGGGCGCTGGCGGATCATGAGTGATCGATAAGCGCGCTCCGGACCAAACAACGGTCGGGCGTGTACGGCCTGACAATTCGGTCGGGGTCAAACCCGTGAGACCGAGGACAAGAGACTGGAAAAACCTAGAGAAGTAGAAGGCGGTGGGGACACACTACGCCTAGCAGACATTTTTAATTCTTGCAAAAAAATAATGTGAGAACTCGGAAATTACTAAAAAAACGCTAATAAAAATGAGCAGTGGTGGAGAGAGAATAATAGTCACCCCCCTTTATGGTCGCCTGTCGATTTGTTGCGTTGCGAGCCCCTACAAGGACGCTTCCGGGATGCTCCGATCCACGAGAAAATACCTGCAACTCATAACAAAAATTAAAATGATCGAGAGGTGCCTTGCCGGGATTATTTCTTGCGGGGATGATTCTTCTCCCCAGCCGAGAGAGAGCGTTTGTTTGAATTTTTCATTTTTAATTTTTTTCTAAATTGAATAATGAAATATATATATATATATATATATATATATAAACTAATGGTTTTTTTTTCTCTGGTTGTCTCTGGCCGCTGGTGGGCGTCTGTCGTTGGCTGCTTTGATTTGGTTGGCCGCCACCCCTGGCTGGCCGCCGTTGGCTGGCCGGCGCCGTCGCCTGGGTGGCCGCAATGGTGGCTGGCGCCGCCGCCCATGGTGGCTGGCCACCTGGGCCTGGCTGGCCTAGGCGCTTGGGCTGGCCGCCTAAGTAGGCTCAATGAAAGTCGGCTCTCAACGCAGAAGACGGCGCATCAAGTTCGTGGGGCTGGTTTTTCCCCTGGGCCTTCGCCCCACACACACGAGCTTCAACGCTGCGCCTCCCTTGGCGAACAGCATTACGAGAGGTAGGGGGCTGCCGTTTGCTCCCCCCCCACCCCTTAACGCATACGGTGTATTTCGTGGGGGTTGGTCTGCGCCCCCCCCACCTCCACACAGGCTTTTTCTTTTGAAAACCTTCAACGCAGAGTATTTCGAAGCGATTCAACGCAGAAAACAAAAGAAAAACAACCAAAAATTTTCTTACCTGCGATGCTGTGTGTGTCGGGGAGAGAGAGTGAGAGAGAGAGAAAGAGTTCTTCCCTTCAAAAGTCTTGGCCCTCCTTCCTCCACACACTCCCTTGTGGAGATAAGGGTGAGGAGATTGTGGATGAAAACCATCGAGTGGGCTCCGGTCCCCCGTTCGCGCGCGGTCTCTCACGATCCCTTCAAACCATGCTCTGATACCAGTGTTAGATATCCGTAACGCCGCTACGGGCGTTACCACGAGAGGGGACGGCCTCTGGCTCACCACCCAGCCATAGAGGAAGAATGAGGATTGCCCCTCATCCCCCAGGCTATATAGTGTGTGGCTTGTCGTCCACACTAGCCTGGCCGCCCATGACTCCGCATGGGCGTCCTCTCCCACTGAACCCCGGATATGGCCATCCGGTCTGCCCGTCGGTCACAGGCATTACAGCCTACGTGACAGGGAGTGTTTTAGCAGTATAAAATTGGACAGGACCACAGTTTTCCATGCCCAAACGAAACACATTGAGGTGGTACATTACCACTTTATCAAGAAGAGAGTCTTGGCAGGCAACATCGACTTGGCCTACATTAACACACATGATGAGGTTGTTGACATCTTCATGAATGCCTTGGGAGCGGAGAAGCTCCGCAAATTTCGAGATATGCTTGGAGTTCATGAGTTGGAGTTGAGCTTGAGGGGGAGTGTTGAGATGTCAAGCTCAACATGAGCCGACACTCATGAGGTGCCTGTATGACCGTTTGACATTTACATCACTGGCGGGCTTGGTAGCTGGCACCGATATATCTTTGCTAGAGATTCTACAGCTCGACTACGCCGACCAGTCCACACCTACCCACTCCACTTAGCATGTTCACATTATGGACCACTTGTATATACTCTATTATGTGTGTTAGTCACTTTATCTTCTTTGTACACCTCTTTTGTTGTGTGAAGAAGAAGAAGAATTTTCAGCCTCCCACCTTGTGTGTTCTCTTCTAGGGTTTGTGTGAGTGTGCGTGTGCTTGCAAGAGCTGAAGCTCTCTTCTCCCCTGCATCTTTTCAATTGTGGCACTGGCCACTTTTGAATTGGTACCTAATTTTTTTGATGGTCCTTGCATATTTCAGGTTGTGCAACATAAATTCTATTATGGTCTGTATTATTGGTTATGCATTGGTTACTTTAGCTTCTTCTAATAGCTTCTTAATCTCTTTGATCCTTTTTGCATTTGACTTTAGCCTTAGCCTGGCTATTCTAATTCTATTCTTCCAATGCATTGTACTCTTTTAGCACTTTATTTCTTGCATCACTTTTCCATTCTTGGTCCATTTATAGTTTCAACTTCTCCATTTCTCGTTGTTAGCATCCATGGATTCATCCATCTTTTGTTTTACTATGTTGTGTTGCAAAATGATAATTACTTCCTCTTCTTGTGCTTCTTTGAGCCTTCTTGTCCTCACTTTGAGGGGTTTTGGACTCTACTCTCCACTTTAATGACTTGGCATCTATAGAGGTGCCCTCAACATAAGCATTTACATTTGTTTCAAAAGTGTTTGAGCATTCCCAATATTTTGTTTAACTTTAACTTTAACCATAGGTACATCTATCTCTTTGGCAATTTTTAGAGCTCTACGCGAGCTTTCTAAGCCTCCCACTATAGATACATATGATTTTTCAACATTGAGATGAGGTTGGTGCACTTTGGTTGGTGCCAATGCTTGCATACTTACATTGAGATCAAGATAGATCTCTTTGTTTGTTTCCTCAACGTGTGAGATGGATCTATGTGCATGGTGTACCATAACTGCATTCACATTTACATCAAAAGTAGAATCAATATTACCATCTCCTCTCTCAATAGGGGATATATTTAAATTCATTGCTTTCTACCTTGATTGAGTCCATAGTAGGTCTAGATCATCCTTGGGTATTTAAACTTACACCAAACAATAGTACCTTTACCTTAGAGATTTTTCCTTGATGGTTGGAGCATTTGGTTTGGCTTGACTCTTCAATCCACTTTCTAGTGATGGAAACTTTTGAATTTGCTTCACTATCTATGCCGCTTCTTGGGGCGTTAGCTACTCTTGTAGTTTTTGTTTGCCCTGATCTTTGATAGCTTTAGGAATCCACTTGTACTATGTGGTTGTGGTCTTATTTAAGTTCCCCTTTTTTCTCTAACCAAAATTTATCTTTGTCTGGGTTAACTATTTTGGAATTCAAATGTTTATCTTATCCTATTAGTTTTCTTATGCTTGGTCAAGGATTGCCTTTTGAATCCACCTGTGTTGGGCTTCTAGGCCTAGTGGGTTGCTGTTTAGGCATCCACTATGGCTTTGTTGGAATGTGCCTTGGCATTGGCTTTGACTTTGACACCCTCTAATTCTTTTGGTATGGTTGCTTCATCCTCGAAGGGGTCCATTTAGTGTTTGTTGGCATGGCTGGCTTCTTCATTTTCCATTGAAACATCTTTAGCAGCCATAGCCACCTGTTTTTGTCATAGAATTCTTGGGCTCTGATAACATCTTGAGTTACAACCCATCCATGGATTCCTTTGGGGATTTTTTATTTTTGATGGGATCCATACTAAGGGGCATATTTAAGGCATATGGGACTTTACAAATGAACTCCTTCTTAGGGATCCATTAATGTGTTGAGGTGCCCTATCTTGTAGGTTTAGATAGATTATAGTAGGCACTTTGGTTTTTGTCCTAATTCTCCTTCTTTGAGGTGGCTTGAGTTTTGGAGAACTTGAGGGGAAAGAGGCTACTTTTTGGTATTGATCGTCTATGATTAGGCTCTTTGGTTTGATTGGCAATTCATCTTTGGCATAAGATGTTTTGAACACTCAAGGGTATGGGTTAGGTTCTTGTATTCTCATGTTGTGTTTGCACTCTTCTTGGAGTCCTCACTTGCAGTGGAGTTAGTTCCTTGACTCGATTGGGGGCAATCCTTTGCAAAGTGTCTAGTTTGCTTGCATTTGTAGATGAAGTCTGGGAACATTCCAAAGCGAAGAGTGACATTGAATTCAACCCCTTCCGGGGTACATAGCGAGAGAACATTTGAGATGTCGTTCCTTCGGTCCCAGAAGATGTTGTAGTGCCTTGGTCCTTGCCCTTCCTTAAATTCCAAGGGAGGTGTATAAAGGACTTTTCCAAGCACACCGACTACCATAGGAACCTCAGCCCGCAAGTAGTATGGAAGATCTGGGAAGCTAACCATTAGGAATTTTTTGAGGTCATTTTTGGGCCTTGTAAGGAAGTTTGACCGGAATATTCCCTCCAAAAAGGAGCACCGGATAAAATTTTTGCAAACGAACTCCAAATTTGTCGGACCTCACATATTTAGATTCTACTCTTCAAAAGCTATCCATTGATATATAACACGATAGGGTTCGGAGAAGGGACAAGATAGATACCTAGAAGATTCCTTTTTGTTTGGAGAAGAAGATTCCTTTTTGCCCTAGTTTATTGGCCCTAGTTTACTTTATCCACATATATATACACATATGTATATATATATGTATGTATATATATATATATATATATATACACACATACATACATACATACATATACATATATATATGTATATACATACATATATATATGTATGTATATGTACGGCTTGGCATGGAGCAGAGGAGATAAGGGTGGCTAGAAAGCTATATGTGAATGGTCGCTAATGAACAAAGGGTCAAGGCTTACTTGAAAAAAAACCCCAAAAAAATCTAATTAAATGAAATCAAATCGAATGAAGGGTCAAAGTAGTGGACAAGGGAGCTGGCAGTTTGGGCCATGTGTTACTAGAAAATAATAAAAAAGAGGGGCAGCAATACGCGTCAATCGACTTGGGTCGCAAGCTATAAAAGTAGAGGACTTGCGTGGGTTGCAAGCTACGACCAAGGGTACTGCTTCTGTGACCTTACTTTTACCACAGTAAAAAACTAGTAGGAAGAGAGGTGGCCGTGTGGGCTAAGCCACGATGGCATTCAAGGCAAATGGTTTGGCATGTTGAAGGGGCGCCGACTGCTGCTGCAGAGCTATCTCATATATATATATATATATATATATATATATATATATATAATTGTTTCCTTTTAAAAGGTAGTGAGTGAGACAGGAAAACACACATTTCCTTTTCACGTGCTGCTAACGCAAACCTTTAAAAATTCTTACAACTGCCTATTTCTTATGATTTACAATCGGCGGTTTGTTCCCTTTACCCTAACCGGTTGACACATTTTCCCCGTAAAAAGACATTTTTCATTTGCCCTTAAAAAATTTAAAGGTTTTCAAAAAACATTTTACCCTTGACTCATGCTAAATCAAATTACCTCAATGGAATTTCACTTAGAGCTTGCAAAGAGCAACCCTAAAATATAAGGTCATGATAATTATCTGAATGGTTTCTTTTTTGCATATTCCAATCACATGTAAAATTTGTTTTTGTAGTCCAATTTGTAGTTTTTCTCACCTAGAAACGAGGCGAAAATTGATTGATTGCTTCAAGGCAAACTGCTATTTTTCTCCTTTTGTTTTTGCAAAAAGGTTGAAATTAGATTATAAGAAAGGAGAAGATTTTACAAAAAGCTTTTTACAAAGAAGCTGTTATAGTATAGCTTGTAGTTCTACAAGTTCCAAAATGAACTGGATTAGCTTATTGTCCTTGATGTTCAGTGCCACGGTCTCTTTCTTTTTGAACTCAATCTCTTTGGCTACATCAACCACCTCATTGTTCATGTTGATGAGGTCTAAATCCATCCTGTCCATTTGGAATACATCGAGTTCTATGATCTCCTTTAGCAGCTTTGTCTTAGACTCCTTCAAAGCCATCCTCATCTGTATAGACAAGCATTGTTTTAGGCCATGGATCGTATCACCTTGTACATGTTGGAGGACCCACATGTTTCTGTTAACCCAGACTGTGGCCCTCACAACATTCCACAGATCCGAGGACATGCCACTGCTTTCACCTAGAAACAACTCTTTCCAGTTGAGGTCCTTCGGGTTGGGCAAGGGCAATTAAGGTGGACAAGAGCACCTCCGAGTTGGTTGGACAAGAGATAAAGAGGTGAGGGATGGTTTTAGGTCCTCCCCTACATCTTGGATACTGCCCATCCCTATTCCTATCCTATGCCCCATATTTTGCCAAATCCAAATTCCCAATGTCTTCTGTCCCATTTTAGGTGCCATCTTGTGTTTAGCTTAATGTGGAGGGTGGGACAAGCTTTTTGAAATGGGGGACAAGTGAGTCTTTTCCTCTCCATACTATAGCCCTTATCCTAAATGCACCTTTGTGTTGAATGAAGGATGCATAGTTGCTATCCCACATAGTGAATCTGGTTTTAGCACAAGGTTCACATCTTCATCATTCAATCATAACTTTTCCTTCTAGATTCTTGGGAGACAACCAACCTTTGTCCTGGAAGCTTCACAGGTACCCCCTAGGTTTCTATCACTTTTTTTGAGAGTTTATGGGTTGATGGGAAGTGTTCATACTGTTTTGAAATATCATTAAGAACCATACTGAATCCAGATGAAAGAGGTCCATCTTGAACCTTATGTTGGGTGTGAGCTCCAAGAAGGCTTTCACATTGTTCCAGGCTTTTCCAGAAATACTGAAGAATAGGGTCATGACCGACAATCTATTCCACTTAGAGAGCTCAGTTGCCAAGAAGAGGGGGTATTCCTATGTAGGAGCTGGGCCCAATCCTCCTCCTTTTTGTAGAGGCTTTTGATGATCCATTTGGCAGCCATCTTGCCTGCTAGTTCTCCCATGTCCAGGATGCCAAGTCCTCGTTCTTTTTTTGGCGTGGAGAAAACTTTCCATGCTACTTTGGGGGTTCTGAACACCTGGCATCACCACTCCATAAAAAGTTTCTACATGGGCTCATAGGACTTTGAGTTTAGCATTTGAGGGTCACCCAATAGAAGAGATAATAAATAGTCAAGGGGATTAAGATGTGTTTCAACACTATCAGTCAGCTGTCTGGCTAGGTTTAAATGCGATTCTTTCCAGTTGGTGTTGAACTTTTGCTTCACCTTGGATAGCACCCATTCCCATCTTTTGTACTGGCTAACTCCGAAACCCATTGGAATACCCAACAACTTGAATATCCTTCCTTCTAAGATAACTTTGCAACCTTCCACTCCTTCCTTCTAAGATAACTTTGCAGGGGGTGGATCATGCACTATGGTTCTAATGCCTGTTTTGGAGTGGTTGATCTGAGAACTAGAGGCAAGACAGAATGTTTTGGAGTGGTTGATCTGAGAACTAGAGGCAAGTAAGAATGCTTGAATATCCTTCCTTCTACGATAACTTTGCAACCTTCCACTAGCAGTCAGGGGGTGGATCATGCCCCATGGTTCTAATGCCTGTTTTGGAGTGGTTGATTTGAGAACTAGAGGCAAGACAAAATGGTTGAATACAACTCCATAAGGCTTTTAGGGAGTGGTTATTATCGTGAACCATATTGGTCAGGTCGTCAACAAATTGCTAGACACAATTGGCTATGTCCGTCAGGAAGGAGTGAGTAAGTTCTTTTGGATGTTGTCTTCAATCAGCAAGCCTAAAGCGTCTGCAGCGATGGCGAACAATAAAGGAGCAAGGGGACAACCTTGTTTAATGGATCTCCTGAGAACAAATGGTTTATACAATTGCCCATTAAGGGCTACCCTTGTCCTAGCATTCCCATAGAGAGTGTGCACCAACTTGATGAACCTTGGACTCAGTCCTATATCATGCAATGATTGAAGGATAAAGTCTAACCTATCATAGGCTTTGTCAAAGTCTATTTTGAAGAAGACAACATCCTAGTTCATGGATTGGCCATGTTCAAATCCTTCCCACAGTGTGATGATGGTGTCTAGTATACCTTTGATAAACCCTTTTTGATCCTTTCTTATCTAGGCATTTAGTTGGGATGACAACCGATTAAAAGACATGGTGTGAGCTTAGTTGTTGAATGACTCAAGCAATGGACAAGATTATCACATAGTCAAAATCACACCACTAACGCAACACATGCTACCACTTAGATAATAATGAGATGTAACCGATGAGTAATAGAGTATACTCAAGGTCACCCCCACAAATGCATCACATAGACATATTCCAATGGAAAATGCAAAGAGGAGAGTATTTCCACAAAGGACCACTTAGTATATTGATCACTAAGCAAGTACACAAAGCATGGGCACTATACTCTCCACTTAGTTCTCTTTAGCTCTTATTGTGTGAGTAGTAGTCCCTGATTATATAGGCTCATGAGAGGGAGGCGCCTAGGGCCCTTGGATCTCTCCATCTCTCTAAGATTTCTCACTAGACTCACCTAAAGGGTGATGCCCCAATCAAAGGAATGCAACTACTAGACCTACACCTAGTTACTCTAGTAATTGAGCCTTCTAACCTTAGAACATGCCACTCTAAGGTATGACTAAGGAAATCACATTCAGAATGGATGCTAGATCACATATTTTCTAACACCCTACCTTGATCAAGCATCCATACCATGCAGGGTGTGCTTGGATTAGCTCTATCACTAAGATAACAAATTGCCCCCCACAGGCTATAAGATGTCATACAAACTGAGTTGGAGAAGTTTACCTCCTCCTCTGGTTACGTTGCCTTGCGCCCTTCTCTTTCTCCTCTTCATCCTTATTCCTCTTGAAGAAATCGTTGATGATGTGGATCTTCTTTTTGCAATAGTAGCAAGTTTGAGGAGCCTTGGTCTTCTTGTCTCCTTGACTGTAGCAGAATAGGCATGCTCCACTAGAATTGGTGTTGAAGGAGCTAAAGCTTTGGAACCCTCCATGCAAGTTTCCTTTAGAATGAGGACATAAGTCACTAAGGTTACTATATGATTGTTTTGATTGGCTATCACTGAGACACATTGCTCATAACAAGGAGGCATGTTGGAAAGCAACACAAAGATGGCCTCCTCCTCATCAATAGTCACACCTACACCACTGAGTTGATCAATCATACAATGGATATCATTTACATTAGAAGCAATGCTGGTTTTATCATCTTCTTCCATCCTATAAAGTTTCTTCCTTAAGAAGAATCTAGCAGCTGCATTGGTTTGTCCAAAGATAGACTTGAGCCTAAGCTATGCTTCATTCGAAGTCTTTGCTGAGCTTACTTGATGGATTTAGCTATCACCTAGCCCACAAATGATGAGAGATAATGCCTTGGAGTTTAAATTGGTCCACTTAGAGATAAGATCTGGATCTCGACTTGGTCTTTTCTTAGTTCCATTAACCACTCCCCACTTGTCTTTTTCAATGAGACACATTTGCATTTTGATGCACCAAGTATGGTACTTGGAGCCATCAAATTTATCAGTTTTGTCAAACATTTTTCCCACCATGGTTGCCATGGTACTCAACCTGGCACGCACGTGCGCGCACACACACACACACAGTGTTACACAAATAAGGAAGTCCTTTATAGCTCTAGGACTTTACAATGGAGCTTGGATTTTCACCTAGAAATCCTTTTGCTCAAGGATCCCTTGACCAAATAGATGAAGGTGTGTGTAAATGAATTTTGACCAGTCCAGATAATGTGAATTGACCTGGATTTTAAACTTGGGTTGGATTATTTGGCTAGTGTAAGTTGGCCTTTAGTTTTAGTTTATAAAAACCTTGGCATTTCAGTAGCACACCACACATTCAACCCTTTTCACTAAGCAATGCAAGATGAGATGTGCTCTTTATAGTGCTACAGCATATGCATCATGTTGCTCACAAAGGATGCACATTTAATGCTACTCTCCCACAAGATGATAGCAATATCAAGATGGTGATAATCCCCCTTGATCACAAAATAAATGTGGAGGACCTTGAACCTTAGGCCTTAAAATCTTTTAACCACAAAGGTGATTTAAAAAAATATTTCCCTCCTAAAAATGAGCAGGCAGTGGAGACTTCAATCTGCTTTAATCGTGCACCAAATCAACCTAAATTTTTCCTTGCTTCCTGTTGTGCCTAGGACTACACACCAGAGGATCCTAATGGAATTTGCACCGATTACACTCTTGATTTAAAGGTGCTAATTAAAGCTCCAATTAGCACTAGTTTGTTTGCAGAAGACTCTACAGAACTCAACTACAGAGGAACCTCTTGTATACTCACACTGAGATGGCAATTTAGGTCAAGTTTTTTGCTAAGCCGACTTGCCACAGGATGGACCACAAAATCTCTCAACGAATGCACTAAATGTGTAAGGCTAATTAAGACCTCCAAATCACCTTTCTTTTCTGCTCCCATACATGTTGTGACAGGTGCTTGGTACAAGTGCTCTACCTGCCTTCCTATGCCCAGATTTTGTAAGAAGCATTGATAGATTTGGGCGCCCTACAGTGGGCTATAGAAGCCCTCAACAAATTGTTGCAAATGAAGCCCACATAAATCCAATTTATGCCTCCATTCAAGGTGACTTTTCACTATTTTTGCACACAAAAAAATAGTGAATAGTAATGTCTTTGATTTGACCTTGATGTTGAAGCCTTTTTTATGCTCCAAGATGCTTGTTTTGAATATGCCTATAAAGCCTTCAAGATGGTCTTCAACCTTAATCCACTTCTTGAAACAAAGCTCTAATACATTTGCCTTCAATTTTCCTGAATTGACCCTCTCTCACATATGAGGATTCTTCACAAAGAACTCTCTCTTGTGCCACTCATATTGAAGATGATGATGAGGTTTTCCTTTACGTAGAATGCTTTCCCTCCCTCAATCTCTTTGTGTGCCCTCACTAAGAAGATGAGAGTGATAGTTAAGGTAATGATTAGGGTTTTGCACAAAGAAATATTCACATAGAATGTTGTGCTCACATAGACACCTATACACACATGTGTTGACAGTTTTGACACCTTCTTCTTCACTCTAATGTGCCACCCAATGAAGTGATGAATAAACCCCAAATGCAAAAAATTTAACAGTGAGTCATTCACAAAGAATACCACTCAATGTTAATAGAGAATGCTACCCACAAATACAAAGATGTATCCTAGATGAAGGATTACACTCCCATGGAAAGGAGCTCTGATCCCAAGTTAAAAGACATGGTGTGAGCTTAGTTGTTGAATGAATCAAGCAATGGACAAGGTTATCATATAGTCAAACTCACACCACTGTTATGGGCTATCGCAACTCCCAAGAGGGAACTCCACCCACCTGCAAATAGGAGAAGCAATAGACACAATAATTGTTGGGTGCTTACCAATGCTTCGAGCTCACGTACCTTGAGACTCCCCAAGATCGCTTTGGAAGCTCCACTCCTCCGAACTCCACCTCCACGCTGTCATCATTTGCGAAGTCTCTCACACCATGAATGCAAGGAAATCAATCTCTCACTCTCTCACACACATGTATGCATGCAAGAGGCACATGTACTAGACCACTCTCTCTCTCTCTCTCTCACACACACACACATGTATGCATGCAAGAGGCACATGTACTAGACCACTCTCTCTCTCTCTCTCTCTCTCTCTCTCTCTCTCTCTGTCATAGCATAAAGGGGGATTGTCTCAAATGTTTCATTATGAGAATTTCCTTTTATATAACTGGCCCTTATTCATACTTGGGTGCCCAAAACTTACTAACTAATGCCTTGGGTGGCCAGTTTCTCAAGACAACTTTTGTAGTGCCTTTACATGACACTTATTAATGTACTAAATTGGAGGAGCATCCTTATTAATCCAAAATGGGATTAACACCCCCTACCTGATGTAGGTTCTATGTTGAGAACCTTTTATCAAGGTCAAAAGACCTCGTCACTGAACTCGTGTCTGTAAAAGTTTTGGCGTGATTGAAGCTTTTTTAGGGTCCTGAATGCTGAGTGTGAAGTCTAGAACCCGGTGTCCACCATGTCTTCAAATGTGATGTGCATGTAGCCAAGAAGAAACCATAGGCGATGATAATATAGCATCATGCCTCTCTCATTGGGGCATGTGTTCATGTCAAAGCGAAGCTGTTCTGCTTCAAATCGATCATACCTTTCCCTTGGTTGATTGATAAGGACTACGATCAACTTCAAGAATTTGACAGCAGCCATGATGTCTAGATCATGAATTTGGCATCAAGCTTATACCCATGTGAGCATTTGTTATTGTTGGCTTGTACTTTCTAGGAATTTAGATGGCAAAAATTGTGGAAAATTGTAGTAGATATAAGAATCTCTTCACTTTGTGTCATGGAATTGGAGTGGGATGAGCCTTCCCTTGATTGGCATGTAGAGCGGATCTACTCTTTTTGCTGGACGGGGAGCTCTGGTACTGCTAACTATATTCGAGGCTCATCAGATATTCCTTTTGCCATTCTGATTGTATACCAAAATCCTTGATGTGAGGATTGGTATCATTTGTGGTGATGGCTGTGTAGCCTCCCTTTGTATGAACTGGATGTGCCTTGCACCACCTGCAAAAATAGTAGCTAATCATAAGGTGACAATCCGGATTTCCAGCAGGTCGACCAATTTTGGGTTTGCCAGCTTTGTGTGCTTAGCCACATTCTTCCACAATGTATCTTCTCCCCTGATTAGTAACAACTGTTCCAAATCTGGCATTGGTTCTCAAAGAGGGTAAGGTACATAAGGCTACCTTCTTGATAACATTGCAAAGTAACCATTGGGCAAAATTCTTTGGGTGGGTTCAAATGGTGTGATTTGCATTAACACCTTGAACATGAGCTTTGGCTTTAAAAAGGGATTTCTTGCTCTGATAAACCCCTCGTATTATTCTGCAGCTGTCAGGGATTTCACTGACGTAAGCGAAAACATGTGAACATGTTAATAACATATATTAATAACACAAAAAATCTTGTGATCACATGTTATATTCACAAAGCTTTCACAAGGGCCTAAAAAAATTATTATTTTTTGGGCATAAAAAATATTCTTTGGTGGCCACTGACCTGCTATTATGTGAAAATGGTAACATGAGAGCATGTGAATACCTTATTCCCATGTGTAGCCAAACTTTTAAGGGGTTCCCAAATGGCAAGTGACCTGTTATTTTGTGAACGCTAACATGAGAACATGTGAATAACTTGTTCACATGTGTTATTATCACAAAAAATCTTGTGATCACGTGAATATTAAATCCCTGGCAGCTGTCAAGGACTCAAGGACAGTCATGTTAGTAAAAGCTTCAATGTCATCTTGAGGTTGGATATTACATACCTCATCAAGCAGCCATGGTGGAGACAAATTGGGTGCTGACATCTCCTAGGGGGCTAGAGGGTTAGTGGGAATATCAATAGGGATATAAGGTAAGCGAGATAATGTGCATTCTGCCCTCAGATGGGTTAGTATGAGCTACACTCGTAAAGGGGTTTAATAATCTACTTGAGATTAAAAAGAACACGGGATAGGTAGCAGAAATAGAGGAGCAGTGTCTCTTTTGGACCCTCTCCTAAACTTGGGGCTGCGTGGGTGGGATTGTTAGTTTTCATAAATTCCTGGAGTTCAGTTATATCTTATGGGATAATATTAGGATATTCAATATGTTGTTTATCAAAATTATAAACCACAGTTGTGAGCATAGACCCCAAATGTTTCTAGATATTTTGATAAAGTTTTATAATACCAAAAGGATGATATAAGGTTGATTCTGAAAGATTTAGGTGCTGATGGGTATTATAGACCTCTATCCAACCATGCTAATGACCCGTTGTGATAGCTTCATGCAACAACCTTGTGGTTGGCCAATGTAATTTATGGGAAAATGTCCCACCATGGTTGTGCTCGTGAGAGAGATAGACAACTATGGTGGCTCATAGATTTGTGTCATAGCTATTGTGGGTGAGAGTGAGAGATACTTGTGTGTGTGTGTGTGTTTGTGTTGTTGATAATAGACGAGACTAAAAGATAACGGGGATAATTTTCCATTCATGTGAGCCTCTCAAATAGGAAAAGCCAAGTAGGCTCAATACATCATGTGAGTGATGTCACATCAAGGTGACCCATGTGCCACGTTACACCTTCTAGATCTGCACCCTCCCTTGACAGAGAGTCTTCCCATGCTAGAGGACCAAAGAATACATGTGAAGGACCATCATTCCAACACCCTTCCATGGTCCAAACATGGCATCTTTTGTCTCATGTGGACTTAGGTTAGGTTTTTACAAATGTCAAAATCAAAATGCCAAGGACAAAATTCACACACATGTACCTACTAGATCAAGTAAAATAAACACATACAACTAGAGATATGGACTTGCTTCCAAAAAACCCCCCTCAAGGGCTATCTCTCCTACTGTGTCAAGGATAAATCTTGGACTCATAGTCCAGTTTCTTAGGCTAGCCAGGGTTGTCACTTGGGTTGGAACCCCCCTCAAGAGATATCTCTCCTCACCTATGTCATGAGTTTTTTCTCACACACTGATGAGGGGTTCTACATGAGTAGGGACAACCAAACAAGAAGAAGGACCAAACAACCATACACATTCCACATGGCCTACATCATAGGTGACTAGAGGTGTTTAAATGAACCAGAACAAGTACTTGATCTAGGGTACCAGCAAACAAACATTCCAAACACAAACAACACATAACGGAACAGAACACAACATATATGTTGGACTTTAATAATCCAGACGTACACACAAAAACACCACACATAGATTTGACACACACACAAGAACATAGATTTGTGCCTTGTAGCACCAAAATTTTGTGCTTTGTAGCACCACATTTTTCTTCACCCTTCCTTGATTCCAACTTGGCCTACTCATTTGGTGGCTCAGAGGATGAATCATTACATACAACATATTTTCATCTCTTGGGAAAATTAAGGTTTTGTGAAATTGATATTACAGGAAGGTGTAGCACCCCTTCAATGCTTGTAATGCTTGTAATGCACCCTCAATTTTTGAAAATGATGAAAAACTTGAGATTAATGCCTCAATTTTTCTGGTCTGCAAATTATTTTGAAAAGCCCCAAATATGTACCTTCTTGATGCTTTTGATGCGTATTGTTCTGATGCTGGGTCTCCCCTTTCTTGAGATATGTGCAGCAAGAGTGGTTGGCGACGACGGATAGTAGCAATCGGTTGGTGCCTTAAAGCTTTTAATAGGCCTTATAAGATAAGGCTTAAAAGACCTTAATAGCCACTAAATGCTACGTGGCTACCAGCAAGGTGGCGGAAAGGGCAACAACAGCAGCTTCATATTTCTTAACTGTGGGCTGATCTCGAAGCACAGAGATGGCTTCACTGTCTGGTGGGGGAAATGAAGCGGAAGAAGCCTCAGCAGTAATAAGGGAGATGGCTTCACCATCTAATGGGGGCGATGTAGCGGAAACAGTGAGTAGTAGTGGTCGACAATGAGCAGAAACCGTTGTTCATAGCACGATAGGAGCTAGCCAACATGGTAGTAGGAGTGCTAGCTCTGATACCATATAGGAAACCTTCCCACCATGGTTGTGCTCATGAGAGAGATAGATAGCTATGGTGGCTCATAGATCTGTGCCATAACTCTTGTGTGGGTGAGAGTGAGAGATACGTGTGTATGCGTGCGTGCATGTGTGTGTGTGTATATGTGTGTGTGTGTGTGTTTGTGTTGATAATAGACAATACTAAAAGATAACAAGGATAATTTTCCATTCATGTGAGCCTCTAAAATAGGAAAACTTAAGTAGGCTCAATACATCATGAGTGATGTCATATCAAGGTGACCCATGTGCCAAGTTGCACCTTCTAGATACACCCTCCCTTGATAGAGAGTCTTCCCATGCTAGAGGACCAAAGAATACACGTGAAGGACCATCGTTCCAACATAATTGGGATATCATCTAGCATAAAAAGGTCAAGTTTATCGACATTGTCATCCAACAAGTCTGATTGTTGTATCACATGGCAAAAACTACAAAGGTTGAGCACTATTGGATGTAAGGGATAGAAAAATAAATAAGCTAGGTTGGTGAGTACTATATCCCCTCGAAGGATTCCCATGATGATGGTGGGGTTGGCATCTCTTTCCGTATTCTGAGAGATGAGTGTAAAGTCTCCTAGGTTGAGGTCTTTTGTGAGGTTGATCTCATAATGGAGGAGAGAGAGTATTAGTGTAGATAAGAACAATGTTAGTGTTTGAAGAGGGGCTCGAGGAGTTATTGGCACGAACCTATCTCCGAGTCTTGTTCGGTGATGAGTCGTAATTCATCATTGTTTTTATCCTCTGAGTCCTTTGTTGCATGGCGTGCTGGTGTACCAGTTCTTGTATCCTTGAGTCATTGGTGGAAAGGAGGGTAGAAATGGAAGCCTCTCGAACCTCTCTAGCAATGGTCAACTCATCATATCTTCTTGTTGCCTCTTCTTGTGCCCTTCTTGCAGTGGTTGCCTATTCATGAGCATCTTCAATTTGCTTCATCTTCCTTGGCTATGAATGTGGCATGTGCATCCTTAAGTTGCTCTGTATATTGGTCTTCTTTTTCTCTCGCATATGCCACTTCCCTTTGAAGCTGGTTGTTGTGCTGTGAGCTTCATGTTTTCTTTGATCCTCTAAACCATTGTCTTGCTGAGCAGTTGTTGTGCTCCTCTAATGTTTGGAATCTGGTTTCCTACTCTTTGGATGCTTTTAAACTTTTGAGCATGACATCTTTGTGTGTTGCATCTGCCACAACCATTTGTTCCTTAACCGCTTGCACTTGATCATTTCGCACCCTGTAATTGTTTCCGTAGGGTGGCATTCCTGTCATGGAGCATGTGAGTAGTAAGTAACTGGAACTGCCATACCCTTTTTTCTTGTTCCCACATAGGGGTACTTGTAGAGATTGAGCCTTCTGTTTCACAAAATTGCAGTTTGCAGAATGCTGTTGAGGCCTTCCATGGTTGCATGTAGGAATTGATCTGCCTCTAAGTTGTGCAGGAAGGAACTTTCTCTTGTGGTGCCCTTATCCTCTATTTGCCTCTTCTTGGTGGGGCTTGTCGGCTTTTCTTTTCTTCTCTTTTTCTTTTTTTTTAACTTTGTGGTCTGCCTTTGTGGCCTCTGGTTATGCTGATGTAGCTTCTTGTACTTTCATCTATTTGGGTCTCTTATGGTTTTGGAGCTTCTTCTTTACCAATCTGCACCAAAGGTGTTTGATTCAAGATGACAGGTTCACAGAGTGGAGAGAGATTTGGGTAGGACTTGAGGGTGGTGTGGGAAGTGGAAACTTAGGCATTGTGTTTGCTTGTATGCTTATCTTTTCAGTGCCCCATGCTTCTTACTGCTCTCCAGCTGTTTAAGGCTAAAAATTAGATGCTCTTTTTGACTACTTTTTTGTCTTTAAGTTTGTCATAATCAGATGTAATGAAAAGTGTCTTTTTGGATCTGGATGGAAGTTAGAAGTCATGGGAGTTTTTATATATGGAGTAGTTCTTGGTGGTTAAAGGGGGAAGATGAAGAAAAAGATGTTTTAATGGCGGATTCTCTGTGTAGTTTTGGGCGGATTTCTGAATGCAAGATGTAATGTGTCAATCTCTTTGTCAATCTACTTGCCAATCTAGTTGTCAATCTGTTTGTCACTAGTGCTGTCATTTAGTGTGTCAAATAGTCTATCAGGAAGTCTGAAGTTCTTTTAAGTTTGTGGAAGATGTGATAAGCAACAAACACTTGGCGATCACGGTGTTTGTGATGAATTTCATGCGCAGGCTTACATTCTTCTGCTAATGGTGAGTGTTGGAAGATGAAGAGATTCATGTAGGCAATGGTTAGATTTTTTTTCATTCATGCATTTATAGTGGCGGGGGTTTGAGTTCGCTCTGGAGGATTCAGGGGAATTATCTCATTTCTATTTTACAAGGTCAAGAGCAAGGAGTCTGGGTTTGCAGTATCAGGGAGATGACCAACATCAACGATGGTCGCATGAAGGAGATGACAGTGGAATGTCAACAGATAGTTCTGATGAGGATTTAGAGATTGCGGTGGTTAATTCAGGGGCAGCAACTCCAGGATTAGCAGGAGGATTTCCACATGTATTAGCAACCAGTAATACAACAAGCATTATTACCTCGAAGGCGGTTGCAATTCAATCCGTTACCGAATAGGAGAACCAACAGGCAGGTACTCCCAAATAGACCTTTTAACATGGCAGCAGAGCGGCTAGAGCAGATTTGCGCGTCAAGTTCGGAAGCTTTTTAGGAAAGTCAAAAGAAGACCCTGATTGTCACGTAGCTCAATTTGAGACTCGATGGCAGGCTAGAGGATTTACCGGAGTATATGATGCGCAAGCCAAAATGCGCCAGTTTGAGGCAACATTTGAGGGGAAAGCTGTGCAATGATTTAAGCAATTTTGTGCCAGGACATTTTGCAGATTATGATGCATTGAGGATTGCATTTTTGAATCGGTTTCGGGAGGAAAAGACCGCCAATGATGTGATGACAAAACTTAAAGCAATAAAGCAAAAGAGGATGTTTGTGGAAGATTACACACAGAGGTTCAATCGGTATGTGAGAAGGCTCACTCCTCAAGAAAGGCCCACTGATGAGATGCTGGCAACATATTATGTTAAAGGCCTCAGAAAGGAGTTGCGGAATGCAGTAGTAGCTGGTGTTGATGTTGTGGGAGGAATGAATGAACTCATTAATACTGCAACTCGAGCGGAGAAAGGGTTTGGTTTATCAGGTTTGAGCTCTGGAAAAAGGCATTCAAAGAGGAAGAAGAAGAAGAAGGAAAAAAGAGGAAGAAGTCAAGTGATGAGAGTATGGATGAGGATTCGGGGTCAGATTCGGATACGGATTCTGATACGGATTCAAGTTCAGGCAGTGGTGATGATTCTAGTAGTGATTCTCAGAGTCAGAGGATGAGGAGCACAAGAAGAAGAAACAAAAGGGGAAGTCAAGTAAGAAGTCAAAGGAAAAGACTAAGGAGGTGTCAGTTGAGAGGGCTGTGGAAAAGAAGTTGAAAGAGATGGGATTTAAAAAGGAGTCCGAAAGGAAGATAGAGCATTGTGACATTTGTGTCAAAGATGGTCACAAAACCACAGATTGCTGGTATAATCCTAGCTTTAGGGGGGTAATTCCTGAAAGAATACAACAAAAGCTGCAGCAAAATATGACACAGTCTCATGGCATTTTTTCGAAAACGCCAGATAAGCAGAGATCATTTGGAAATCAAGGATGACAGAGACCACAGCAACCCTATCCGAACTGGAGACCATCAGGGAGACCACCATTTAGAGGGAATTTTAATCAAGGAGGAAGATCAAGATTTGGTGGATGGTAAAATTTTCGGCTATCATGGGGAAGGAATTGGAATCAACAATAGGGATGGTCACAACAGCAAAATTGGCAGTTGCCCCCGAATTGGAATCAGCAAGGCTAGAATCAGCAAAACTGGACTCCGCACGGATGGAATCAATCAAAACCTCCTCAACAACTACCTCAGTTACCTGTGCCTCCTGTGCAGCAAGCAGAAGTGAATAAACCTCCTCAGAGTAATATGGTGAATGTGGATGTTTGTTTGGAAGCAAGAGCAGGTGGAGTAATGGCGGAATGTGGAATAACATGTGACTGTTCGGAGTGTGTTGTACGAGATTCAGAAGTTTTGGTAGTTACACGTTCCAAAGCAAAGCTAAAGTCTCCATTGGATTGGGAGGAACAGAAGGATGTTCGTGAAGAAGTAACTGAAGGAATTTTGGATGTTCAACAAAAAGAGGAAATGCAGAAGAGAAAGAAGATATCCTGGGATAAGGAGGAGCATAAGGAGGATAAGTCTGAAGCATTGTTTCAAGAGTTGTTGAATAGTCCTATTAGTTTTACATTGGAGCAGTTGCTTTCATTGGTTCCGATGTTTAGGGATCGAGTTTATTCGACTATGAGGAAGTCGAAGGTGTCAGGAATTAGGGCTGTGTTGAATCAAAGTGTGGGCAGTCATCAGATTAGTCCTGAAGATGTGGATTTCACTGTTCCCACAGTTCAGCTGGATTTTGATGATCGGAGATTTTCGACAGTTTTTTTGGATGGCGGATCTGGAGTCAATATTTTGTCAGAATTGGAGTTTTTGAAGATGAAGAATGTTCAGCTTGAGCCAGCACCATTTCAGGTACGCATGGCGGATCAAAGTCGGGTTCAACCTATTGGGATGCTGAGGAAACAATCTCTTATCATACAAGGTTTGCAGTTTCCAGTAAATTTTATTGTTTTGCGGATGAAGGATGATGCAAATGCATATTCAATGCTGTTAGGAAGGTCGTGGTTTAGAACAGCAAAGCTCAAGCAGGATTGGGAGAAGAATGTGGTCACATTGAAGAAGGGTAAGAAAGTGATAACAATACCAATGGGATCTAAGCAGGAGCTGTCAAGGGCAGTGAAGCCAATGATGGCACAACCAATTAGTTTGGCGGAAGAAGTTGAGGACGATAATTTTTTGGCAGCCAATCCAACAGTGGTTCTTGTTTTTGAAGTGGATGTGGAACGGATTCTTGATAGATATGTTGATTATCCGATTCAGGAGGATGTGTTTTGTCAAATGGCTGATAGTACTTCCGAGCAGATTCCGTAGATAAAGGAAAAGAAACCTGATGATGGTGACCAGGTGGAAGAAGTGGATGATGCTGCTGAGATCGTGCCTAAGGAGGCAATAATCAGAGCAGAGTTCTTGTATGATAAATTGATGAAGAAGGTTTCTAGAGTGAAGGAAGATGATTTGCAGGATTTAAATTTGGGATCTGTCGAGAATCCGAAGGTTGTCAAAGTTAGTGTCAACTTGGATGATGATTTCAAGGCCAATTTAAAGGTGTTGTTGTAGGAATTCATGGATGTGTTTGCTTGGGATTATTCTGATTTGAAGGGTATGGATCCCCAGGTGTATAGGCACCAGATAAATTTGAAGGAGGATGCGGTGCCTGTGATCCAGCAAAGGTACCGAATGAATCCGAATTAAGCCAAATAGGTGAAGGAAGAGTTGGATAAACTTCTCAATGTTGGATTTATTATTCCAGTGGATAAAGCAGAGTGGTTGTCCCCAATTGTGGTGGTGCCAAAGAAGTCAGGGAAAATCCGAGTTTGTGTGGATTACAGAAAGTTGAATGCAACAACCATTGCGGATCCATTTCCATTGCCATTCATTGATTCAGTTTTGGATGATGTTGCAAGGCATGAGATGTATAGCTTTCTTGATGGATTTTCTGGCTATAATCAGATTCCAATGGCAGAAGAGGACATTGAGAAGACATCTTTTATCATTGAATGGGGAGCATTTGCTTATACAGTAATGAGCTTTGGTTTGAAGAATGGACCACCTTCATTTTCAAAGGCAGCTTTCAAAACTTTTGAACCATATTTGACAGAATTTATGCGGATTTTCATGGATGATTTCTCAGTTTTTGGGGAGAAGATTAAACATTTGGAGCATTTAAGGAAATGTTTGGAGAGGTGCAGGATGTTTAGAATGGCTTTAAACCCACACAAATGTGCTATTGCAGTTCAAAAAGGAAAGCTACTGGGTCACATCATATCCAAGGAAGGGATGTGATTAGAGCAATTCAGGGGGCAATAGCACCGAATAATTTCAAGGAAATTATGTGGTTTCTTGGTCAAACTAAATGGCATAGCTGTTATCTGAGATATTTGGCAGATGTGTGTGCACCGTTGAGTCATTTGACCAAAAAGGATGTGAGTTTTGTGTGGGGTGAAGCACAGGAAAAAGCCTTTCAGATTATCAAGAAAATGTTGGTAGTTTCACCTATCCTTCAACCACCAAATTGGGAGTTACCTTTCCATATTTATGTGGATGCGTTGGATATGGCAGTCGGAGCTGTTTTGATGCAGGAGAAGGTTCTAGGATGGTTTAGACCAGTGTACTATGCAAGTAGAATGCTCAATCCAGCGGAGAGGAATTACACTGTCACAGAGCGAGAAGCCAGGGATATGATTTTTGCATTGGAAAAATTCAGGCATTATTTGTTGGGAAACAAAGTTGTTTTTCATGTGGATCATCAAGCTCTGTTGTTTTTGGGGTAAATAAACCAAAGCTGGAAGGGAAGCTTGCAAGATGGATGCTTTTGTTGTAGGAATTTGATTACACTGTAGTACATACACCTAGAAATCAGCATGTAGTGACGGATTATTTGAGCAGGCTAGAAAATGTCTCGGATGCACCAGGGGTGTCTGATGAATTGCCAGATGCGGAATTGTTTCAGGTTCAAGGTCAAGCATATGACAACTGGTATGACCAAATGGTTCAGTTTTTGACAGATGGGGTATTACCTTCCAACATGACAACTGATCAAAGGAAGAAGTTTGTTTTAAGGAGCAGACCATTTTTGATAATTACCGGATCTTTGTATAGAAGAGGAGCAGATCAGATTATTCGGCGATGTGTGCCAGATGAAGAACAGAAGGCAGTTTTGCAAGAAGCACATTTTGGTGTATCTGGAGGTCATTTTTTGGGAGAGATTACTGGTAGAAAGATTATGCAAGCTGGACTTTGGTGGCCATTATTGCTGAGGGATGCTTATTCATTTGCAAGAGAATGTGTGCAATGCCAGAAGATGGGCCAGCCAACATCCATGGATCGGATGTAGGATCATCCAATATTACCCCTTGAACCATTTCAAAAATGGGGTCTTGATTTTGTTGGACCGATTAAGCCAAAATCTTGAAGAACAGGAGCACGGTACATCCTGGTTGCAACAGATTATGCCACCAAATGGGTGGAAGCAGTGGCATTGAAGGACAACAAGGTAGCTAGTGTGGCTCGGTTTCTGTACAAAATGATGACCAGATTTGGGTGTCCGATAGAATTGGTGTCTGATCAAGGTGTCCATTTTCTAAATTCAGTTGACATCCAAGCACATGATTCTTCATAAGAAATCTACCCCGTATCATCCGCAAGCTAATGGGCAGGCAGAAAGCACAAATAAGGTGCTAGTGAGGATTTTGAAGAAGATTGTTTTTGAAAACAGGGTAGATTGGGATGAGAAATTGGATTCAGCATTGTGGTCATTTAGGACTACATACAAAGTGGCAACAGGCATGACACCTTTTAAGCTAGTTTATGGGATTGAGGCAGTTATCCCTATGGAATATGTGATATCTAGCTTGAGGCTTGCAGTTCAGCATAGATTGAGCCCTGAAGATTCATTGATGCATAGGCAGCAGGAATTGTTAAAGTTGGAAGAAGATAGAATTTACAGTGCTTATGTGGCGGAAGTAAGTCAAAACAGAAGACAAGCATGGATGACAAGGCAGGTTAAATTTAAAATTTTTCAGAAAGGTGATTGGGTGATGATGTACAATTCAAAACTAGGGCCACACCCGGGAAAGTTGAAGCTTAGGTATTTTGGTCCATATCAGATTGTGCAAGAATTGGGGCAAGGAACTTTCAGATTGATAGATGTGTTTGGAACTCCTATCCCTAAGCCAGTAAATGGATTCCGACTGAAGAAGTTTTATGGCATGATTCTTGAAATTCCAAGATGGATGATTAATAAGGCTGAAGACATTGCTGTGAGGCATGTGGAAGTTGAATTAGAAATCGGAGTAGAATTAGTGAGGAGGAAAGTAAGTTGGCAACGAGGTTTCTAGGGGAATTTGATGGCAGGCCGAAGCGGAATCGGAATGATTGAGGGAAAGAAGTTTTTGGATAGACAATGTGGTTGTCAGATATTTTGTCAAAAGGATAGCCAAAATGGAAGTCAAAATGAGGGAAATAAATTATTTCGAGGGAATCTTTGCACTCAAGTTAAGAAAAGAATGGTGCCACGTGTGAGACAAATTTTAGGCACACCTTTTGAGAAATTTGCATGGGGTGCGTTTTTTGAGAAGGAGCACCATGATAAACCTGTGAAGGGTCGACGTGCCCGACTAGTCCAAATCGAAGTGTGTGGAAGTTTGGTGTTTTTGAGGGTCTTCTGTGTTTTTTTCAAGATGTTCTCTAAGAGTTTGAGGAAGAAAGTCTTCATGCAGCCCCAGGAGCAGGGAAGTGATCTTATGCCGCAGACGCGTTCGATGAAGGTTGCTTTGGAGGAATTGAAGACGCTGCGGGTCGCTGTGCAGGTGATTGAAGATGATGATGAAGCCGACAATGTATTAGAAGCCCAGAGTCACGACACGGAGTCAGATGAAGGTGTCGATTTGCATGCAGATGAAATGAAGGTTTGGCTAAAGCGGATTGGATTGTTTGAATATGCATAGTTGCCTTGGTCTGCATGGCAGAAGAATCCTTATGCAGAGTAGCAGATGCAGCAGTTGAGGGAAAATAGGGGCTACATCACTGATGATAAAGAGGTGACGCTGCAATTAGTAGCTGAGGTGTTTAAGTTGCCAAATCAACAGGGTGCAAAGCTAAAGAAGATTACGGAGTCTGTCTCATGAAAGGGGAGTTTGGGCCACCGCAGGGCACCAGGGGCTATTATATGGTGAGGAATGCAGAAAAAGTAAGAAGCAAGCATCTGCTTTGGTACTTGGATAAAATCTGTTTGCTAGCAAAGACATCATATATGTCAAAAGAGGCGTTTGCGCCGTTATGGAATGCAGAGCGGGGGGTTCACATTGACTCGGCCTCATTTCTTTTTGAAAGACTACAGATTGCGGAGATCAAAGATAAGAGGAGATCACCGTCCCTGACAAAGCTTGTCCCATATTTGGGGGGTATTTTTAGTCATGTGTTGCAGGTACTTGTGGGACCGGTGATAACGCTGTCGAAGGAGGCAAAGAAGCGGAAGCTGGAGTATGGATCTCCATCGGCCGGGTTCAAAGCAAAAGCCAGCGAATCGTATAACTTGGGTGACTCCGGAGTGTAGTGATGCGGTAGCCCAAGGGGGAGCAAGTAAGTCTACATTGTTTTGTTCTTTGCCAAGTGTGCCTCATGTAGGGTCAAAGGCCAAGACTTTCACTTTCATTCCGCAAAAGTTGGGGGAAAAGTCGGGAGAACAGAGGCCATTTCAGTCTGTGTCCAAACCTCTGATGTCACAGAGTTGGGCTAATGTCAATTTGCCTGGGGTATTTACTGCAAATGAGGCTATTAATAGCCTGGCGGAGTTAGGCAGATTTATCAATAACCAAGAGGCAATGCTTGTGTCTTTGGAGGGTCAAAAAGTGTATTCAGAGCAGCTGGCAGTATTAGAAAGGCAGATTCAGTTTCTTAAGGAACAGTTGGAAGTAGCAGGAAAAGAAAAGGCTCAGCTTGAGCGAGAATTGTCAAAATTAAATGAGCAGATGCAAGGGAAGATGGAAAAAGTGTTGCAAGCAGCTATGGAATTTGGTAGTTGGGCATATAGCTTAAAAATGGCTATTGATGTGCAGTTCAAGTCCTTTGAAGACCAGATTGTGGAGCTTATATCGGATAATAATTTTCTGATGAACAGATTGACTCCGTTGATCAGTATGGAGAAAGCAGTCTTGGAGGGGCAATCTGTTTTTACAGGTGTGCTGGTGGGCTGAGGCGGATTTGGAAGAGTTGAAGAAAGAGGTGCAGCAATATACTCAAAAATTATGGAGTCATGCCAGCCGAATGTTTGAAGAACATTTGGGGGAGCCCATTGACAAATTCAAAATGTGGTTTGAAGCTGCAGGTGATAAGCGTGTTCGAAATGATAATGAGGAGTTGAAGCGGACTGTGGGCAGATTTGCAGCAGTAGTTGGAAGCAGAGCAAAAGGTCAATGTGGTGCAGTTGGAGTTTGAGGGGGAAGGATCAGGAGTTAAAGCGAAGGCAGACAAGCAGGATGAGCTTCAAGTGAATACTGTTGTTCTTCTAGAGGCAGAGCCAGAAGCTGAGAAGACAAAGAAGTTGGACATTGAAGTGACAGTTCAAGATGCCAGTATTGAGCAGGATAAGGCAGAAAATAATCCGGATCAAGGGATTGTGGATCCAAAGTCAGCCTTTGGCTCAAGCCACCGAGCTGTGCCAAGTGTTTAAGGCTAAAAATTAGATGCTCTTTTTGACTACTTTTTTGTCTTTAAGTTTGTCATAATCGGATGTAATGAAAAGTGTCTTTTTGGATCTGGATGGAAGTTAGAAGTCGTGGGAGTTTTTATATATGGAGTAGTTCTTGGTGGTTAGAGGGGGGGAAGATGAAGATGAAGATGAAGAAAAAGATGTTTTAATGGCAGATTCTCTGTGTAGTTTTGGGCGGATTTCTGAATGCAAGATGTAATGTGTCAATCTCTTTGTCAATCTACTTGCCAATCTAGTTGTCAATCTGTTTGTCACTAGTGCTGTCATTTAGTGTGTCAAATAGTCTGTCAGGAAGTCTGAAGTTCTTTTAAGTTTGTGGAAGATGTGATAAGCAACAAACACCAGCACCTGTTTCAATGAAGCTATCTCCTATGTTACTTTTGCTTCTAAGCATTGGGCTTCAAATTCAACTTGCTGGAGAATCCCCTTCAATCTTTTTGTCCTTCTTGGTTCTCTTTCCCTTCTTCATCTCTTGCAATAACTCCTTAGTGTCTCATAAGAGTGCATGTCCTTGTTGTAGCTCTTCGGGAACAATGGTAGCTAGCTCAAAGGATCCGGTAGCCTGCAATACCTCTGCCTCCTGAGTGCCCTCTGGAGGAATGGAAAGGTTGCTGCATGGTTAAGCACTTTAGTAAGGAGATAAGGATTATACACCTTTGATTGGTGTGCCTTGAGGTAATTCTCCATTTCTCTATGTATGTACCATGCCTAGTCTTCCTCTTTTTCTTTGTGGACCTT